>NW_020173397.1:12473988-12738840 GCF_003031525.2 Neophocaena asiaeorientalis asiaeorientalis
TAGAGATATATATATATATATATATATATATATATATATATAATTATCACTGTCACTGTCTAATTATCCTGAGACCTAAGAAAAACCAGAGTAAGTCTAGCTTTAGCCAACTCTTCTAAACTATGGACCTGAGTATGTGATCTTTTCTGTGCTAAATCTTCTCCTGTTTCGCTAAGATGAAGGGGACAGGCTGAACTCTCTTATCATAGGTCATGTATTTTAAAAGAACGTTTAATGTTTCGAATATAAGAGCACTTGCTAAATGAATTCACAAATGAAGTGACTAATATCAGTGACAAAGTGCCTCTCATTCATTGATTAGTGGTCGTCCTAAATAGTGGTTGTGTGTATGTTTGTGTGCACAGCCTCCCACTTACGTGTACTGTATGCTTTCTCTTTCAAACACCAATCCTATCAAAAGAAAAATTTGCCAAAATTTTCGTATCCAATAATATGTGATTTTGACGTAGGAATAATTAGCTGTAGACATTAATTTGTGGAACATTCATAGCAGTAGAAGCAGAATATAGGGGACTGAGGAAGTGAGAGAAATGGTTATGTGTGGACAGGATGACTTTGCTGTAACTGTAAAAAGGCAGATATTGATTTCCATTATGAATAAAGTATCCAAATAAAACTCAGCTCTGAATATATGATCAACTCCTCTGTCGACAGGAACAGTTGTTCCTATTTGAATTTTATGAAGAAACGTGCATTTGCCTACTCACCCACATGTCAACTATTGCTATCTAATTGGACTAGATGTTTGACGTACCGGGTCGTTTCTTCCTAAAGATCTTTCATAGGTTATCACAGGAAAAACAATGATCAAACACCAAACTCAACAAAACCCTAAAGTCTAGGAAAATAAGTAAGAACTGGAGTCATCTTATTCCTATGCAGGGGATACATAGACATAATGGAGTAGAAATTGTGGTTTTGCTTAATGTTGAATAATGGATACCTTCTTACATTTCTACTGGTTTTTGTAATCAAACATGCAAGGCACATTTGTTATTTCTGTAGGCTAATATTTACATCCCTTTCTTAAAGGGAAAACATCTCTCTACCTCTAGCCCATGGGCTTCTATTGAAACTGACTTTAACCCCAGGCTCTTAGAGTAGAGGCAAGGGTCATCAAAAGAGACCATGCCCCAGCCCTAGTGACTGATTTATGCAAGTGACCCAAGTCAAGCCATCTAGGGTCAAATAGATTGGCTTTTGGGGCTTTTTTTTTTTTTTTTTTGCCTTCTTTTCAGGGTAGTCGTATACATTTGTCCAGGTTATACACTGAGGAAGGGCATTAGATCTGAGGGGGTACCATTTATATCAGTACATCTTCATCACTTTGACATTTTTTTCTTATTTTATCATAACTTTGTTAACCCCAGTATGTCATTTATATATTTATTTCAACAACTTTTGGGGGCAGATGGTGCTAAGATGTTCTAAGAAAATCAGCATATTAGGACAATTTTCAAACAGATGAAAGTAAGATTTGTTCTAAGAGTGTACATGTAAATCATTATGCTTTGGATTATGAAGGATAAGCCAGTACGAAAATTAAAAGACTACCGACCTAGCATCAGCAAAAGTAATGTGTGATTCTAAGCAAGGAGCTTAAAAAGTAGATAGATTCTGAGATGCAAGACAATATTACACTTCCAAAATTATTCACGTACGAATGTATTTGTGTAATATGAATTTGTATGATATTTTTTGAAAAGCTAATGTTATAAGCAACATGATGAGCAACCAAAATTCAGCATATATAAAGCAACTGGAACCACTAAAAGAAATATGAAATTCTTTGAAGAAAAATGAAGTAATGTTTTAAAAATATATACAATTGAAGGCACATAAAGGTCAAATATTTTATCATTAACATTGACTTTTCTAGCATAGAAAATATGAAACTCATTTCAAATATGAATACCATGATTATATCTTCTCTAATTCAGAACTAAAATTTAAAATACTTTTCTCATTACACTATATTTTCCATTAACATACATCACCTTTAAAATACAAGTTTAGAGTAGTTTACGATACTGTTTGATTCGATATAATGTGAAAATTTGCCATGAACACGAAACTACTTCAGGAACATAAAATATAAATTTCAAATTGATGGAGGAACATAGGAAGGAATGTGATAATGAGAGGACATCAGAACATGAGAAGCTAAACTTACACATCGTTTTCTAACATTTAGAATCTATCTTGTTACAGTAGGGAAATATTCATGATAATAATTCGCCAGAAAAAAATTCCACATGCTTTTATTTTAAAACATTTAGGATATAGTTAACTTAGCCAATATTGGTCAATGGCCAAGAACATGACTTTGCAAAATGAAAACTACTTAACAGTCTCCACTATCACTAGAGAGATGGTGAAGTCTATGGTTTGTTGGTACAGATAACCTCTGAAACGATCCTATTTTGCTTCTCTGAAAGGAAGATCTGTAACTGTGTATACCAATTACTATGTGGTAGTGTCTTTGGATTCTTAGTTTTTGTGATTAAAAATTTACACATTCTGCCGTATTATTTTCAATAGCATGATTTGTGTTAATTTTGAGAGTTTTATGTATGTTCCAATAATTACTATTAAGTCATCCACAAACTATAGAAATTTCCTTGAGAAAGGGGTACTTTTTCTAATTTGCACAAACGTACCATATGGGCTGGCAGCAGCCCTGACTACTGAGGAAGGAAACTTCCTCCTTCCCGCTGACATAAAAGAGAATACATAATGCCTGGAGCTGCTAGAACTACCCACATGCCTTGTTAACACCAAGGAAATGGAGTGTAGAAATGGAGAGAAAAACTGGGTCCTGATGATACAATTTGAGCACTAGATCAAGCCTCCTTTAGAGCCATCCCTCCAATCTGTTCAATTGGATGCATTTGGGCTGATGCATTTATTTATCTTATTTTATATTTTTGCTCAAGCAGATTTAAGTGGAAAATTCTGCCACTGCTAACAAAAAAAAATCCCTATGATACAAATTCCACAGAGAGTATTCTTTTACAAATAACCAGTTCTGGTGGCTAGAGGGAAAATTCTTAGATAGGTTAGTTTCTCTTTCTACATATGCTGGATTTTGTGTTTTTTTTCACATTTAGTGACATGGTTTTGTTGTAAGACAGACATGAGTTCAAATCCCTCTAAGCTATTTATTAGTGCTGTGGCACTGAGTTGATGTGAAAATCAAAAAGAATGAAATAATGCCATTTGCAGCAACATGGACAGACCTAGAGATTATCATACTAGGTGAAATAAGTCAGACTGAGAAAGACAAGTTTCATATGATATCACTTACGTGTGGAATCTAAAAAATAATGATACAAATGAACTTAGTTACCAAACAGAAACAGACTCACAGACTTCAAAAACAAACTTACGGTTACCAAAGGGGAAATGTGACGGGGGGGGAGGGATAAATTAGGAGTCTGGGATGAACATATACACACTACTCTATATAAGATAGAAAATCAACACAAGGACCTACTGTACAGCACAGGGAACTCTACTCAATATACTGTCATAACCTATATGGGAAAAGAATCTGAAAAAGAATGGATCTATGTATAAACTGAAACACTTTGCTGTACACCTGAAACTAACACGATATCGTAAATCAAACATACTCCAAGATAAAATAAAAATTAAATTTAAAAAAATGAGATAATTTAGTCATAATAGCTTGGTTTTAGTAGGTGCTCAGTATATGTTAATCATTATAGCTTCTTCCTTTCCTCTCTAAGATACTAGTGTATTTGTACATAATACGATTGTTACTATTGAAGTATAAATTCATTACTGTATTTGACAAATATTCCTTGAGCATTAACTATATGCCTGGTACATTCTAGACTGAGGATACAGTGGTGAACAGAACAGACAGGCATATTTTCCACTTTCACAGGGCTTATGTTAGAGTGGGTAAAAATGAATAAGAAAGCAAACTAACAAAACTTCAAAGAGTGATAAGCACTATAAAGACAATAAAACAATATTGTGGGGCTTCCCTGGTGGCGCAGTGGTTGAGAGTCCGCCCGCCTATGCAGGGGATACGGGTTCGTGCCCCGGTCCGGGAAGATCCCACGTGCCGCGGAGCAGCTGGGCCCGTGAGCCATGGCCGCTGAGCCTGCGCGTCCGGAGCCTGCGCTCCGCAGCGGGAGAGGCCACAAGAGTGAGAGGCCCGTGTATCGCAAAAACAAAACAAAACAAAACAAAAAGAAAAACAAAAAAACCCAATATTGTGGGATTTAGAGTGTCTGGTGTAAGGAGTACCTTTAATTGTGAAGACTTCTGAGCTTAGATGTAAGTGATGTGGAAGAACTAACTATGTGAAGGTTTATGATAAGAGTATTCCAGATCAAGGTCGAGGGCTCTGAAGCAGTCTTGGCGTTCTAGGAACAGGAACAAACTGCTGTGGCAGTTACCATACTGAGGAAGCAAGGTGATAAAGATTAGAGCTGTAGGCAGGAAGATCATTGAGGCATGTAGGCTAGGGTGCTAAATTCGGATTTCATTTTAGTACAATCAATGCTTTTCAACCACCTTGTAGTTTCAGAGGGGTGTGTGTGTGTGTGTGTGTGTGTGTGACTTTGTGTGTAGGTGTATGATGGTTCAGGCAACTTACTATAGTTTCTAACAGGACTTTTTCTCCTGTGTGGGAGTGACCAGCTCCCGTGCCAATGCGGGGGATGATGGAAATAACCACATCACTGCTGAAGGGAGAGTATATCATGGGGTTTTATGAACCAACTGGCAAATGAGAAGCTTTTCTTTTCTATGTTGTTATAAAGGCATCAACTTACTACACTATCCATTTTAGAGGGTTTGCACAGCAGATGGCAGATTCACTAGGAAAGGTAGGAGGGAGTACAGGGAAAAAACAAAAGGAGAAAAAATATTTCTTTTTTATTACAAAATGAATGTAAGCACATCTTTTTAAAAAAAAATAAAAGACCAGTAACTCAGAGTATGACCACTTGAGAGGTGGCAGCGTTTTAATGAAGACAGAATGCAACAGAGAGGGTAGAATTTAGATATCAAGCAGTATACGCGAGATGATTATCTTACCTGCGAAGCCTTCATGGAGGCTCTGAATTCACATAATCTTATTGGTTTGTAAATCCTAGGTTTTGAGTATCTGAATGTTCCATTATTTTACAGCTCATTTTCAAATTAGGAAGTGAAATTTCCATTCATATCACCCAAATTATTACTATATTTGGTATTTTGGGGAATGACTATATACATGTTCATTCAACACTTAGTAATATTAAAAATTAGCATTTTCTTTTTAAAGTAGATACTTATTTTGGAACATTTAAGAAGACTAAAATAGTCATGTTAGAAACCAGTGAAGCAACAAGGGCAATTATGAGCCTGTGGTGCAATGATTAGCCATTTCTTATGCATCTTTGCATATTTCTAACTCTGATCTCAGGCCCACTGTCTCACATGGAGTTCATACCCTTATTATGTCTTTCCAGTCCTGGTGAAGCCACTCTCTCATGAATGCTTAAACTCTCCAGATGAAACTAATATGCTAAATCAAGAAAGGAGTCTGGAGTATTCTTGGAATCTCCAGTCCTTTCAAATGTTTTGCCTTGATCGGTGAAACAAAGTAACAATCAGATAAAACAGATAAAAAAAAAAATTGTTTCAAGGCAAAGTGAAGGCACATTTCTAATGAAACCCACAAATGAGAAATGGATGAAGCCATACATCCAGTAAACTTGAGAAAATTAAGATACTGTATTATTCACATGTACCATTTGATGTTACTGTTGAATGCAGTAGATGTCACTGATCTAAACGTCATACTGCTGGAACTGCAGAATTTGTAGCTATTCTCTGTTTATATACCTGGAGATTAACTTACATGCAGGATCATTCTAGATTGGCACTGGGATATTAGAAAAATTATTCCAACTGTCCATCTACTTTCTTATTTTACATTCCAAGATTTGCCCAACTTTCTTCCTTAAGCTAAACCAAATAATTCCCAACTTTTGAATAATGTGGCAAATATAAATATTTAAGAAATTTGTTTTATCATTGTATTAAAAATGGACTTTGGTCTTGGAAAATGTGGGATGAGAAAACTTAGCTAAAGTTAGCAATATTGATTAGACACATTGCTATGTGCTGGGTGATCTATTAAACTTGTAACATACATTATTCCAATTATACTATTATTATTAGAATTTTACAAATAAAGACACAGAAGCCCTTATAAATTAAATGGCTTTCCAACATCATATGGCAGAGCTGGCATTTGACCAGTCCTTGCTGGCTCCCAAGATTTTGTTCTTGACCACTACATAACGCTGCCTTGAAATGTCACCAAATATTTACAGAAGAGGATGTTCAAATATTTGGCACAAAGTGGTTGAAATATGCAAATTAATCCATAATTGGTCTCACGGGGAGGCTTGAGGTGAGGCAGGTGCTGGAATGGGGAAACTCTAGAGAAAGGTCCCTTCTTGTACAGTGAAGATTCAGCACCAAGGATAGCAACCCAGGAGGTACAGTGGCTGTCTTGGGTAGCCAGGTCCACAGGAGCCTGCAATATGGCTCAAATACTAGAGAAAAATAACTCTATTGTTCGGACATGTTTTCACATAATATAGCTCCAGAGGCTAGCTGCATCTCCTGTGAGATCTGGATCTATCCACTGGGGAAAAGTAATTAATTTGTATGAGACCAAGTTTAAACTGTTCAGTCAAAAAATATTTTTGACAGCATGTAGATTTAAACACACACACACAACTATATATTTGAGTTCAAAAAGTGTGTTTCTTCAAGTCTGAAAATTAGACTCAGGCAAACTTGGGTGGTATGCGAGTCTTGGATGTGTCAAAGTTAATAGCAGCCTGATAATTACTGTCATTTAATTACATTTTTTTGCAAGGTCAAAACCAAAAAGTTAGTTGTTATTTCCCTTTAGGCACTAAGCCCACTGGGAAAAAAAAAACCTATCCAGTGAAAATGAGGTACAATGTAATACAACTTTAAAAAACTGCAACACGTAGGTAACAAGTCATGAAGTCTCTGACTAGACAATTATCAGGTATCATTTAACTACTCCTTGTGATTTCCCAACAGTTGTATTTACTCCTGAAATCTGAAGTTTTCTAGTTTCTACTTCATCTGCCAGAACAACTTCAGACATTTAGGAATTTTCCTTTTCCCTAAGCCTTTGTTATGGGTTGAACTGTGACAACTCTCCCACCTGCCACCACCCTCTTCCCGCAAAAGACACGATATGTTGAAGTCTTCACCTCTGGCACCTGTGAATGTGACTTTACTTATAAATAGGGTCTTTGCAGATGTAATCAAGTTAAGATGAGGTCATTAGGGTGGGGTCTAATCCAATATGATTAGTGTCCTTATAAAAAGAGGAGAACACAAGAAGAAAGAGACACACAGGTAAAACACCAGTGTGACAGAAGCAGAGATTGGAGTTATGCAACTGCAAGCCAAGGGATGTCAACAGTTGACGGCCACAACTAAAAGCTAGAAAGACACAAGAAAGAGTTTTATCCAGAATCTCAGAGGGAGCATATCCTTGCTGATACAATGATTTCCGACTTCTAGCCTTCAGAAATGTGAGAGAATGAATTTCTGATGTGCTAAGCCACCCAGTTTATGGTAGTCCTAGGGAACTAACAGAGAGTGTTTCATATTCTATTTTTGCTTGTTTGCATGAGGAGAAGTAAAATGGAGACATCGTGATAGAGATTAGCTACTATGCTACATGGTCTACTCCAGTGGCTTTTTGCCTGGACAGCCAAAACACACAAAACAAATAAAAATACCCAAACAACCAAATAAACCTTCCTCAGCAAACTTTTCCCCCAGTAATATCACTTTTACTTCCTTTTATAGATTGACCAAGTAATTCATTAGCAACAAAAGGAATTTTATTTTCTCGGTTCTCCCTTTTAAAACTGTGACCTTGCCAAGTCTCTCTTCAACTTCTTTAGGTAATTAAGTATTTTTCTATTATATTTCAGTGGCTGTTTGAAAAGAATAAACTGTGACAGTGTTACACAAGATTTATCTGACTTCCTGGACACTGCAGCAATGGTTATCACTCTGTTATTACTACAACTCCAGGAAATAAGGCATTATCTTCAAACTTCATGGACTTACAAACATGTAGAGGAACATGCTGCGGATCTAAATCCCACCCCTTATTCTATTATTTAGAAAAGAGTTACAGACTGAAAAAATTATCATAATGCATACAATGATAACCAGGAAGATCTTTTAGCTCAGCTCAAATACAAACAAAACCTCAAAAAGGTTTTTCACTATTTTCACTGTGGTTAGATATTTGCTTGTATTGACTTGGGCTTTTACAAATAAGGCACTAACAGCATTTGGATTTTGGATAGTTTATTCTAAATGCAACCATCTGCTTTACATATGCTCATGTTAGGCATATATCATTTAAATCACATAGTTATTGAATACTTTCTGCTTTAATATGAGACAGGATGAAAATATGGTTAGAATGCTTCCACATGGTTGTAGACATCTTTATATTGCCATATTTAAATATCCAAATTCAGATTTCTATCATTTTGAAAAAGCTCTGCCTTACTCTTTGTGTGTAAAACTATTACCATACACTTCAATTTTCCACTAATGTAATGCCCACCTTTGTCAAGCAAGCACTATATTGCGGGTACAGCCGTAATATTTGAAATTCTAATGGGTGTATTTCCATGGTAACACAAGAAAATAAAAAGCTTTTATTTTTATCTTAAAAATATTTTAATAAGGGGAAGGACTGTGTTTTTTTAACTGCTTTTTAATGAATGTCATCAAACCTGTGGCTTCCTATAAGAACTTTGCCTCTTTGGGACATATTTTGAATTCTTCTTACGAGTCTCTATAACCATAAGAGTTGGGTCAAAAGGCATTTTTTCTGTACCCTCTTTTGACAGCGTAAATGACCAACTTTCAAGTATTACCTTAGGGTTGATCAAAAGCCACATTTTCCAAAATCTCATACCATCAGCATGCCAGTATTTAGAAGGATCTTCATTAGATCTATGAGTTTGTTAAAAGCACTGTGGTTCTACAAACCTGGTGCTAGAAGACAAATGTGCGCCCTTGAGAGGGGTAGTATAATAATAAGGAAATACATACCTGTGTAGTGATTTATACAGTGAAAGTACTTCCACTATATTTCACGTGATTCTCATAATAATGCTGGTGACAGGAGCGGCTCACATTTATTGAGCATTTACTATGTACCAGGTACCTTGCTACGTATCGTAGGGGAATATGTAGCCCTCCAAAAATCTTATGAGGCAGATTATTCATATTTTCTACCATTGAAAAAAATGAAACACCGGAGGTGCAGAGTTTTAAGTAGCTTGCCCAAGCTCATACCTAACTAGTAGGTAGTAGAGCTATGAAAGAACTTGGGTATTCTGGCTCTAGAACCTGTATATTTTGGCCCTGAATCATTTGTCTTATTTTATAAATGCAGAAACTGAAGCTTAGAGATTATTTTCCTTGCTTGTTTGTATAGTTAGCCAATGTCAAAGAGGGAACGGGAATTCAGGTCTCCCTGAATGGAGGTCTTTCCTATAGGCTAGACCGCTGCCTCCATCCCATCAACTCAAAAGGGTTTACTGAGTATCTTTATGTGCCAGGCTTTGTACTACATGTGAGGGCTGTAATAGTGAACAAGACTGGAATGGACTTAGTTGTCTTGGAACTTTCATTTTCATTTGCGGGAGTAAATGATAGGTGAACGAATGAATAAGAGAACAGAGATTCAAAAAAAAAAAAACAAAACAGAAACTAAGAAGAAAATTTTTAAATGATGACATATAAGTGGCTGGGAAGCCTCAATTCCATCGTCACCTACCAGCATGTAAACTCCATTCATTTTTTCAGAGTAGTTAGCTGTTACTTGGAAATAACAGCTCTGCATGAAGAGGTCATGTTACATTTTGGTGGGAGGGACCAGGGGATTCTTTGAATAACAGATTCCCTCTTGGACATGTGTACAGTGCCTGACAAGTAAGAGATGCTCACAAAGATTCACTGACTTTAACTGCTTTTCTAGGGAACTCTCGGAATCTCTAAAGCAGTAAAAGATCTCTGGGCTGGCCTGATAATGAACACCTCTCTTACTCTAGTCTTTTATTAATGAGTTGAGGTTTAATGTAATATTACCTTGGCCTTTCAAACTGCAAATAAGAATATTTATCTCTTCCGTTCAATTAGGGTAAAGGAAAACATGGGATCTTTGGTAGTGATCACTGAAGGTATTTTAAATGGATTTAGCTTTCTGTTAACTATATGCGTATACACTCAGCAGAAGTTATAGAATAAATCCTGAAGGGCTTCTGTTTATCACAAAGGTAAGATGATAAAATTAAAATGAATAATTAACAAAAAATGAACTAGGATAAGATGAACAGAGAATACAAAGCTGAATAAACGAACCAAAAGTCTCTCTCTAAAATATGTACATTTAGTTCATCCTATCTTTCAGAAACACAAACCTCTTTTTCAACTTGGGTTAGACAGCTAAGTAATATTCTTTCTTGCTTATCACGTAAGCAACAACTGTCAGTCATCTGACAGACTTCTGGCAATTTTCAAAGTGCTGGCTGAGTCTGCGATGCCAATTTTTAACTCAGTTATGACCCCATTATCTTAAATAGTTCAGGTGATGTTCTCTTTGATTAAAATAATCAGCTTTTCAGTGCAGAGGTGTGTTCCTGCCTTTAATTCTGCCTTACTTTTTCTGCGCCCAGCCAGGTTACCACTTTGCTCCTCTCCATCTGATAGAGTTGCCCCAGTTGACTGGGCACAGTTGGACAACTTCTCTCGAGCTTTCCTGAGACTCTTGCTTTGTGAGATATATTGCATCTTGGTTTTCTGGTATAAAAGGCCACTCAAAGTCTGCTTAAGTAAATCAAGGTGCAGGGTATGTACAACACGATAATGTGCACCTATAAAACAAATGAGGAACGCTTTGTGTGAAAATACGAAATGATCTCCGACATGTATTAGGTTAAAACAGTGAGGAGAACAGTTTATATCAAGTGAGCTTTGCTATAAGGAGGGTAAAAATAAAAATACACATTATTTTGCTTGTATTTTCGAACGAATGAGTGGAAGGAAAACAAAAGAGAATAGTAAAAGTGATCATTGGGCTTCCCTGGTGGCGCAGTGGTTGAGAGTCCGCCTGCCGATGCAGGGGACACGGGTTCGTGCCCCGGTCCGGGAAGATCCCACGTGCCGCAGAGCGGCTAGGACCGTGAGCCATGGCCGCTGAGCCTGTGCGTCCGGAGCCTGTGCTCCGCAACGGGAGAGGCCACAACAGTGAGAGGCCCGCGTACCGCAAAAAAAAAAAAAAAAAAAAGTGATCATTACGGCAGGGAACAACACGAAAGGGGGGATTTAAATGTTTCACTGAATATCTTTTAATATTATCTTACTTTGGTTTTTTAACCATGTAGATCTATTATCTTTAAAAAAGGTGTGACAGATTTTGGTGATGGTTACATGAATCTGTGTCCTATTTTTGCAGTTACATGAGTCTAAAATTATTTTAAAACAGAAAGTTCAAAACCCAAAAGTTACAGTGTTAGATTGGAACTGCAAGGAATTAGCAGTATTCAAAAAATCAATAAAACAGATGACTTCTAATGAGATAGATAAGGAAAAAAGAGAAATAATAGATAACATTTGGAAGAAAAAGGGGGGTCTAACTACAATCCAATCCATCCAGCAGGAAAGAAAGCTGGATGGACTCATGATGGGATAAAACTCTTCAGAGTAAAATCAACTGCTCTTTATTCCCATCTTTCTGTAGGTCTCCCTCACTCTTTTCCACTTCTTTTGATGATTATTTCTCCCTCCCTGTATCTCTCTGCCACATTATTTCATCTATCTTCTTTCAATCTCCCCTTTTCTTCTCAGTTTTCCTCCCTTCCTGTGTTTCTGTCTCTTTCTCTATCCATTCCACTACCTCAACTCCAAGATATCTATCACTGCTGCAATCACCTTCGATTTCTTCCTTCCTGTCCCTCCCTGTCATTTTCATTTCAATTTCCTTTTCATTTCATTCCATTCCCTTGACTTCCCCTCTCCCAACAGCTTCTCAACACATACAAACACGACCACCTGTCCATGGCTGTTGATAGCCCCTGCAGCCCCAAATCTGTATGGCCTCTCACTTCAAGTAGTCCAAACGAAGTAATTTGATATGTTGGATCCCTATTTGAAATTCTATCAAGAAGCATCTAAGTGGCTCTTTTACAACTGGTGTCCACCTCTGGCTGCTGCCAAGATACTCATGTTCCTGGCTCACTCTTTGCTTATCAAGAACTGTGGTCACAGTCTCTCTGGGAAGGTTACACCAAGTGCAGACACCTCAGTCTACCTAACAGGTGTAAAAGGATGAACAGATAAGGACAGGGGAAAAAAATCTCCAGGTCCAGTGAATTAATTTAGTTTGAGAGGAAACATCTTTGTCTTATTTCTGAAGTGTTCAGAAAAAATAAGTAATATTGCTTGCAAGAAAGTATTTGAATTATAGCAAGTTCTTATTGAATGAGAAACAAGATAAAAATAGCACTATCTGAAAATGCTAGACTCACTGAACTTGTTGTAATGATTGTTTCAAAGTAAACAGAAACGCCAACTTATAACGAATCAAAATTTTGAAAGGAGGAAAGCAAAAGAAGGGATATAAGCATGCAGATGTATTCTTAATAGAGAAGACCCCAGGAACTTCAAAAAGTAAAATATCACAAAGCCCAATGATATCGGGAGAGGAAGATCTTGTTGTGAACAACTTCTTCATTTGGTGATTTCCCAAAGCAGCAGTTAATATTATCTATTCTACTGAAGTTGATATTATCTATAAATAAAATGGTAATACACAAAACTGAATTTCTAATGCAATAGTTCCCAGACTTTATTGCCCATCAGAATCACTAGTAGAAGGTTTAAATGATAAAGAAGTCTGTGTCCCACCCAAGATCTATGGAATCAGAAACTCGAGGAGTCGGGAGAGGAGGTCTTATCATCTAATTTGTTGTAAATTTCACCAGAATGAAGATCCTGAATTGAGAGCGACTACTCTGAAAACCTAAGGAGAAGATTCTACATTAATTCATGGTTTGCTTAAAAAACTGAAGATAGACAAGTGATGTTTAAGTAGTTCCAACAACCTTAGTTAATGACAAGGAATGCCTTATTAGAATGAAGATCAGATTAGATTTTGATAAAGACTTAAAAATCAACATTTGAGACAGAGCCTACTAAGTTCTGCAGAGTCTGGTCCCTGCCTACCCCTTCTGTGTCATCCTGTGTCATACTCTTGCTTGCTGTCTAAGCTCAAGCTACAGGGGCGTTCTTTGACTTCTTTGTGCCATTATGCCCCATTCTACCTCAGAGCTTCCGTACATGCTGTTCCATGTACCTACGAGGTCCACCCTCCTTCTCTCTCCTATGACCTAGTTAGCATTTTCTCATACTTTGGGTCTCAATCACAGACGCCTCCCTGACCTCTCCAGTTTCCTCCCTAAATCCTCCAATATCACTGTTTGCTCTACCTTTTTATGTCACTTATTACAGTTGCATTTTTCCATTTGGTTATTTGATGAACAGGTCTCCCACCGATAACAAGCTCCCTAAGGCAGCAGCCATGTCTGTCTGTTCACCATGTACCCTGAGCACCTAGCACAGTGTCTGCACGTGGTTAAGTGCTGTGGACTGAATGTGTCCCCTCAAAATTCATATGTTGAAGCCTATATCCCCACTGTGATGGTATTTAGAGGTGGGGGTCTTTGGGAGGTGATTAGATCATGAGGGCAGATCCTTCACTAACAGGATTAGTGCCCTTTTAAGGAGATACAGAGGGATGACTGCTCTCGTGCTCTCCACCATGTAAGGATACAATGAGAAGACAGCCTTCTCCACACCAGAAGGAAGGCCTTCACCGGGAACCTGATCCTGGTGGTACCCTGACCTCAGACTTCCAGCCTCCAAAACTGTGTTGCTTAAGCCACCCAGTTTATGATATTTGGTTAGAGCGGCCTGAACCAAGACAGTGAGCACACAATAATTTTGAGTATATTAGTATAAAAGCACACAGGTGGGCGATGTGGATGTTGAGGCAGAAAGTGCTTCCATCTGGACGATTCAGTTCAGTAGCGACTTAAAAGCAAGCTGGCGGAGAGCCATTGCAGGAGATATTTTTGTGTAGATGTCTTTCTGAGCCCTCAAAAATCACTTTTTACCCTGTACTCTTTACAAAGATAATATGAATACATAAAGTCGATTCTATCTTTCTGTAGCTGCTTAGCATGGAAACATCTAGGTGGATTTTCATCAAATTCCCAAGTAATGTTTGGGATTATGTGGTCTAAATAGAGATTTCAAGGTACATGTGACAGAAATCCATTCAGGGGTCTCTAGGGAGCAATTCAACTGAATAGGCAATAATTCTCCAGAGAGGTTAAAACTAAAATTCAAAAAGATACACACATGGGGAGACATGTCACATGCTTTAAAAGGCTGTAGATAGGAACAACAAACATGCATGTCATATGAACTCAAAGAAAAAGTTACAAGGGCAGGTGATCCAAATAGAAAAATTATGTATTTGCCTTGCCTTCTACTTATCTTGGGTAATGTTACTCTGAATTACACCCTCCTATCAATTCCTTGACCCCTGGGAGAATTGTGTATAGAATATTAAAATTTGAATTTTTGTTGTTTACTGCATACTTAGACAATTACAAATATTCTAATGTATTCCTTGAGGTAAGGGAAGACCCAAGCAGGAATCAAGCGAGAAGTGATTTTCTTAACTGCTGAGAGGATATTTTGGTAATGTTCCTCTGAATGTATTTCACGGCAAATGAGCAAAAAATCCTAAATCTTAATCGATGGTGTTGCAGAGACATTCTCTGCGTTTTAATCAAGTTCTGCTTCTCTGTGTTTTCAGACAAGGTTTGTTTTTCTCCCCTGACCTTTTTCATAAGAGGGCTGCAGGGAGCACCCACTGATTGGCCTGGAAATGAAATGCAAAGGGCTTTTCCAACCACAGTTCTTGACCTGAAAATTACTCTTTAGATTCCCCCCAAAGGTCTCAAAAGATCAGCTTCTTTGTCCTGGATTCCATTCCCACAGAAAAGCCTGAGACACTAAATACGAATGCATTATGAAAAGAATAATAGCAAACAATAATTAAGCTCTGTGCCAGGTAACAAGCTATGCCCTGTTATATGCACTATCTTATTTAATCCTTATGGAAACCCAACTATAGAGATGCTAATTTTAACCAGAAGACTAGGAGGGGATAGTGAGCCCACGATCACATACCGAGAAAGAGGCAAGGGGAAGGTTTTAGCCCTTGTCCATCTGACATTTTGACAACATATGGTTATCTTTCCCTAGGGAGATATAACTTTCATTACATTATTACAGCACCTCATTGACTAGGAAGGGTTAAGCACCTTTGGTCTACAGAGAAGTGAATATTCCAGTGAACTTTTTTAGCTATCAGGTTCCAGGTGTTAGTACAAACCTAAGGCATTTAGGAAAAGAAAGTCATCCTTTTATACCAACGGTTTAAAGAAGGTATAAAATTGAATATGTAGCTTTTTGGAATTCACGAAGGAGCGGAAGAGAAGTAATCAATGAATGACCTCTTAATGTAAGCAGTGGATAAGAATGGGGAAGTGATTACTTTTTCCTAGGACCTCTCACCAAATGGAAAAGAAGAGAGAAGCAGAAGATGATGAAAACACATGAAACTTAAACTACATGTATATGAGAACCTCAAAAGTTTTGAAACATTCCTGGGAAGAAGTATGGTAAATGAGCAAAAGACCAAGAAGAAGAGCCATGGAGAAGATGATATGGGAAATGTAGACAGATGATGTCTGGTCCTTCTTTCAGTCTCTAGGTAGGCAAGACTGAAGAACTGCACACGGCTACTTACAATATATACGGAAGTCAACTAAATGTAGTCTAAGTATGGATATTTAGAATATACAGCATTTGATGTAACTTTTATTGAAAAAACTACTGATGCCTACTTTGATTTGGGCTGGGGGAGAAAATGGTAATGAGAGTTTATATGACATGACTGAAAATTGAAACCATATTTGCAGAAACATAAAAATAAGGTTCTAAAAATTTTGAAGGGTAGATTTCTCTGACCTTTTGCTGAAATCATTGTTAGAATCCTTACAAAGTTATAAACCAAGGGTATCATGCAACTTAAAAAAAACCTTGAAGAGGTTGTTTTCCATCAAGTATAAACTCCCTGTCCTAGAAACTTCACTTTTTCTCTCACTTCCTAGTGAATTTACCTCCAGGCAGGCTCACTACCTTGAGCTTCCACGGAATAAATGATAAGTACATACCAGACACATCCTCCTGCGTACAGCTGTGGCTAAACTGTCCAATCAACGCACCTATTCTAATCTCATCCAGATGAAGAGCAATGTCTTCTGAAACACCTTTTGCAAATACCCAAATTCTCCTTGTTCACGTCCCTCAAAAAGGGTTTCCTTACCTCGTATCTTACGTGTAGTCATAGTCTTTTCTGTGTTGGTTTAAAATGACCACATTCATGCAGCTACCTCCCATATGTTTATAGATAAAATAATATAGGCCTGGCATTGTGTTTTCTCCCCACTAGACTATTAGTTTTTTACAGGCAGGATAATGCATTTTGTTTTTGTTACTCCTTGTATGGCAGCTGACCCAGAATTCTCTAAATAAACATGTGTTTATTTGAAAGGCAATATTAAGTCCAGTGGGATTTGTCTGGACTTAATATCATTCTGGTTTACAATAGTTTAAAAATTCTTTAACCATGACCCAAATTACTTCTGTGGGGAATGGACATGTTATTTCAATCTGCATTACTTTAATGTATAGATCCTTCTCTGCTTCCACTCCTTTTATACAATGACTTGTTTTCACAAGTTTCTTTCACTAGTAGTACTTAGAGGGGTTAAGAATATGGGGTTCTGTGGGCTGACAGACTGAGGTCAAAATCTACCTCCACCACTTACTAGCTCTGTGGTCCTGGGCACATTACTTGGAGCCGCTAGCCCAAATTTTGTTTTTCTTGTTGCTGTTACTGTGAAATGGGATTGGTGATACTACCCACCTCATAGGGCTCTTGTGGTTTTAACTGAGATCATGCCTATTAAGGGCTTAGCACAACACTAGGCAAGTAAAAAGCACTCTATACATGGAAGCCCTGACATTGTTCTCAAAAGTGTCTTCTAGATCCACTAATTTGTTCACAGTTACATTGTCAATTGTGTCTAAGGCTAGATAACATCTCCATGACTCTTTTAAATATCTCTTAGTTTACTAATGTAATAAGGGGAAACTTCAAGGTGAGTTTAATATTATTTCCACGGAACAAATATTTCTTGACTCATACTGTGGTCACATCCAAAAGTCTTTATAATTGAGAAAGACAAAACTAACATTCCTTGAATGTTTTATATGGGCCAGATTCTGTTCTAATACTTTTACATGCATCATTTTTATTTGATGTTCATGATGACCTTCAGATTATTATTTTCCCCATTCTACACATGAGAAAAATACACCTTATCAGGGTGAAAAATCTTGCAATACATAGCTGTTAAAGAGAAAGTGGGCTAGATCTGGAGGAAAAGGGAGAGTTTGCTTAAAAAAAGGATTCAATCCATTTTGAGTTGCAGTTTTTAGATATATCTGTTACTGACATCATCGTGGTTGATAACAAGTAATTTCTTTTTATAAATTATTTCTCTCATGCAGATCAAAGGTTACAAATTAATGGTTAAACATACTGGGGGAACATAATTTCTTTTTAAAGCAGCAATATAGATATCAATTAAATAGCAAATTAGATATACCTTTTGACTTACGTGCAAAGAAGAGAATTGCTACAGTATTAAAGAGTTCTTAACTACTGGGTAGTCAGGTAATTAGGAAGCTGTCAAAGCTTGTTATGTTATCTTGTAGCAGTTGGTGTTCAGAATATTTCTTGCTACTCCTGTCTAAATGGGATGTGGTTAATATGCAGTTTCAGTCAACAAAGGTTCAAAGGGGACAATTTAATTACAACTCCATAAAATCTTAAATTTCAATTATTATGACACCGGGGAACTGCCCTTGAGAAAGGGCAGTTAAAAGACATTTTACCACTTGTGCAAGATTGCAGAAACAGACAAACTTGAACAACAATGATGTTTATTGCTTATATATTTTTTGAGTGTTGCAGTAAGGCCATAGTCTCCAGCATGTGTGTGTGTGTGTGCATGTATGTGCGTGTTAACGTGGTAGCAGATTAACAAAAAACTTTTCCTAAAGATTATTCCATAGAGCATTAATACTATTTGGGGACATCTTAAAGGTCTCCTCTAAAAATGCTTTTATGGAAAAATACATTTGAGAAATACTGGGTTAAATAAAGCCAAAGAAGTATTTTTTCTTCTTGCCGAATTTCTCAAGAGACTTAAGTAATATATATATTAAATTGTCAAGGGAGTTAATAATAAAATAGGTGACCAGAGGATCATTACTTTGTTTTTCTGCAATACTTTGAAACTAGATTCAATGGAATATGCTCTGGATTATGTTGCTATAATGGATAAGAGTTAAACACCTGCAAACTCGAGTTCTACCAATGACTTGCTAATTTATCATGGACAAGTCCAATGATTCACTCCTTCATTCATTCATTCCCACTTAGTGAGTCATCTCAAACTTCACCTGAACGAAACGTAATTCTTCAGTTTGCCCTACAAATCTTTTTTTTTTTTTTTTTTGGTCTGTTCAATCATGATTAATAATACCATCACTCACTCAGTTGCTTAATTCAAGAACCGAGGAGGCATCCTTAATTTCGCTTCTTCTCTTCCCCCACCTGTAAAATTTGAAGGCTCAACTTCTGAAACATATCTCAAATCCAGCCACCACTGTCCATTTTCACTGCTACCACCCAATTCCCAGCCTCAATCATTTCTCACCTGAACTGTTGAGGCAGAATATTCAAAATGTTCTCCCTGCTTCAAATCCTGTCCATCTTCTGTATTGCAGCCAGAAAGGTCTTTATGAAAGATAAACTAGCCATGCCAAGTGCTTCCACGAATAATCTAGGGACATCCTGTAACTCTCACACTAACACCAAAATAAATTTCTGGGTACATGTAGAGTTAACTGCAAAGGACAAGCACTAAATCTTCTAGGAAGTAATAGTGGAGACTATTTTCATGACATGGGGATAGGGAGAGGTTTTGAAAATAAAAAAAAAAAAATCCCACTAACCCCCGGGGAAGAGCTTGATAAATTGGACTGCAATAAAATGAAGAACTTCAATTCATCAAAAGACACTATTACAAGAGTGAAAATGCAGCTTCCACGGTGGGCTTTTATTAACACACACAATAGACAGAGGACTCATATCTAGGGCTTATAAGAATGTATAGAAACACCATCTATAAACCATATAAAAAGCAGAAACAACCCAATAGAATATGGGTCAGAGACAGGAAAAAGGCACCTTAAAAATATACTATTTGTTGATCATACAGTTAGTGATTGATAATTCATGGAGCTTTATAACTTTATGGGATGTGGTTTTAACTTCCAAAAAATGTTACAAAAATTTACACACCCAGATACTTCAAGACATGATCTAACTCCTTGGAGACTGAAGTAACTTGGTCTAGTTTCAATACTTAGCTATCTCTACAATGGTCTTCACAAAGCAAGTCATTTTCTCTTTGAAAAGATAGACATATTTCATTTTTCCCCTACAGGGGAGTACCAGCAGAGCATTTTTGAATAAGAATTTCATGATTTTATAAAGCCCTAGCTCTCCATATCATGGAACAGTCATTAATAAGTCATTGAATCTGCCCATACAGTAGCATTTAATACAGATGAAGGGCTCACTGTTGCGTTTTGCATAAGATGAATAAACAAAGAATCAAAGAGCAAGGAGTGTTAATATTTTAAGTACAATATTTAATTTGAAAATCAGGACAGGGAGGCATTAGCATTGAAAGCAGACAGGGAAAAAGGAATGGATGAGAAATGGAGAAGAGACATCATTAAACATGCGGGCTAGGTAAGAATACAAATACAAAGAGCGCTAGTCTCCCTTGACAGACAGCCGCTCTGACTTGGTGCAAATGGCAACAGCACCTTCCATGGACCAATTCTCCAGTAAACCAAGCCAAGGAAATGGAAGTTTCCCATAATCAATGTGCATTTTATTTGCCTCATTTCTGCTTTCACTGACTGCTTGAGATTCGACACAAACACTAGCCCAAGGGTAGCTCCATCTTAGCAAAGCTGCTTAAAACAATAAATGTGTTTTTTTGTGCCTGCGGCAATGGCAGGGATCACACAGGGGGGCCTGGAACCACCTTCCGTTTTGCCCTGGGACACGTGAGCAGCTGCAAATGGGAGAGAACGATGACCTCAAGGAGTGTATGTTTCTATTTCTGTGAATTCTGGGTTAGAAACAGCCATGAACTCTCAGCCCTGCAAGGAGAGGAGAGATCACCCTTGACCAGAAAAAAAAGTAATGAGGATCAGAAGCCAAGGAGCTTTCAGAACCCAAGGAAAGAGCTTCACGAAAGGGAGTCTGCACTGGCTCCTAAACAGTGTCCTGTGAAAATCGGTGGTAAAATAAATAAATACCATGCCTCCAATCATTTTGGGGCTCTCAGAAAAATAATAAAAATAATCCCCCTCCCATAGGGGGAAAAATAACCCAACCATCCAACAAAAGTCTTCCAAACAGGAGAACTGTGCCTGGTGAAAGATCTAAAAATGTTCTTCATTTTAAGGAAAGAAGCAGGTATAATTAGATTTCACAAATGGGCCTTGCTTCAGGGCACGGTGGAGGGAGGGATAAGTGGTCGTAATTGGAAGTGTATGCTGTGTGTGACACAGGCCAGGAGACCCCCACTATTAAAATCATTTCCTTGGATATATTTTTAACACACTGAAAATGCATATGAAAACATCAGGAGGGGTCTTAAAAGCCTTCAGCGGGAAGCATAATGTAAAGCTGAAGTCCTTTGTTCTCAGTGTGTGATAAGATGGTCTCATAGGCTGCCCAGGAGCCAGGTGTTCTGGTTTGGACTTTAAGGAGCAGTTCCTAACGCTTCCCGTCCCATCAACACAAAGAAAAAATCTCACTGCCCCTGTGATCTTCATGTACAATAACATCAACTCCAAATGGAACTCATCTATCTGCTCCTAGAGCGGGGTTAGGGGGCGTGCAGGACAGGTCAGGGGGCGGAACAGCTGCCGTTAAAACAAAGTGGCTTGATTAGGTTTTCATAGTTAGTAGGTGAAGAATGAAGGGCAAAGAGAAGCCTGTTCCTCGTGTAATAGGGCGATAATAGGAGCCTAATTTGGGCTGCTAGAGTCCACTTTGGCCGGTGTCAGCTTTTCCATTACACATGCAGCTTTTCAGGAAGGTGACAATAATTCAATCCAGGAGTAAGGAAAAATAAAATGAAAGTGAATTAACTGTGGGCCAAGACTTGGCAAATAGGGTCTCCACTTGGGCATGCAGAGCCCAAGAAGTCTGAAAGTAGGTCACTTAATTCTCTGCTGGAGAAATTACTGTTTTCTGGCTTTTTTTTTGCAGTGTGGTTGACTGCAGGGCCTTATGACTGCTGAGTTTCCCTGTTTGAAATGCAATGAGCCTCTGTTCCAACTGTGCCCCGAGGATGGCTTTGTTACAAATGCATTGCCAAAGGGCCTGGCTGTCCCAGTAAGATGGTCTCCTCTTGTTGTATCAACTCTACGAGTAGAGAGTGCTTTCAAATTTCCATCACCAGCTCACTCTGCTTTGTCTCCTACCCTTCTAGTAAGAGTTACTACTCAATGTCTTGACTGCTCTCCATTACTGCCACCTCATGCTTGCCCCCAGGGAGCCCACTGGGAC
Organism: Neophocaena asiaeorientalis asiaeorientalis; assembly: GCF_003031525.2. Lineage (NCBI taxonomy): Eukaryota > Metazoa > Chordata > Mammalia > Artiodactyla > Phocoenidae > Neophocaena > Neophocaena asiaeorientalis. The sequence continues at coordinate 12,495,995 of NW_020173397.1, forward strand.
AGCCCCAGGAAGATGTCAGCAGTGATCTCTCAACAGCCCAATTCCAGTGCCTAGATAGTGGGTGCTCAAAAATAAGTGCTGAATGAAATTCAAAAGATATTTGTTGTAGTTCCTAACTTTCCTGGGCTTTCTGCTTTTTCACCTCCCAGTTCTCTGTCATTAATCTTTCTTATTAGCATCCTCGAGGGTCTCTATTATCATTGTCTACTCTTTAGTGTTGAGGGGCTTCAGGCTCTGCTAGTGCTTTTGTTCTCTTTATCTGATCTCTTTCAAACTCAGAGCTGCAGCTTGGCATATATCTGGAGAAAACCATAATTTGAAAAGATACATGCACCCCAGTGTTCATTGCAGCACTGCTTACAATAGCCAAGACATGGAAGCAACCTCAATGTCCATTGACAGACGAATGGATAAAGAAGATGTGATACACACAGACACACACACCATGGAATACTACTCAGTCATAAAAAAAAGAATGAAATAATGCCATTTACAGCAACATGGATGGACTTAGAGATTATCATACTAAGTGAAGTCAGACAAAGACAAGTATCACTTATATGTGGAATGTAAAAAAATGAACAAATGAACTTATTTACAAAACACAAACAGACTCACAGACATAGAAAACAAACTTATGGTTACCAAAGTGGAAAAGTGGGGGAGAAGGATAAATTAGGAGTTTGGGATTAACATACACACACTACTATATATAAAATAGATAACCAACAAGGACCTACTGCAAAAAAAAAAAAAAAAAAAGGACTCATTAACTCATCGCTCATGCCACTTTGACACTGGTTTATTATTTGCTACATATTTTAGTCACCTAATTCATAAAACTGGGCTTTATTCCTGAAATTCAACACTTGGCCTTTCTTGTTTCATCTCTCTGCTCTCACTGTATTGGTTGAAATGCTCAACACAAATCCCAGACACACTATCATTTCACCTTGAGTCATCACCCCCAACAAAATTAATAATATACCCTTAATATCATTTGGCAACCAGCCCATGCTCAATCTTCCCCCATGACTCCCTAAAAATTTCAGTTTAAAACAAATTCGGACCAAAAGATAGTCCACATAAATTGCATTTGATTGCTGTTTATTAAATAATTTTTAATCTGTAATAGTAGTTCTTTATCCCCTTTCTTCATGCTATGTACTTGTTGAAGGAACTGGGCATTTAGAAGCCTTTTCATATAAAGTCACTAATTTCCGGTGATATATCTTATGCTATTAAATCTCTTCCAGTACAATACATAGGTTATTTGGAATTTGAGGTATAATGTGGACATAGTGAAATCTATAAAACTTTAAAGCACATCTTTATTAATTTTTACATATTGCCATCATCTAGATCCATATTTAGAACACTTTCATCCCCCAGAAATATGTAAATGTGCTCCTTCCCAGTCATCAGCTACCCACCAGAGGCAAATATTCTGACTGTAAACAGCGTAGATTGATTTTGCCTATTTGTGTACTTCACATCAATGGAATTATACCTTACGAACTCTTCTGTACTTTGCTTCTTTCATTCAACATATTTTTGAGCTGCTTCCATGTGTTGTATATATATGTGTTTATTCTTTTTTATTGCTCTGTAATTTTCTATCATATGAACACATCATGATTCATTTACCATTCTCCTATTGACAGACGTTGGGTACTGGGAATAAAGCTGCAAAAAACATGCCTGAGCTTTTGGAAGACATATCCATTATTAATGTCCTAAGGACACATGCTAGGTAACAGGATTGCTGGGTCATAGGGGAGGCATATATTTTGTTAAAGATTGCTAGTTGTATAAAGTAGTTTATCATTTGACATTCTTACCGGAAAAGTATGAAAGTTCCAGTTATTCTATATCCTCACCAACACTTAATATTATATTAATCAGTCTTTTAAATGTTGACCATTCTGAAGGATGTGCCCTGCTTGATGGATGTATAGCATACTTTACTTTTAATTTCAAAAGTCCTAAAAAGTTGGGCTTCCCTGGTGTCGCAGTGGTTGAGAGTCCACCTGCCGATGCAGGGGACACGGGTTCGTGCCCCGGTCTGGGAAGATACCACATGTCACGGAGCGGCTGGGCCCGTGAGCCATGGCCGCTGAACCTGTGCATCCGGAGCCTGTACTCCGCCACGGGAGAGGCCACAGCGGTGCGAGGCCCGTGTACAGCAAAAAAACCCCAAACAAACAGAGACCACACATTGAAAAAGATCTTAAAATAGTTTTCATTTTCCTGATGGACAAAGTGGTGTAGAATGACTTTGATAAGAAGGAAACTAAGTAATGTCAGACATATGACCATAGGGGCTCATGGGATACCAGGGTCAGAAGAGATTTCTTCTGTAAGCACCAGGAAAGGCCCACAGTTTTGTTTCATATTATATCAGGAGAGGCAGCATAACCTAGTCTCGAAGAGAATGGGTGCTGCAGCTTGAAAACTAGGGTATGAATCCCAATACTACCATTTACCTGCTGTGTAAACTTGGACAAGGCACTACCTACCCTTTAGTCTCAGTTTCCTCCTCTGTAAAATGGGAGTGATAACTATAGCTACCCCAGAAAGCAGTTGGGAGGATTTGGCACAAATATGTACATGGTATTCAAAACAGTGCCTGATCCACAGTAAGTTCTCAGTACCTGTTGTCCATGGTCATCACCATCAGGAATAGGAAAGAAACGAAAGCAAAGTGACTTCACTCCCTTCTATGGATCAGAAATAATACTGATAATTTATTCTAATGGAAATCAAAGAAGTAGAATAATGGTGCCACAAATCCACTCTTGTAAGTATCCTGAGCAATATAAAAACTTCCCATGGAAGAAAAAATACAAATTCATCTACTCCAACAGAGCTATCCCATCAGACAAAAGGTCCCCATGCCTTTAATTGAATTTTAGAGCTAATGGCAGATTCTTGTGATCAATGACCCAGATGATCGGAAAATCTGAATATGAATGCAAAGTGGGTTGCAATTCACCTATATCAGTATGGTGTCATATACAGAATAGAATTAAATATCCTAATTTCATTCTCCTGGTCTTCCTTCCTCAAAAGTAGCTACATGCTTCATTAGAATGGTTAATGGGGAAAGTAGTGTCCAGCAAAATCAAAACATCTTAAACAACTGATTCTAGGGCTTGACGTCACGGCACGTTTTCAGCATTTCTGATTTGAAAGACACTAAAGATAAAATCTTAATATGGTAAAAAGATACCCTCGAGGGAAAAATGGTGTAGTGGAAAAATCAGAGTCAGAAAATGAGGGTTTTAGCCTCATAACATCATTTCTTTTTGTACAACTTTAAGTTATTCTATCACGTATAAAGCTGCCACTTTACAGCCATTCTACTCTTTAACCTCTCTGAGCCTCAATTTACTCATCTGTAAAATCTCAATTAAAACATTTATCATGCCTATTAAATAGGGTTGTCATAAAAATTGAAGGGGACCATGTGTATAAAGTTTAAAATGGTAACATCTTATAAAATATTTTATTAGAAATGTATAGATTTTTTACTCCATAAGAATATTCCAAAATATTAAGAAATAAGTGCATATCAAAATCCTTCTAACCATCCCACTGTACAGCAAAGAAAGGACAAGCAAATCAAGGACCTGCTCAAGGCTGGATCAACTCCTTTAAAAGTGGAGGTAGAATTTTTTTAGTGATGATGGGAGTCTGCCGGTTTATACCCATGCCTCCCTTTAACCAGTAGGATATCCTGTCTAAAAATCACTCTATACCACCTGAGGAATTTCCTAATTCACTTACCAGGCTGCATTCATCAAGACAGAACGTTGAGACTGCCTAACAGTGAACCACAAAACAGGGCAGAAGGAATGCCACTAACTTTGTGACTTACGAAGAGTGATTACCAGCCAATGTTGTTAAAGGGATCAATGGCATTGAAAGAATGAGTTGTGGTGAGTGGAGTATCAACCATGAAAAGGGTGATGGACAGTTATAGTTCCAGTCCAATAACAGTGTTATAAAGGGTCAGTGCTGAAAGATGTCTCAGTTCCCCCTTTGAAAAGTCCTTTGATGCTTGATTACCGTTCTTTTTCCTCTCCATTTTTCTGTTTCCTCAAGTAGTTCGTTCAGAATCTCAATGACAGCAAATAGCACTATCCAGCATATAGTAACCACATCATTTACATTACTAGCATTTCGTGATTTTTACACCCTGTATAGAAAGCTATGTAAAGTGAGAATTTGGGAAAATAAAAATGCTATGCTAGACTGCCACTGACACATTACTTAAAAGGGAAAAACTATAGTTGTACATTATTAGGACTACAAATTGAAATTCTCCCCAAGTCAAGGAATGAAGGAAGTTATGGTTCTTTAGGTGCGTTCATTTCCCCTCTGTAGTATGTACTAGTAATGAACAACGTGTGATATACTTGCAAGCCTAGCTAATAATCAGGAATACAACCCGTGTGCAAAGCCCATATTATGACTTAATGTTACATGAAAAACCATCACTTTGACATTTCTATGCTTTTGTGATATTTCTTTTTGAAATGGAAAATTTCCTATTAAATGTACTGAACTTTCAAAAAGGAGGAAAGAGAGAAGAAATTTTTTCTTCTCTCATTTCCTATATGTGTTGAGTATGTGTCTTTATCTTTCACCAGATTATCAGGTCTAGAGAAGCAGGGGCATCTCTGATTCAACTCCTGACTCACTTCTGCATGGCCCACACATCCAGCATAGTCACGTAAAAGGTCAATGCAAATACATGTGTCTTGATAAGATGGATGGTTTGGAGAAGGACCAGATGAATCCAAGAAAGAACACCTGTGCACCATCATCTACGGCACGTAACCTAGTGGCTCAGACACTTACTTGTGCCCCAGAATTGACTAAAAAATAGACTCCCAAGCCCCACTTCAATCCCCATGAATCAGAATTTCTCACTGTAGGACCCTGGAATGTAAATTTCAATAAAAGTTTCAAAGTTGAATATTTTGTAGCCAGTTTGGTTCTCGTTTGTGGAGTGATATTTAGGAAACTTGGAGATCAAGGAAGACCTTTGTCTAGGTCAGGCACGGCCAACTGATTCACCTCCCAAACCATGTCTGGGAGCGGGTACTGAAGACCTAGACACTCAAAGTCAGTCTGTGGACCATCAGTATCACCTGGAAGCTCGCTAGAAAAGCTGAACCTCAGGCTCTACAGCAGACCTCCTGAATAAAAACTCTGCGTGTGAGCAGCCCTGGCCTAGAATAATGTTAACGAAATGTGATGCATCGACAGGCTCTATGGACGTCACTTGGCAGGTTGTCTGAAATGCAGAATCTTAGGTGCCACCTCAGACCTACTAAACGAGAATCTATGGGGGAAGGATCCAAGACTGTGTGTTTTAACAAGCTCTCCAAGTGATGCTTAGGTATGCTAAAGTTTGAGACCCACTGGCCTGAAGTGCCGTGCTAAAAAGAGTTGCAAAGATGGGCTGGGCTTCCTGCAAAGTGATGTATTCATCAGTTAATGATACCTAGCCAAGTGCAGAAAGGGGCAAGTGGCAACACTCAATGCTGCACATGTATTATTTCTGCTCTAGACAGAAAACCTGACTCATGGATATGATGCTTTAAGACCAAGTACACAGGACTTTGGAAGGAATCAGAATTGGTACTAGGATGAGAAGTAAAAGATGAACAACCGAAAAAAAAAAAAAAAAGAATATGGCAGGAAAATTAGGAAAAGGATTAAACCTCACACAGATAAAACAAGTGTGACACTATATTAGTAATTGTTGAGTTGGATGATGGGTAATGGAAATTTATTATATGATACTATTCCTTCTAGTTTTGAGTATATGTGAAATCCTTTATAATAAAAAGTTTAAAAATAACTCCATCCAGAGATACATTATTGCTTAGGTAGTTAGAAAACATTAAAAGATTGATAATATCCACTGTTAATGAAGGTGTGAGGAAAACAAACTCATACATTGTAGGTGAGAGAACAAGTGGTTATGACCTTTTGGAAGACAATTTGACAGCAGTAAATGCTAGACTATTTAAAAATGTTTTACACATATTGGTCCAGTAACTCTATTTCTAGCAAGCTTATCTAAAGAAGAAGTCACCCACTTGCATATGGATACAGTACAAAGGTGTAGACTGTGGCTTTATCTGTAATAACAATTTGGAGTCTATATATCTACAAAGATGGGACATGCTCATAGTGAGGTCTGTTGTACAATTATTATTTCTAAATGACATACCTAAATGTATTGGTCTAGAAAGTTGCCAATGATATAACGCTGAGAAGATGAAAATGTCTATCACACTGTTTTAATGGGAAGAAAAAACCCTAATGCTTATGTGTGTGGCTCTCTTTGTATGTAGATAGGCAAGCATCTGGAAGTCTAATACTGAACAGTTGATGGTTACCTTGGGGGAGGAGTATGTCTATTTTTGGAAGGATGTCTATCACTTTTAACTTTGTATAATTTTGTACTATTTTCACCTTTTGTATTTTCGTCCATGTGACAGTGTTTCTGCCAATGAGATATAAATGGGTGACACAGGGAAAGCTCTTTTAAGTTCTAAGAAAGCTGGTTGATAGGGTCAAATTCCGGTGGCCCCTACAGTTTGCTCTTTTCCCTTTCCCTTTTCCTGTTTGGAATCTAGATGAATACCTGAGAAGAAGCTCGTTTGTAAGCACTGGGATAATGGATCCATGCTTACAAAAGGCACAATGAAAAACTAAAAGGAGCCTGGGTTCCCAAAGCAAGTGTGGAATGAATCAGCCCAGAATGGTTCTTTTCAAACTTTGCATTACATAAATAAGATAAAGCCATTAATTTGTTAATATTTTTTTAGATTTCTGTCACTCACAGCCAAACAATTCTCTACGCAAGCATTATTTAACCATCCAGGTATCCAGGTACATCTGGTATAAGTAGGGATAGGATATACATACTAATATATGTGCGGGTAGGTTTCATCTAAAGAGGCACCTTGTACATCTGGTCCACCATGAATTCTCAGCCTTAGCACAGCACAGGGTACATAATTTAATGAAAGAGTAAGGGAATCTATAAAAGAGTAACGTACATAGTTACCTCTAGATTGTGGGATTATGGATGATTTTAATTTCCTTTTGTATACTTGCCTGTATTTTCTGAATATTTAAAATCAGAAAAAAAACCCAAAGCTATTTTTAAAAATTGTTAGAACTGTATAGAAAAGCTGTGTGGTACAGCTTAATGACAAAGTGGAACCGTGTTATTCCATAGATTTCAACATATTACAAATCAAACCTTTTTTCCCCTTCTCTCTCCCTCCACTACAAAAATAGAATCGAATCATGATAAAACACAATATACAAGAGAAGTATTGGTCTGATACCCCATCAGGATGATAGAAGACCTTTACTTTACAATTATATTACATATTTATAAAGAAAAATTTTGAAAGTGGTTTCTCTTACATTGATGGATGTCTGAACACTCACCATAAAAAACAATAAAAAATTAAGCATCTTTGTTTTCTGCTGCTACAAATGCATGTATGATATAGAGAGAGTATTTCAATTCAGGGGATACATTTATCATACCTCTCGGGAAAACTTTGCAGACAAATCAGCTGAAACCCCTCTGCGTGGTGCAACAACTTTTGCAACAATTTATAAAGCATCATGGCATGAATATTTTTATACCAGTGGTCTCAACGGGACCATAGAGCAATATCTGGAGACATTTGGGTTTGTCACCATGGAGGGGATGCCACTGACACCTCATGGGCAGGAGCGAGTGATGCCGCTAAACAATATACAGGACAGCCCCCAGGACAAAGAGTTATTCAGTCCAAAATGTTACTAGAAACGCTACTTTGTATATTTCTTCCCCGTCTTATTATTTAGGCTGTATCTACCCGTACGAGTAATTTGACTGCTTTAACTTCTGGATTTTGGGGGGGTTATTAGATTACTAATTGGTTTTCAACCCTTAAACTGTTTTCTTTCCCAGTCTTAGAATCCTAACGCCAGATATGTGACCACTTTATTTTAAAGATCCCTTCATGCAACAAATTTTTACTCAGTGTGTAATAAGGACTAGCCAGTGCCCAGGCATTGAGTGTATAAATATGAATGAGCAGACATGGTCCCAACGTCCACGTATTTACTGTGCAGTGAGACAGAAAACACACCTAAACCTTGGAGGGCAGGAGGCCCAGATAGGTGATGGCATCTGAAGGCAGTGAAATGAGCTCTGAACATGGACTCAGGACCTAGGTCCAAATTCCAGTTAACCATTTACTCATTTCCGTTTATTCAACACACAGCCCAGTCCTGCTTCCTGGTATTTGCCCTGTTTACTCTTTTGCTGGAATTACCCTTTCTTCAAATCTCTTCTTTGTTGGATCTTTTGTGCCATTCAGGTCTCTGCTCAGATGTAACTCACTCCTGATCATCCTAACTATTGTCTCCTCTAAGCTTTCTGTGTCCCACTGCCCTGTTTCATACTCTTGATCTAAAACCATCCTGCTTACTTGTTCAGTGTTTGTCTCTCTAACAATGACTTTCAGAAAAAAAATGTGCTCTGATCCTTCAAGGCCTTGGATGATGTAACGTTTGAGCATGTAGGTGGTCTTACTTAAAGCCCTCCTGCCTCCCTTTTTTCTCCTTTCCAGCCACAGTGGTCCTGCTCTGCTTCTTCACCAGAACATGCTCAGTCTCCGAGCCTTTGGACATCTATCTCTCCGCTCCTACTAACCCTCGCTCCTTACCTTCTGACTAGTAACTATTCATCCTTCAGCAGTTATCTTTAAACGTGATTTCTTCCACTATCCACAAAGATTGACCTCTACGTTTCTCCCAAACATTACTTATTACTTTTTAATTACTGGCGCCCTTTACCTGCCTTCTCTTTTGGCTGGAAACTCCACGAAGGGAGAGCCCTTGTCTTCTGGTTAACTGCTACCACCTCAGTGCCTACCCTGATTCCTTCCTTGCGATATGTGCTCAACAAATATATATTGATTAATTTACTCCACCCTGAGGACCTGAAACTGATTTTTAAAGATAAAAGCTAATAAAACATTAAATAACACTTTTCTCAAGAAATACAAACTTTACAGGCCCGCCTCTACTGTGCTTCTGCAAATTGCATGCAGACTAAATATTAGCTTTCCAACAACAAAAATGCAAACAAGGTCCTTTGCTAACAGAATCTTTTGTAGAGAATATAATTAAACAAGAGGGAAAGAGAGCATACACACACAGTCATAACCTCATTAAATTGAAGGAGAAGCACCTAATCGAACTTCTGACTAACACCCTCCACATACACACAGACACACAGACACACACACACACACACACACACACAGACACACAGACACACACACACACACAAAGTTTTACATGAAAAAAAAATGCAAACACCAAAACTCTTACTACTTTTGTGAGGCCCTAATGATTGATGGATGGTGTAACTACACGGTCCCCCAAAGTCCTCCCAGTGGAAAATATCGCTTACCAGAGCAATCCAGGCAAACACCTACAGTAGCCAAAGCAGGCCATGCCTTGTCCTTGAGGGTATTAGTTGCAGAACAATTTTTGCAAAGCACACTGAGAAGTTCCCATTGATCTGCACACAAGTGCTTGAATCTGCAGGCAGAAATGAACTTTGGCTTTTTCTTGAAGGTATTGGCATCCCAGACTGTTTTACTCTTCTATTAACTTACCATTTTTATCTGAACACCAAAAAGAAAAATGTTGGAGGAGTTTTGGAGAATCTTCTCTTTCGAATCCCTCATTTTTGGAAATTTTCATCATATCTCTTTTTCATCTTTTGTACTTCTTCGTGAAAACCATTACCCTAAACACCATGGAGTGAAATTTAACATTCATAATCTGGACATATGAAACTGTTAGTCTGAATTTGGAATTGGAGATTCATTTGTGTACCTGAGTAGACTGTTTCGAGGTCATTCCAAGTGTAACAGAGAAGATGACACGATTTCAAGGCCAGCCAACTGCCACAGTTCTCAATAAGACGTACACTAATTTCTTACATTTTTGGCTGGTCAGGAGTCCCACATCTCTGCCTTGGGAGAATGGCGGGGAAATGGTCAGAACAAATCACTGCGTCCTACCAAAGTCAAATGGATTTGATGGAAGGGTTAGTCCGGCTGGAATATTTATGAGCTGGAACCAAATGTTGATCTAGAAGTGTCCTTAGAGACTGCATTCTACTTGCTTATGTTACAGTGAAACCGAGTCTCAGAGATAGAAAGAAATGTAGTCAAATCACACAGACAGGGCTAAGGGTGAAACATTTTTCCTGTGTATTGCGCTGTCACCATCTAAGGTAGCTCCCCATCCTCTCTTCTCTGGATTTCTCTGAACGCTTTGTAACTGGTCTCCCTGTTTCCACATTTTATACCCTTCCACCTGTTTTTGTACAGTAGCAAGAGTGGTTTTAAATTATAACTCACATCATTCTAGTCTCTTGCAACAGTGTTTCAATGCACAAAGAAAACAATGCAAGTGTGTATGATCTGGCCCCTTGCTTTCTCCAATCACATATCCTATTACTTTCTCTCCCCAACTTACTAGGCTTCAGCCATGCTTGTTGTTCAGTACTTCAAATATACGCAGATCTTTCTTACCCCAGGCCCTTTGAACTTGTTTTCGCCTTTGCTTGGAGGGCTCTTTGTTCTCTCCTTTGCATGTTTGGATTCTTTTTACTTTATATCTTAGCTTAAGTGTCACCTCCTTTTAGAGGTCTTCCTAAATGAAAACGAATCTTCCCCCATTGGTAATGTTTCTGTTTCTCTTGTTTTCTTTCTTTCCTCCATAACTTGTGGCATAATTTATGAATGTTTTTCTGTTACATATTTTTACCTCTTTCCCCCAGTTAAAATATAAGCCCTGTGCTTGTCACTGGGTGAGGGACAGAGGGGCCCTCAGTTCACCCTTGTAGAATTAAGGAATGAGTTAGACTTGAATTCAAAGCTCTGACCTCCCAATCCAATGCCTATCTAACTGTATGAAGGTGAAGGTATTAAAAGAAATGCAATTATAATATTTCAGCAGTTTCAGCCACTATTAAATAATGGCTTAGCCTAATCATAAAGGTTAGCTCTATTTTGGAAACATTTAGCATGTTCTTACAATACACAAAATCTAAAGCTATCAAAATGTTTTACTGAGAATCTTAGAGTTGTAAAGTCTGAGAGGATCCTAAATGTTGTATTTGAATCTCTCATTTCACAGATGAGGAAACCGCAGCCCAAACAGGTGAATTACAAGTGACACATAATCTCTTAATCTGACACTTTTTTTCTAATCCAGTCAGTTTCTCAAAAACACAGAATGAAAGTACTATTTTGCCTGACTTGCACTGAAACGTTATAGTCCATTTACTGCATTTCTACATACCTAATTAACACATTCTAACCCATTACCAACTGTTTGTGCCTTTATAATATGCTAGGTCCCATGTTACACGTTTATGGGTTTTATCGCGTTTTGTCTTCATGACTCCCTAAGGCTTCAAGTAAATTGATCACAGTCATTAAAGAGATGAGAAAACCCATCCTTAGCAAGCTGAGCAGGTCATCCAGGTGAGAAAGGGCCACTGGTACTGAAGGAGATGGTTTTAAGCTCCCTACTCCCTGCCCCCTTGAATGGCGCTCCAGTGGCCCACAGGAGCTGACGTGCTTTACCAGAGTATTGTGCTTTATTATAGAAGAGCAGTTTTTCACCTGGTGAGAATACGGCTCTTTTTATGTAAAATGATTTTTATCTTTGGCAGAAAGCAACTGCAATACAAAGTCATATTTCACTCTGCTCAGAGCTCGGATCTCCTCATACATCTCCATAAGTCAATAGGATCAGGGAGAGAGCATTTTCCCCTGAGCACCTATTTATAGCTACATAGCACAAATCGCTATATACTTGAAAATCACTTACCCACATTTCAGTCATTTGCAGAAAACCCTCTGGCTGGCATCACATCCCCAATTCTGAGGTGAATAAGTTTATTGTGTACATTAAATTATATAGGTGTGAATGTACACATATACATATATATATATACATAATACATATATGTAAGTGTGGGACTAAAACCTGACATGGAAACTGACAGACAAAATACAGGTAGTTATTACTCAAATGATCCCCCCACTCCCATATTCTGAACTATTAACTCTTAGCAAACTGTAAAGTGTTTGCCAAAGACACCTTGTATGTGACAGACATCAGAGAAATCTGCTTGTTCTTTTGGTTGAAAAGCTTTGGAATCTCCATCTCTTGCCCAAGTTCTTTACTGGAATATATCACCTTGATTCCCTTTTGGATCTTAGAAATCAATTGTGTTTCCTACCCACAATTCATTCTTTCTTCTTCTGGGAACAATATCCCAATTTTACTAGGAAAATCATCTTTGTCCTATTCTTTTGGTGTGGTATATGTGACGAAGGTCTGGCCAGTTAGAGGGAAATGATTCCATATCCTGGACTACATCACTGGTTCAGGGATGAGTGTGTGACAAAGCCAGGGCTACAAAACTTGATCTCAGGACTTCTATGGTTCTCATTGGGAAGCAGGAGTTCTGTGTTTCATTGGAATTTTATGACCTGATTGGAAACAGACCTGGAGTGGCTAAGGTCCCTTCCTGTCCCTGCATGGAGAGATCATTCCTGAAATTGAAACTAATGGAAGAGATTGAGAAGTGGGGCGGGGCGGGAGAAAGAGAGAGGTGTGTGTGTGTCGGTAGGGGTGGAACAGGACACTGTCTGAACCCTTACATCATGCCTTGTCCAAATCAGCTACCTCGTTGCAAACCTGTTATTTGACCTCAACAGGTTCTGCCTCCTTCATTTTGATTTTTTTGGCTTAAGCAGTTCTGTTTGTTTGGGTTTCTATCATTTTCAACAAATGCTCTCAATTATATAGATTGAGAAGCAATGTTTTAAAGACATCTTCAATAGAAACAATAAATTCAGTTTCGTTTTGTTTTTTTGCGGTACGCGGGCCTCTCAATGTTGTGGCCTCTCCCGTTGTGGAGCACAGGCTCCGGACGCGCAGGCTCAGAGGCCATGGCTCATGGGCCCAGCCTCTCCGCGGCATGTGGGATCTTCCCGGACCGGGGCACGAACCCGTGTCCCCTGCATCGGCAGGCGGATTCTCAACCACTGCGCCACCAGGGAAGCCCCAGTTATTTTTTTATTTTTATTTTATTTTATCACTCTGTGAGCTCATTTTCTAAAAAGCTCATATATGCTCAATGGCTCCCATGTGCTTCCTTAATAAATTTTAAATTATTAAAATTTCTCTCTCTTTAATCCATAATATGTCTTATAACTGCTGGTAAGTTAGCCTACCACAGCTCCCAGGAAATAAAGTTATTTTTGACCTTCCTTTTGATGCCTTTATCCAAAGGATCAGCTCTAATGATGGGACCTCCAGGCCCAGGGGAAGGATATTTTTGGTTCAGAGAGGCTTTTGATAGTCTCAGCTTCTACTTTGGTACTTGGTCCACAGAAAACCTGGTATTTTTGATAAATCCTTTATACTAAACAATTTGCTATGCCAAGCAAATTCCAAATAATTGTACTGACAGGCAATCAATGCTGCATAAAAACAGAAAGACTTGTGAATACATTGAGAATCATTGAACTTTTGGTCCGCATGAGATTACACGAAATATTTTCTAACTCCAAGTAGAGTTAACATGAATGATTTTGGAACATGCTCTAATCATCTTACTAGACACAAAACATACCAAACGTGACAAAAATCACCTCAAAATATTAACAGCTTGCATTCCTGTGTTCTGACACTTTCTAACCCTCCATTGAGGCCCTTCCACAATCTCATTAGGTAATTATTACTTTCATCCTGTACACAGGGGCTTAGAGAGGTTACGTAAGAAGGTAATGGAGCGGAGATTCAAATCCACTTCTGCCTGAATCTAGAGGTCTCAGCCACCTCAATTCTGCAGCACAGCAGAAGGGAAGGACACATTTGGATAAGGGTCCCTGCAGCCTTCCCCCAGCAGTGGGAAAAGGAGGCACAGATTCCTCACGGTTGGCGTGAGGATTGTTTCACCAAAAGAAAATGTGAGCAATGGGTTCCGGCACAGTGTTTGGCTGGGTTAAAACTGGTTATCTCTAACAGAACTAGAAATGAGCGGACCATTGTCTTGAAACTTCTCAAAGTGTAGTCCCAGGATCATCATCATAATCATTTCCTGGAAATGATTATCCACAGAGACACAGGCAGAATCTCAGGCCCCACTCTAGACCGACCGCATTGGAATCTGCATTGCAATACGGCCCGCAAGTGATTCACATGCTCATTCAAATCCAGCATAGACTGGTCTGGAGCATGTTGTCAACGTGTGGCCCTTGAACAGGTGGCATCAACATAAATGGGAGCCTGTTAGAAATGTGGAAGGAAGGGAGGAAGGGAGGAAGAAAAGTAGGAATGAAGGAACGAAGGAAGGGAGGACAGAAGGAAGGAAGGAAGAGAGGGGGGAAGGAAGGAAAGAAGGGAGGAAGGAAAGAAGAGAGGGAGGGAAGGAGGAAGGGAATTGTAGGGTGAGGAAGAGGAGGGAGGAAGAAATATCTATACTAGCTGGAAACTCTTACACGCCTGATGCAGTGGTTATTGGAATTAATGTTAGTTCAGTCAAGCAACGCAGTTTAGTGTAATGAGTTAGTGTCAGCCACACTGAAAGTTTACATCTTTTTCAATTATCATGATTACCCAACTGACTGGTTTCTTTTTAATGGCAGGAAAGTGCAGGGAACATGTGAGTTAAGCCCCTACAGCACATTCATGAGGAAAGCAGAGTGGAAATGTCAATCAGGCAAGAGGTGGATATTTTTTAAGTTTCTAGAGGAAAACCAAAGGGCTTCCTTTGACCCTCCTCTCCCTGGGTCAGGGTATCTGACCTCTACCTACTATTCATCCATTCTCTTCTTTTCCATTGCTTTCACCTTTCATTTCCTTCACTGTATTTTCTCCCAGTGGGGGAACAAATGATGATAATGCCCATGAAAGAGAGGTCAAGTAGCACAGGAAGCAAATATCTCAAGGACTCTAATATTTAACTGACAATTGATGCCCACACCCCCCGTCCACTTCTCAGCACCCACAGTGCATGGAGTCATGGGGTCCAGGCAATTTTGGTCTCCGGTTTGGATCTGCTAACCCTCAAAATGTCAAAGTTTAGACAACACCTGAAAATATATCTTTTCCCATTCAAACCGAAATGGTGCTCTTTCTTTCTCTCTTATTTTCTTATATCGTGACCTGGCTTGTCCTTTTTTTACAATACTATTTTTGGAGCCAAAACTCTGGACATCTTTTCACAATAAGAAGGACTCATAATGGCAGTCAAATACCTAAGAACTTTATTTTTGGAGCTGGTCTTATAAAAGGGAGGGACAGAACGATTCTGGAAATATGCCTCACCTTTTAACACCTTTTCAACAGGGTCTGAAAGTTCCAACACAAAGAGCAAATAAAATGCATTGTCTGGACTGCCAGTGGCAAGGGACTACACATCTCTTTTAATGAATTCATGACTATGAACAGCTCCAGAACGAAGTGATCTTTGCCAGTTCATATTCATAGGAGCATCCAGCAACCTCAATAATATCGGGCTATTGTCTAGCAGAGATTTATCGTGTGCTAGTAATGTTCTCATTGTAGACTACTTATGTGAAGAAATAAGATGAGTCCCAGAAAAAGCACTCAGGAATATAAAGGGTAGAATCGAAAAGTTACATACACAGAGTAATGGAAGGCTTAGATCTCCCCACCCTGACCCTTGAAATATTAAAAATGAAATCTTTCAAACAACATGTGCAGGATAGAACAAAATCTGCAGAAGCCAACAGAGAAATCTTGACAGAATCAATTATCTTTTCATGTAGGAAAGTCTGCCCAAATATACTCTACAAACTCACACAGGTCAAGGCAGCGATAGAAAGCGTTCCATCCATGGGGTGGGATCATTCTTGTGACCACTAGGTACACAGTCTGTAAGATCTCACTGCACTTCAAATGTTGGCTTCACACCCGATTTTCTGTGTAACTTGTGTGAGTTACTTGAGCTTTTGAGGCTCAGTTTCCTCGAAGTATGGGTTCATAAGTCTTCACCTGTGTGTTCTGATGGACCAGTTTACACCAATGGGTGGGAATAAACCTGGATTCTTGTGAGGGGAAACTCAGCTTTCTCTTGTTCAAGTATCCCCTGGGAAGGAGGACCATTTGCTTGCAGGAAGTCTACCAATGAGAAATCTATTTTTATTGGCACCCAAGCCCGCTGCTCCTTTGGCAATATTCACAGGAGACACTCAAATATATTAATCCACGGAAGCCTCTTTTGCTTGACTGAGCCCAAGAGTGGATGTGCCTCATTAACTACTAGTCAGGAAGGACATGTAGCTTCAAATTCCCGTAACAAGCCAATCAAAACCACACACTTATTCCTGGGAGCCGGGCAGCGTTCCCTAGAGAGGAGGGTTGCAGAAGGCAGATACATTGGAGGACAAGGGCAGCCAGATGCTTTGGCCTTCCTTTTCCTACCCTGTGCATGGCTGCACGTGCCTGGGAACTGTGCTTTTTCCAGCTCTTGCTATGGACCCCTTACTGTGTCTCCTGGAATGTCCCAGGCTCCCAAACCACATCAAATAGTTTGCAGTTTTATAAATGCAGAATTTTAAACCTGAAACAAGTCTTGGTAAAGAGAGAATAACGATACTGTGTACACCAGAGAGGCAAAGATTAAACAAGTTTCTGTTTGCGAAAGCTCTCTGTAAACCATAAAAAACGAACCAGATGTCAGCATCGTTAATGATGAGACAAAAGTGGGGCAGAGAGTTACTTAGGGTAAGGCTGAGGGTTACTTCTAGGAAAAGACAGTAGTTCTATGTCATAAAACCCTCAACTTCACAACACACGTGATACAGAGTTCTTCAATTAAAGATTTTTTTATATCTCAATCTTATTCTTTTAAGCCAAAGATCAAACTTCCCTCTCCACCAACTGCAGGGACAACTTTATTACAGGGTATAAAAGTTTAAACGATCACCCTGGCTGTAGATTAAATTGCAGTACGTGAAAAAGATGGCATTCCACTTCTGTCCCAATTCAGTCCCAACACTGACTACTTTTTAAAAATGCTCTCTTTATCATAGATGCTTTCTTTTTATGTTTTCTTTCTCAGTTGGCTTTATCTTTTTATTTTATTTTTTATACAGCAGGTTGCTTTCTTTTTCTTAGGAAGGAAACGTTTTATGGCCTTAAGGGCAGCAGCCAGGCAGGTGCAAAAAGAATAAGAACTTGCGGACTGTGTCTGCGGAGCTTAATCTAAGTATGCTCTTCAACTTAGAAAGTCAAGACGTTAGCATTCCACTGACTGTCTAATTCTTTTCTTCTTGATATTCACAACTTCTACTTCCAGGTATAAACCCTTTAACATGTCACACTAGAGTTGTGAAGTGTCCTGGAGAAACAGCACAGTGTTACTCAGGCCTGGCACTTGAATTAGCCATGTCCCAGCCACGTAGCCCAGACCTTTCTAGAAGGCTAACTTAGCCTCTTTGGCATTCAGTAGCTCTCACAGACCATGGGAATGAAGGGACTTGGGTGTTTGGGGCCAGTTCCTTAACAAGCCTCACAGAGACACTCTTTCTAACTGTGAAGTGATGCTTTTCCATTAGTATGACCTTCCTCAGGTCTGGAGATGAACTCAGTTAGTTCAAGCTTCACATTGCATCTTTGTCCTAGAAAAGTTCCTCTCCCTAGAGGGACAGATCAAAACTTCTTTCAGAGACCAGAATTCATAGAAATTCCCACTGGGAATGTAAAGTGTGACGTGGCCAAAAAGTCAATTGGCTGGTCTTGATAGGACACTGTGGGGGGGGATGCATGGTCATCTTTAATTAAGGGATGGGTTGCCCTTGATGCTGGGGAGTCATTTTCACATGAAAGGACCTCTCAAATTAGGTTGATGTTGAAAGCAGCAGGGCCAGGGCCCCTTTGGAATACACAGAGAGAACGCTGTGGTTAGATTTCCTAGCAAGAAATGATTAACACAAAGAAAATGAAATCAACACATGTTAATAATGGCTGAGGAAAATTAAACAGAGATCTAAGTGATCAGAGCCTCAGAAAGGGCTTTTGATCAGATTCTTTGAAAAAGAGGTTCCAAGTTCAACAGAACCATGATGAGATGAAAATCAAAATTGGGATGATAGAAATTATCTTAAATTGAACACGCCTCTTGCATTGCCAGCTATACAGCATGTGAGTTCCTAACTTCAATGTTGCATAAAAAATGCCCCAGTTTTTGTGTACATTTTCATATAAATATGTTAATTTTATATGGAGAGACATATGCTATTGTATCAGATTTTAATAATTATCAACAAACTCTTAATGTCTTTTTCTTCCAGCTTTATTGAGGTATAGTTGACAAATAAAATGGTGAGATATTTAAAATGTACAACATGTATAAATTTTGAAAGGATTCCCTCCTCAAGTTAACACATCCATCACCATACATATTTATCTCTTTTCGTATGCGTGAGAACACTTAAGTTCTACTCTCTTAGCAAATTTCACATATGCAATACAGTGTTATCAACTATAGTCCCCATGTTATACAGGAGATCCTCAGACCTTATTGATAAACTGCAGGTTCTGACCCAGCGACTGCGGAATGGGGCTGGAGTTTAACTTTCAGAAAGCTCCCAGGTGCTGCTGGTGGACTGTGGACTGCTTTTGGAATGGAAAGACACTAGGATATCTTCGGTAATACCTTCAGCAAAACATGCCCTACATGATGGTGGATGTGAAGGCTTCCAATGTCAGGCATAAATTTGTATAGTTTTATGTGACTTTGAAACCACACCATCAGCAGCTGGTTTTTCTTGTGCCCTGGCATTCACTCTACCCGAAATTTTGATTTAACACTTTTCTTTGAAAACGTGGATTCACCATGACAACCACTCAAGCAGAATGACTGAAGTCACATAACAGTTCATCATTCTGAAAACAAAGTACTTTAAACAAAATACTCTAGAGTAAATAGAAAGTTGATTACACGTTTTTTTCAAAGAGAGAAAGTAGAGCATACTTGTAATTTTCAAAAGAGTTGATGACATGCCACACAGGATCCCTGATTAATTGAAAGCAACATGCAACATCAACTTAAATCACGGCAGCCATAAACAACTAGTGTATACTAACCAATGGTCACCCCTGACCCAATTCAGCTATTTAAAAAAATTTTTTTTGGAATAATTTTAGATTTACAGAAAATTTCAAAGTTACTACAGAGAGCTCTTGTAGTAGCTCTCTACTAAAGTAGCTCCTTTGCTCGGCTTGCCATAATATTAATGTCCTATATAACACAATACATTTATCAGAACTAAGAAATTAACATTGGTACTTGACTGTAACTCAACTACAGACTTTATCTGAATTGCACCCGTTTTCTCACTTTTGCCCTTTTCCTTTTCCAGGATCACACACAGTATTTATTACCTATGTCTCCTTGGTCTCCTCTGGTCTCTGTTTCCCTGTCTTTCCTTGTCTTTCATGATTTTGAGAGTTTGGAAGAGGTATTTGATAGAATGTCACTCAAATTGGTATTTTCTAATATTTCCTCATGATTAAGCTGGGGTTATGAGTTTGGGGGAAGTACACCAAGCAAGTGAAGTGCCTTTCTTATCACACCAACGTCAGGGGGTGCATGATATCACCCCCTTATTAAACTTCATCACTTGGTTAAGGCAGTGCCTTCCCGGTTTACCCACTGTAAAGTTACCATTTTTTTTCCTTTCCATACTCTATTCTTTGGAAGCAAGTCACTAAGCTCAGCCTGTAGTCCAGGGGTAAGGTAGCCACTTTTTAGAGGGATCTAACAGTCCTTTCTAGGTCCACTGTCTGAAGATATATTCTCATTTGTAAAATGGGGATTCTCATGGTAATGAACTCAAAAGGTTACTGTACGGATGAAATAAAACCATGTATTGTGCGCTTAGCCTGGTGCTTGGCACACAGGAAGGGTTCATTTGTCCACGCATCCATTGACTCAACACCTACTCATTAAGTACGAACCATGTCTGAGGTGTTATCCTGGGAGTCAAGACACAGGATTTAAAAAAGACACAGTCCCTGCCCTTATGGAGTTAACGGTCTACTGGAACAAACACACAGAAAAACAGAGCACTACACATCGTAATAAGTTATACAAAGGAAAAGGTCAGTATGCTATGTCCGAAAATTAGCATTATGATGGGGGAGGCTAGGCTTCAAAGAAGTGCTCGCTAGGAAAGTGACGTTTAGTTGAGGTCTGAAGGATGAGCAGGAGAGAAGTGGGATTGGAAGATGTCCACATAGCATGTGCACACGTGCTGAGGCTGGAAACACTTCAAGGACCAGGGAGAAGGACGGCAGAGTCAGAGCATTCTGAGTGAGGGGAGACGAGACGGGAGGTGAAGCTAGAGAGGGAGAAGCTTGATGCTTTCTATTTATCCAAAGTCCAATCAATGCATGAGGCTAAGCATGGGAATGACATGAGGTGGCGGAAAATCATAAGAAATCACACTGGCTGCAGCGTGAGAAACAGGGTGGTGGAGGAGATGTGGCTCAAAGATTCAAGGGAGAGATGGTGGCAGCAGAGAGAGGGGGGAAGTGGATGTACCAGTCGATAAACATAAAAACACACCAAATCTCCTCCAATCTTCTTTTCCCATATCACCTAGCTTGATTCATGTCATAATTAACCCTCTGGGCTTATAACCCTATGGTTGAATTTGCTGTCCTCCTGTCCCATAGTTTCCAAATAACATTCTTCACAAAGCCGAGGCCATCCCCATTAAACTAGATACAAGACTATGTACATTAAACAATTCAATAATAATTTTACAAATAGGATGCTCTCCACGACATCCTTATCTCTTAGACACCTGAGACTCTTAACAAAGAGTGCTGCTAATCATCTCAACAGAGAAATGATTCTCTCCAAGAGACAGTAAGAGCACAGAGATAATACCACAGGTCAAGCAACATTTTAATTTGACTTTATACTGCAACGCAAGGAGATAGAAGGAGATAGTTACAATTATCATCCCCGCTTTACAGATGTGCTGAGGTACACACATCATAAGAAACTTAATGTCTTGATCTCACAGCCAGCCTATTTGCTCTGAACCACTATGACATATCTCAATGCTAGCAGAGCTTTAGTTTGAGAGAACCCTGACATTTCCCTGTGGCTAAAGGAAGATATTTTGAGGTGAGAAAGTATATTTAGAAAATGTGGAAACTGTTTAGTAACCGGGCACTAGGACCTCCTGCCAGAAGTCATCCCCAGACCAAGTGAGAATAAAAATTATTTTATTCTACTCCACACCTGAAAGGATTGTTGTAATATCCCAACTTAAAGATAGTAGAGTAGCCATCTGGCCTAAGGTTAAAATGTAATCTTTGGAAAATGTTTTAAAGCAATTTTCTGGCTTTGATAAATAGTATGTATTGTAGTAGAGCCAGTGTTCTGAAAGAGAGCCATATTAGTAAATAGAGTCATCTGGTATTAAAAATATGTTTGGTAAAACTGAAATGTCTGTATTTTACAGATTTAACTGCCTTTGTCAGCCCGAGAAAATGGACTAGTCTTTCAATTCCTATCAGCCTACCTGCAACCATTTCCTGTGCAGACACATTAGACAAATGCAAATCCCATGAAGCTCGGGGTCCCTTAAATAAGTCATTATCCCTCACAAAACAAACAGGCAGACAAACAAACTATAAAAAACACTAGCATGGGCTTTACTTTTCTGTAGTGATTTCCTGTACTGTGGCCATTGATCCTAGTAACCTCTAAATGGACCTCTAGACAGTAGTTAGCTCACAATACCAGAAGTAAAGTGGGATATATAGGTTCCTTCCCAACAGATAACACATTTAAGAAATAATAGTGGTGACTGCTGATTACAATACAAGACCTTAAACAAAGTCCTCAATTCACAATTCTTCCTTGGTACACTGAAGAGTGGGACAATGTCCTTGATTATCTAGATTTTGTGATTACTTTCAATCAGAACCAAAGCAATAAATGTAAATGGATTACATTTCTCTAAATTGGACACAAACCAGATTTTTAAAATGTAGGTTTTACTAGAGAATGGACTTGAGGACACGGAGGGGGGAAGGGTAAGCTGGGACAAAGTGAGAGAGTGGCATGGACAGATATACACTACCAAATGTAAAATAGCTAGCTAGTGGGAAACAGTCACATAGCACAGAGAGATCAGCTTGGTGCTTTGTGACCACCTAGAGGGGTGGGATAGGGAGGGTGGGAGGGAGGGAGACACAAGAGGGAAGAGATATGGGGATATATGCATATGTATAACTGACTCACTTTGTTATAAAGCAGAAACTAACACACCATTGTAAAGCAATTATACTCCAATAAAGATTAAAAAATATATATGTATAGGTTTGTATGACAAATCTAATAAAAGAAAAAGACTAATATTTAATAGACAGTTATTTGAGAACTAAGGGGTTCTCTTTATTCCTTCTCTACCCAGTCAACTTCTCAGATTGGATCATTCTACTTTAATCTAATAGTTTAGGGTTGTAGATGGCTGAAACGTGAATGAATATTCTTCATCTGTTTCACTAGCACTTACTGATTTATTCCTTCCATTTTTGGCAAAATGACCTCTCTTTGGAGGGGTTATTATTTCCTATTGTAAAATCAAGTATCTTTTGAGTGACAAGTAATTCATTACAAAATTCAATTTCTCCCCACCTTTTCAAAGGGGCCAAGGGACTGTCACTTCCAGAGCTAGTTTTAGCCAGAGTATCAAATTACCTTTTCTATTTATTGTGCTATATAAGTTGGAACTGTGGGTTTGGCTTGCTGCCAGCAGGATTAATTGGGCATTCTCTAATTAATCAAACAATCTCATTACTCCTTCTCCTTGCATGAGACCACGACCCTTGATAAAATAGAGTCAGACATGAACATTCTAGAAAGGCCACTTTCAGAAAACTGGGACTTAATTGTGGTAGACCCACTGCTAAAACCTAGGGTTATTTGTAATATTCTTATATAGTCCTCCACAGAGGTAATAACTATCTATCACAGGATTTCTTTGGTTCCCATATGGATAGATTCCAGCAGTAGTATTTAGACAGTGGCCTCAGTAATTATAGCCTCACTCCCCACCTTGACGGCATATGGAAAAGTGTTTATTTCAGAGATTTATGCAAATGATGGCATGTATCTTCCTTCTAGGTTTAAGTAATTCTTCTGAGCTCTGACTGAATTTTAAGCAAGCATTCACTGACATTAGTGAAAAAGCATACTTCAAACTTTCCATCCTCACTAACAAACATCTTATTTGATTCAATCTTGATATAACTGATTTTCACACTTTCCCAGTAACTAATTTCAGCATCTCCATTGCATAACCTATCGCATGTTGACTTCTCATCTTTTGTCTTTCATCCATGTTGAAGACCAAGGCCTGATATGAACCATACTGATCTCTCAACATATATATATATATATATGTTGGCGTTTTGTGACCACCTAGAGGGGTGGTATAGGGAGGGTGGGAGGGAGGGAGACACAAGAAAATATATATATATATATACATTTTCCAGTATAACTTTTAGAACTCCAAAGTAACTTACCTCCTGATCATTTTTACAGATTTGCCAGTTAGGTTTGTAGCTTTTATAAGGTAGAAAGGAACTAAATCATAACACAGTTGCCATATGATAATGACCTTCAATTTGGAAGTAGTGTCACACAGTAAAGACCTTCAATCCACATCAACCTACATTAGAAAGGGTGAAAAACTGTTTCAACCCTGTAACTGTGTTATTTATAGCTGCCTATTACACTATTCCATTGATTAGACAAAAACCTGACCTTCTAACTTAGTTTTGTTGGCTAAGAAAAATGTCATGATAAAAATTCCCCTCATGAGACTTCAGAAAATAAATTTTGTACTCTATAGAATTGGTGCCAACTATCTGTCAGCAAGCTGAAACGTGACCCAATCGTCACCTGTCATGCATCTCCATTAGGATGCTCCAATCTGGTTAGAGAGATAAAACAGCAGCACAAGACAGTTAAATGCCAATGCAAAGGAACAGATGAGTATACAATGGGTAGCACACAAAATCAAAGTTGGAGTAACAGAGAACAGTGAGAAACGATGAACAACTAGAGTGGTTGGGGAAGGCTTCATAAAAGGGAGAGATTTGAAGAAGATTTTAAGAGATGGATAGAATTCAGTAATCACAGAAGATTGGATAAGCCATTTGGGATGGAGAATTAAGGTACACAAGGGAAGGGAGATGGGATTGCAAAAGGTATGTTCAATTGTTCAAGTACACCAATTTTACTGATAAACAGCAGGAATTATAAACAGCAAGCTATTGAGTGCTTTCTATGTCCATCCATTGTTCTAAATGTTTGTGTATGTATTAATTCATTTAATCATCCCACCAGGGATATGAGGTAGGTATCATATTACGTACCTACATTTTACAGGGCAGCCACAGAGAGCTTAAATCACCAGTCAACTTAGGAAGGTTATTAAGTATTAAAGCTGGGATTTGAACCCAGGCAGTTCAGCTCCAGAAAGTACTTAGAGCCACTGTTCTTAACTAATGCCAAAATATGTGAGAATGCTTCCAAGGACCAGAAAGGTGATAAGTGATGCCTCTGGGTGCCTGACTATGGACACCACAGAGAACTGGAAAGTTTATGTCGCATACAAAATTGGCAGCCACTTCTCAGCTTCAGCCTCATGGGAATATGGCCCCAGTGTTGTCAGATCTGAGTTTTTGGTGTTTTTTTTTTTTTTAAAGAGAAGCTTTTTTTAAAAAGAGAAGTAATCTAATTTTGTATGCAATTTTTTAAAAAAGGGTGTATGGTCAAAATATAGCCTGAAGTGGACCAATATGAGATGTTGGATAGAATAAGGAGAGGTGAGATTGAGAAGGTAAACTGGTACCAAACTGTTGAGGGTTCAGAAATCTTGACAAGATGGACTACACACAGCTTGAAGCTCAAATCATAGCCAGGCCAATGGAAAAGAAAACATACATCCCATGAATTTTATAGGGAACAATTAATTGGATCCGTGACTGGAGAGGGAGATTTGCTGAAAGTTAAGTAATAAGATGAGAAACAAGCCAGTTGAGATTTTGAGTGAGGGAGTATCAATAGAAGAAAGTAGTTAGCTGCAAGGGTTCAGCTTATTTTTAAAGGCATTAACAGAGCGTATACACATGGAATTATGAGTAACTGAAAAGCGATGCTGTGATTATAAGTGATTAAGGCTCTGAAATTGCATAACCCTGTCCTGGCTCTGGGTTTCCCAGATATGTGATATCAATGAGTTATTTAATATCTCTTTAGTTTCAGTTTCCTCGCAGGTAAATCATGTCTCTCCCCTGCCATCAACCATGTAATGGATTCTCATTATCCTCAGAAAGAAATCCAGAGCCTTTACCTGGCCTACAAGGCTCTGGGCCCTTCTTCCAGCTCATGTCCTTCCTACCACTCTCCATTCACAGAGGCTTTGCCCTGTTCTTACAAACCCTGTCTCTGCCTCAGGACCTTTGCACATGATAGTTCCACTGCCTGGAATACTTAAGCTGAGTTCATGTGATTGCTCCGTTTAGGTCTCTGACCAAATATCATCTCCCTGACCATTTCTCCTCCTCCTGCTACTCCACTTTCTTCTTCACCTTCCATTTACTGTCATTCTTCCCAACTAGAAGGCACGTTTTAGTTCTCCTCATTGCTATATCCATAGCACCTGGCATTCAATGAATATTCACTGATGTGTATGAATGAATGGAAGGAATATTCCAAAGAAGGGAATAATAGAAGTCCTAACAGAGAAGTAGTATGTAGACTGAATGAAACAATGTGTGTAAAGCACTCAGCAGGTAGCCAGAGAACGCATTTTCTTTTTAGTAGTTGAAAAGGATGGGAAATATCAAGATCAGGGCAGGGAACTGGAAGCAAGCCCTGGAGTTTGGAGTCTGAGACTGTGAACAGGTTTCTGGGCAGCTAAATCTTGATCTGCTGTCATCACCCAAACTCTCAAGGGTCTATCCTCTGAATTCTGGGGAAACTTTTGAATATTGTCCAATGAGAAGTGTATTAGCCACAACGGTGTGGTATTAACTAATCATTTGTTTTGTTTTGCTTTGCTTTCTTGCTTAAAGATAACCTACAAATTGCCACTATTGCTGCTTTGCTGACAAGCTGGAGATTTAGGAATGACATGGTATTAAACTAAAAGCAATAAGAAGTCGAAAGGAAGCAAATGCCATTTCTATCATATGCATTGTAGTTCTTTCAAAAATTACCATTACATTACCATAATAAGAGAATTTGGGTTCCTTTTCTGATTTTTATGTAATTATGCCCTTTATGAATAGTAATTGACTTGAAATAGTTCCTTGTCCTACAGAGTCAGGCTCCAGAGAAGAAGGAAATTGCTAGAAAAATGACTAAAGGATCACTTAGGTTTGCCCAGTTTGACTAAAAATCTCCCTTTCTCCCCCAAATTCCCACTCAAGCAATTTTCATTGTGTCTTAGGGGCTGGTTGCCTGAAAAAGAAATAACAGGTGAGAATTCTAAAGTATACGGGAGAGTACATCAATGTTTTGCAAAGAGAGCTAGTCTCTTGAGACTAGGAAATATCATTGGTTATTCCTAGGAAGGCTGGACAGACAAGATGAGGGCAACCTTTGGGATAAAGTAGGTACCAGGGACCAGGTGGAGCTAGGAGCAGTGTAATTCCTGGTGAAGTTCCCAAGACCCTAATATTGAGCATCAGTGTATTTTATATCTTCTTGGAATCCTCTAAGCAAATATGTCTGATTAGTTCTGAGACCATTTCCAAATGAAGCTGAAATGCCTCAACAATAATTACAGCCAACATATGATTACCCTCTGTCAGGCACCGTGATAACAAACCTCTGCAGGGGATATTATTATCCCCAATGGACAGATCAGCAAACTGAGAGCCAGCTTTCTCAAGGGTGACACAATTAGCAGGGGGAGAAGTTTAGAATCATTACACCAGACAATGAGGCAGGAATATGACTAGAGGTGATTTTTCCATAGCATGAATTTCTTGTATTTTGTTTTTGTTTTTGTTTTTTTTTGCAGTACGTGGGCCTCTCACTGTTGTGGCCTCTCCCATTGTGGAGCACAGGCTCCGACGCGCAGGCTCAGCGGCCATGGCTCACCGGCCCAGCCGCTCCGCGGCATGTGGGATCCTCCCGGACCGGGGCACGAACCCATGTCCCCTGCATCAGCAGGCAGACTCCCAACCACTGCGCCACCAGGGAAGCCCTCTTGTATGTTTTAATGTTAACAAAATCATCTCAATATACATACATCTGGGAGACAGAGAAAGCTAAAAGAACAAGAAATGTTTAGAGAGCCATTTTTCATGTTTGGTGTTATTCAGATATGTATCCTTCGAAGGATATATGACTGAAACACGTGCATCATACCAAAGTGGTCCACAATGGGGTAGATGCTCCACATTTGACTCTTGGGAGTATTTACAAAATACCCAACAAATCTCCTAGTCAGGTATTCACGTCAGGACACCAGTGTGCCTTCTATACTTTTGGCAACCTTAATTTAATTCTGCTCCTTCATGTCTGAATAGGTGAAATGGATCTCAGGGAGGGGTAAAAGCAGCTTTCTTGCCCCTTTCCTGCTTTCCCATTTCTGTCCCCCTCTAACCTTGAAAGAACCTAATTATAGAAATGAGATCACTAGGCAGTTTAACTCCTGACTTATGCTCTCCTGAATGCATACCATGCTTTGCCTAACCTGTTGACTCTTTTCCTAGATTAAAAAGAAGAATGAAGAATTAAGTAAAGAGTAACTAGTTCTCTACCCCCAACAACCCACTTAGCAATCCTGCAGAAAGACCACACGGGCAAGATAACACCTGAAGACAGAGTCAGCCAGTCTGCACAATATGGAGAATGATGCAGAACCCAACCTCCTGCTTGCATGATTTACTGAGATTCTCCCACCCCCACCTTTTTTCCCTTTAAAAACTGTCATGGCTGAGCAGAATCTTCAGAGTTGGTCTTGGGACATGAGTCCACCTTCTCCCACAGATTGCTGGCTTTTCTAATCAAAGCACCTTTCCTTTCTACTGACACTTGCCTCTCAATCATTGGCTTTTGAGCAGCAAGCGGCTGAACCTGAGCTCGGTAACAGGGTGGGGGTTTCTGATTCTCTCTTCTCAGTTTTCTTTCCCTTTCTGGGCTCCTTTTGCTCATAGTCTTACCTTCTCCTAACCTATGCCTTTCCAATCCAGCCTTGGCAGATAGGTGCTGCAGGTCACCATGTTGTTTTATATCCTGAACAGCCCATTCCCCCTTTTCTGATAACAGAAGCTTAATTTCCTCTGGGGAAACACCTCTCTCCTATTCTTATTTGATACACGGGACAAACAGCACTGATATCAAGCCCTGCCACCTGTGAATTTCCCAGGGATAGTCATTTGACCCAAACCAGTTAACTGACACAGCCTCAGAACTGTTATTGACACACCTGGGAAAGGAACTGTCTCCCAAATGGAATTGCTGAGCTAGTAGGGTTGAAGCCTGGAACTCCCCAAATATCTTGACTTGATAGGAAAGTTCTCCCTGGTAGTGAAACCCACATAAGGAAGACAGAGTTAGGGACTGGGAGATGGCAAGTCCTGATGACATCATCTAGTTCCTGGGTCTGGTTTTATTTCTGGATTGTTTTAGTCACTTGAGCTACTACATTTCTTTTGGTGCTTAAGCCAGTTTCAGTTGGGTTTTGGAAGGCAGGTGGCTTATGTGTGGGTTATTGTCTGATTAGGCATGCCAGTGTTAAAAAGATGTTTACTTTGTTGTCTCCTTTCAATCATTTTATGAACTTTTTTTCTTTCCAAGTGATTTATCTCATCCTTAATCTTTTCTCAATGATTTAATTTTATTTTTAGAAACATCAAGTCTAAGGCAAATTGAAGTCTTTTCTCCACTAATAATCTACAGTTACATAGCTTTATCAAGTGTTTCCACTTAATGGTTCTTATTAGGGTTTTGAACAAACGGAACCAGGAATTTCTTAGTTTTATAAAATAAATAGCCCCACCCTCAGACTTTACAAATAAATCTTTATGTGATTTTTCCACTGCATAATGGTTGTTAGAAATTAATATGATGAATATTTTTAGTGTTTTATAATGATTTTAACTTTTTTTCTAACAATCATACATTAAAAGTCAGTTATGTTCTAAAGGCTCACATTCACTCTATGTTCAATGTCCAGATCTTAAGAGGATCTTAAAATGAGATCTTCCCCCCCAATAGTTTTGCAACTAAGTACTCTGATGGGGTCATCCTTAATTCTGCCCTTCAGCTAATAGTGGTCTGATATTCAAATTAGCTTCAGTTTATAAGGACTACAAACCACAGCCTGAAAATTTAGGTCACCTTTCCAAAGTTACCTACATTATTAATAAGGACAGAATTTCAACTCATTTCCACACAAATGAAGAGAAAGAGTGATCAGACTAATTGATTTCGGTTTAGTGTAGAACACTGCAGAGAGCTTGGAGCCCAAGATACCCAGCAGAACTTGATTTAATCATCTGGTTGAGAGATTTCCCGCCCCCCCTCTCCCATTCTGTGGCAGAGTCACAGCTTTGTTGCTGTTAAAAAAAAAAAAATCATGCGTACTATATTCCTCTCTCCCATAGGGCTGCGTTCAGATCCTGGCTAAAAGGCACTTGCTAAAATGGAAAGAATTCAGAAAGTGCACATAAAAATGGTGGGGGCAGGAGAGAGAGTAAAACATGCCCATCCTTACAGCTCTGCAGAACCTGCTCCCAGTGTGTGTGTATCCTGACCAGCCCGTCACCTCCAGGTCCCTCAGCAAAAACCCAGAGAAAGAGGGACATCAGGTGGCTTCAGGCAAAGAACACTGTGAAACTGACAAAGTTCCAAATGTGGTCCCTCTGAGAAAGTCCTCCCCAGTTTATCAGAGCTGGAACTAGGACAGGTGTGAGCT
The DNA here is from genome assembly GCF_003031525.2 of Neophocaena asiaeorientalis asiaeorientalis. NCBI lineage: Eukaryota > Metazoa > Chordata > Mammalia > Artiodactyla > Phocoenidae > Neophocaena > Neophocaena asiaeorientalis. The sequence continues at coordinate 12,526,126 of NW_020173397.1, forward strand.
CTAGAGACGCTTTGAGAAAAATAATCTGTGACGCTTTGAGAAAAAGAAACCGTGCATACAATTTTGCTCTGTTCTGTTTTCGCAGGTTTCATTTTTAAAGCAGAAGAAATTATAGAGAATTTCTGGCAATTAGAAAGGGAATCTCCTCCAAAGAAAGCATATGAAAGAGATTTAGTTAGCATCTGACAGAACATTCCAGGTGGACTTTCTTCAAGATAATACACAACAGAATTCTCTGTGTTTCAATTACACTTTCTTTCAAGATCCAGGGTAGGAAAAAAAGAAAATTATCCAATTACCAATTAAAATTACCAATATCACTGATGAATATAGATGCAAAAATCCTCAACAAAATACTAGCAATCAGAAACCAACAACACATTAAAAGGATCATACACCATGATCAAGTGGGATTTATCCCAGGGATGCAAGGATTCTTCAATACATACAAATCAATCAATGTGATATGCCATATTATCAAATTGAAGAATAAAAACCCTATGATCATCTCAATAGATGCAGAAAAAGCTTTTGAAAAATTCAACAGCCATTTATGATAAATGGGCATAGAGGGAACCTACCTCAACATAATAAAGGCCATATATGACAAACCAACAGCAAACATCATTCTCAATGGTGAAAAACAAAAGCATTTCCTCTAAGATCAGGAACAAGACAAGGATGTCGACCCTCACCAGTCTTATTCAACATAGTTTCGGAAGTCCTAGCCATGGCAATCAGAGAAGAAAAAGAAATAAAAAGAATACAAATGGGAAAAGAAGAAGTAAAACTGTCACTGTTTGCAGATGACATGATACTATTCATAGAAAATCTTAAAGATGCCACCAGAAAAGTTACTAGGGCTAATCAATGAATTTGGTAACGTTGCAGGATACAAAATTAATGCAGAGAAATCTCTGGCATTCCTATGCACTAACAACGAAAGATCAGAAAAAGAAATTAAGGAAACAACCCATTTACCACTGCAACAAAAAGAATAAAATACCTAGGAAGAAACCTACGTAAGGATGCAAAAGACCTGTACTCAGAAAATTCTAAGATACTGATGAAAGAAATCAAAGATGACACAAACAGATGGAGAGGTATACCACGTTCTTGGATTGGAAGAATCAACATTGTGAAAATGACTATACTACCCAAAGCAATCTACAGATTCAATGCAATCCCTATCAAATTACCAATGGCATTTTGTACAAAGCTAGAACAAAAAATCTTAAAATTTGTACGGAGACACAAGAGACCCCAAATAGCCAAAGCAATCTTGAGGGGAAAAAATGGAGCTGGAGGAATCAGACTCCCTGACTTTAGACTATACTACAAAGCTACAGTAATCAAGACAATATGGTACTGGCACAAAAGCGGAAATATAGATCAATGGAACAGGATAGAAAGCCCAGAGATAAACCCACACACCTATGGTAAACTAATCTATGACAAAGGAGGCAAGGATATACATTGGAAAAAAGACAGTCTCTTCAATAAGTGGTACTGGGAAAACTGGACAGCTACATGTAAAAGAATGAAATTAGAACACTCCCTAACATGATACACAAAAATAAACTCAAAATGGATTAAAGATCTAAATGTAAGGCCAGACACTATCAGACTCTTAGAGGAAAACATAGGCAGAACACTCTATGACATAATCACAGCAAGATCCTTTTTGACCCGCCTCCTAGAGTAATGGAAATAAAAACAAAAATAAACAAATGGAACCTAATGAAACTTAAAAGCTTTTGCACAGCAAAGGAAACTATAAATAAGACAAAAAGACAACCCTCAGAATGGGAGAAAATATTTGCCAACGAATCAAGAAAGGATTAATCTCCAAAATATATAAATAGCTCATACAGCTCAATATTAAAAAAACAAACAACCAAATCAAAAATTGGGCAGAAGACCTAAGAAGACATCTCTCCAAAGAAGACATACAGATGGCCAAGAGGCACATGAAAAGATTTTCCACATCACTAATCATTAGAGAAATGCAAATCAAAACTACAGTTAGGTATCACCTCACACCAGTTAGAATGGGCATCATCAGAAAATCTACAAACAACAAATGCTAGAGAGGGTGTGGAGAAAAGAGAACCCTCTTGCACTGTTGGTGGGTATGTAAATTGATATAGCCACTATAGAGGTCCCTAAAAAACTAAAAATAGAATTACCATATGACCCAGCAATGGGCATATACCGGAGAAAACCCTAATTCTAAAGGATACATGTACCCCAATGTTCATTGCAGTATTATTTACAATAGCCAGCTCACGGAAGCAATCTAAATGCCCATAGATGAATAGATAATGAAGATGTGGTACATATATACAATGGAATGTTACTTAGCCATAAAAAGGAATGAAATAGGGTCATTTGTAGAGACGTCAATGGACCTAGAGACTGTCATACAGAGTGAAGTAAGTCAGAAATAGAAAAACAAATACCGTATATTAATGCATATATGTGGAATCTAGAAAAATGGTACAGATGAACTGGTTTGCAAGGCAGAAATACAGACATAGATGTAGAGAACAAATGTATGGACACCAATGGAGGAAAGCGGAGGGTGGGGTGGTGGTGGTGGGATGAATTGGGAGGTTGGGATTGACGTATATACACTAACATGTATAAAACAGATAACTAATAAGAACCTGCTGTATAATAAATTAATTAATTTCATTAAATTAAAAAAAAAAAAGATCCAGGGTAGGGAAAGGGAAGGAAGGCGAGAAGAAGGGAGGTAGGGTAGTTGGAGGTTTTAATAATAGTAATATCATAACTCATATGTAGTGACGTTTATTATGTGACAGGTAGTTTGCTAATCATATTATGCCATTTCATTTCATTCTCAGGTCAACCCATGAATAATCATTATCATATAGCACTTCACTGATGGAGAAACAGATGCAACAAGAAACTCAGTAAGCATCAGGGCCAACATCTGAACCCAAGCAGCCTGATTCCATGGTCTAATCTTTATCATCCTTCTAAATCTTCAGATTTACCCCATCTTATCCCCATTTTACATATGGGAAAAATGAGGCTTTGCCCACTTTAAGAGTGTTTTAATAATGGCACTATAACTAAGATTTGAGCAGAAACAAGCTATGGAACTATTTCACTTTTATAACAGTGACAATCCTCTTTGGAACTGGGTATGGTGCTTTGCCGTTTGGAAAAATCCATTTACTGCACAGTCTCATTTCATACTTTCAACAGACCAGTGCAGTCTGCTGTCATTTCCTCACCTATAGACAGAACACTGAAACCAGGGAAGGGAAAACTGATTGACTAGGATCCTCCAAGACTCCTTTTTCTTGGTTCAATTTTTTTCCCCAGGAAGGTCAAGACCACTTGGGAGGTTTCCTGGGGCATAATGCAAGCAATAGATACCTGGGGAATTGGAGCATTGCCTTAGGATGGATTATGGAGTTCCAAGACACACGTGGCTAGTTTCACTACCTTACAAGAGCCATGTGCAGATGTGGAAACAGGAACTGGAATAGCAGACTGAGGGGAATGCCTGATACTGTTGTTGACTCTGGAGATAGAGCAGGGAGCCAAAGACACACAACACCTGTCCTCAGAGAGCTTCCATTACTGGAGACAATTCTGTGCCACAGTTAACTATTACCCATGCCTGTGTCTTGCTTGCTGCCCTGGCTGAGCCCTCTCTTATGGCTTTTGTAAAAGACCCACTTACTTACTTACTCTTGCTTCTGAAAGACTAACTCATCCATATGGCAAAACAAGAAAAAATAAAAGCTAATGCTCAAGGGCAAAGCATTTATTCCTTAGTGATCCGCACTACCAAGATGGGAAGGTTCAGAATGGGAGGCTACTCAAGGTCATTCCACAATAATCAGTAGAGGAAGCAAAGCAATTCATCTTCTGATTTTTGCTTTAGCCATGAGATTTCCTATTTGCAAAAGGTGACCAAGTACCAAATGTTTATGAACGAAAGTAGAACTATGATTAAAAAGAAAAAAAAAAACCTGCTAATCCCCTTGCAAGCAACATATGGCACTAGATGACCCTGTTGTTCACTTTGCTTTTAATATGCAGCATCTAGAAAGCCTCCATGAAGTGAAAAGTAGCACATCAGAAATGTATGCAAATTGAGGGTGTAACATGTCAATCACAAAGAAATCATTACGACAGGTTAATGTCCGGGAAAATCGCCTATCAAGATTTTTAAAAAGAATTAGAGACACAATAAACAGGGAAAGTCATCCTTATCTACATGACCTTTGTTAAAATCAAATGGCTCTGGAAGAAGTTCTGTTAAATTACAAACTGAATAAAAAGGAGCCAGAATTTGTCAGATGCTCTGGCTGTTAGTATTGGTATAGCAAAGAGTATTGTTAAAAATTGATACTGGATGAAGGGACCATTTCATTTTCTAAAATGGTTACAGATAATATGGTAAATGCCTGGTCAAATTTCATGACCAGCTTACACACTTCTGGCTGAATTCTCAAGCTAGAGAAACATTTTTAACGGTCTGTCAAAGAGGTCATCAATTCTTACTATACAACATAAGGACTTGAAAGATGAAAAGCTTTGATTCTGAGCTTCCTTTGATGATAAAACATTTTAGTATTAAGCATGATATGTGCTTTCAACTCAGACAGATCTGAATTCTATCTTTACATCACACCACCTTCGTGATCCCAAGCATGTCACTTAATGTTTTGCAAACTTTAGTTTCCATATCTCTAAAGTGAAGATAATAATACTGCCCACATGTTTCTTTTTTCCTGCAAACTATAAATGGTTAATAATGCAGGAAAAGTGCCTGCACAGTTAATATGCCTGGCACAGAGTAGGTGTTCAAACACTTCGATTTATTATTATGTAGGACACAATCTATTTAAGAGCTACATATCTTTAAAAAATCGTGCTGTAATTCAACGGAAGAGGGATAAACTTTCAACAAATGATGTTGGAATAATTAGACATCAGAGGCAAAAGAAATGAGCCTAAGCATAAGCCTCATACTGTATGTAAAAATAAACTAAAAATGGATTATGGACTTAAATCTAAAACACAAATCACTAAAATCTCTAGAAAAAAAAGTAGGAGAAAATATTCAGAACCTAGGCAAAGAATGATGAGATTTGATATCAAAATGACAGTCAGTTAAAGGAAAAATTACCAAAATTAAAAATTTTTACTTTGCAAAAAGACCCCACTAAGAGGATGAAAGGACAAATTAGAAAATGAAAGGAATTATTTGAAAATCACATGTGTAACAATGGACTTGTATAAAAAATAGATGAAGATCCTCAAAACTCAACATTAAAAACCAATCTAATTAGACAATAGGTAAAAGACATGAAAGATATTTCACTGAAGAGGATATCCTCATCAGTAAAATGACAAGCAAGTGCATGAAAAGTTGTTCAACATCATTAGCCATTACAGAAAAGCAGATTAAAACCACAACGAGATATCACTACACATCTATCAGCATGGCTAAAATAAAAAATTAGTGATCATACCTAATGCTGGTGAGGACTCAGAGAAGCTGGATCACTCAAAAGTTACTGCTGGGAATGTAAAGTGGCACAGCCATTTTTCATCTGGAAAATAGCTCAGCAATTCCGTTGAAAGCTAAAAGTAGACTTACCATATGATCCAGAAATTGCACACTTGGGTATTTTCCCCAGAGAAATGAGAAAAAAATTTTTTTCCAGAATGTTCATGGCATCTTTATTCCTAATAATCAGTAACTGGAAGCTACCCAAATGTCCTTCAAACTGTGGTACATCCATACCATAGAATATTACTGAGCAATAAAAAAGAATGAACTGTGGATACACACAACACCCTGGATAAACTTCAAAGAAATTATGCTGAATGGAAAAAGTCAACCTCAAGAAGTTACATATGGTATGATTCCACATATGCAGTACTTGTGGAATAACATAGTTAAAGAAATAGAGAACAGTTAGCTGTTGTGAGGAGCTGGGGTGGGGAGAGGGGTGGGTGTGGCTATAAAGGGGTAGCATCAGGGAACCTTGTGGGGACAGTGCAATTAAGTATCTTCATTGTGGATACAGGTGGCCAGTAGGCAAATGAAAAGATGCTCAACATCACTAATTATTAGAGAAATGCAAATCAAAACTACAATGAGGTACCACCTCACAGCAGTAAGAATGGCCATCATTAAAAAATCTACATGGATCGGGCTTCCCTGGTGGCGCAGTGGTTGAGAGACTGCCTGCCGATGTAGGGGGGCATGGGTTCGTGCTCCGGTCTGGGAAGATCCCGCATGCCGCGGAGCGGTTGGGCCCGTGAGCCATGGCCGCTGAGCCTGCGCGTCCGGAGCCGGTGCTCCGCAACAGGAAAGGCCGCAATGGTGAGAGGCCCGCGTACCGGAAAAAAAAAAAAAACATCTACATGGATCTATATATCTGTTTTGTGCCAGTACCATACTGTTTTCATTACTGAAGCTATGTAGTATAGTCTGAAGTCAGGGAGCCTGATTCCTCCAGCTCCATTTTTTTCCCTTAAGATTGCTTTGGCTATTCGGGGTCTCTTGTGTCTCCATACAAATTTTAAGATTTTTTGTTCTAGTTTTGTAAAAAATGCCATTGATAATTTAACAGGGATTGCATTGATTCTGTAGATTGCTTTGGGTAGTATAGTCATTTACAAAATACTGATTCTTCCAGTCCAAGAACATGGTATATCTCTCCATCTGTTTGTGTCATTTTTGATTTCTTTCATCAGTATCTTAGAATTTTCTGAGTACAGGTCTTTTGCATCCTTACGTAGGTTTCTTCCTAGGTATTTTATTCTTTTTGTTTCAATGGTAAATTGGACTGTTTCCTTAATTTCTCTTTCTGATCTTTTGTTGTTAGTGTACAGGAATGCAAGAGATTTCTGTGTATTAATTTTGTATCCTGCTATATGTGGAATCTAAAAAAAAGGTACAAATGAACTTATTTACAGAACAGAAGTACAGTCACAGATGTAGAACACAAACTTATGGTTACCAGGGGATAAGAGGGTGGGGGAGGGATAAATTGGGAGACTGGGATTGACAATACACACTACCATATATAAAATAGATAACTAGTAAGAACCTGCTATAGAGCATAGGAAACTCTACTCAATACTTTGTAATGGCCTATATGGGAAAAGAATCTAAAAAAAAGAAGTGGATTTATGTATATGTATAATTGGTTCAATTTGCTGTACACCTGAAACTAACACAACATTGTAAATCAACTATACTCCAGTAAAAATGTTTAAAAAAATGTCTACTAATAACAAATGCTGGAGAGGGTATGGACAAAAGGGAACCCTCCTGCACTGTTGGTGGCAATGTAAGTTGGTACAGTCACTATTGAAAACAATATGGAGGTTTCTCAGAAAACTAAAAATAGAATTACCATATGATACAGCAATCCCACTCCTGGGAATATACGTGGACAAAACTATAATTTGAAAACATACATGCACCCCTATGCTCATAGCAGCACTATTCACAACAGCCAAAACATGGAAGCAACCTAAATGTCCATTGACAGATGGAGATGAAGAAGATGTGGTACATATATACAATGGAACACTACTCAGCCATAAAAAAGAATGAAATAATACCATTTGCAGCAACCTGGATGCAGCGAGAGATTATCATACTATGTGAAGTAAGTCAGAAAGAAAGACAAATACCATATGATATCACTTATATGCGCAATCTAAAATATGGCTCAAATGAACGTATCTATCTGCAAAACAGAAATAGACTCATATACATAGAGAACAGACTTGTGCTTGCCAAGGGGGAGATGGGGAGGGAAAGGGATGGACTGGGAGTTTGGGGTTGGTAGACGCAAACTATTACGTTTAGAACGGATAAACAACAAGGTCCTACTGGATAGCACAGGGAAGTATATTCAATATCCTGTGATAAGCCATAATGGAAAAGAATATAAAAAAAGAACGTATATATATCTATAACTGAGTCACTTTGCTGCACAGCAGAGATTAGTACAACATTGTAAATCAACTATACTTCAACAAAAAAATTGAAAAAAAGTATCTTCATTGGGGAGGTGGTTGTTAGTGAAGTTACACGTGATGGAACTGCATCAATTTACACACACACGCGTGCACGCACACACACACACACACACACACGAGTACACCTAAAACTAATGAAATCTGAATAAGCTCTATGGATTGTACCAGTGCCAATTTCTGGTATTGATCAACTATAATTACGCACAAGGTGAACACTGGGGGAGGCTGGGTGAAGGGTACATGAGCCATCCCTGAACATTTACATACAACTTCCTGTGAATCTATTATTATTTCAAAATAAGAAGTTTAACAAATTATGCTGGTGTCAAAGCCATCCACTTTATGTAAAGTTCCAGCATGAAACCTGAAGCTCAGTGGTGCCTGAGCTGTCCAGGAGACTAAATATAAAAAGCTTGGGCAATAAGAGATGGAAAACAGAGTTCATTTCATCACACTTTTTCCACTGCACATGCACACACGTCTGCACACCTCATATCCTTGCTTAAGAGTCACCATATGCTCAGTGTTATATACAACACACAGAGTGAGATTTTACATAGTCTACATCAAAATTACAGTTTATATGACAATACATGCCTGCACTTAATTCTCACCAATAACACTGAAATAAGGGAAAAGAAGCCACATTTTCAGTTCTATAACTAAAGTTGTCATGATCGGCAAATCACTTCAATTCTCAAATAGTCTTTAATAAGGTGACTAAACTAGGTGATATGAAAAGATTCTAACCATAATTAAACGACACCTAATTACCAGTGAAAATTCATTAGGCACAAGTACTAAAGTTGTATTATACTTAATCTATAGTAAAACCTCATTAATTTAGACTCCACTAATGTAGAACTTGTGACAACTTATGGTGGGTGCTCTCCATATCATTATTTTTAATATTTAAGAAAAGAAAAATTTACTATCTAAACAAGTTGTGTAGAGAAGTATCTAAGAAGAATATTTAAATAGAGCAAACTTTTTAAAGAATCAATAAGAACTTTGGAAGTTCTTGTGTGTGTGCAAGAATGGAGGGGGTTATTAAAAACCCTGATTTATTCATTGGGTCATGAGGGACTTAGGATAGTACAAGAGCAGAGACCAAACCTTAAACAAGAGATTCCCCTAAACTCATTCATGCCAAAGGAATCTCTTACTCGGAAAAGCTCCAGCTTGCCAGCATACTAATATGGCCTTAGGCTCTACTACTGCACCTTTAGGCAGAACAAGAGGTCAGTCAGGCCAAAATTCAAGGCCGGTAGGATAAAAAAACAAAATTAACATGACAAAACAAAATCTCTGGATCCAAATTTGTATGTGGCTCTACTCAGAAAATTTGCAAAGTTTCAGGATTTTCCAATTACCAATTTTTTTAATGTCTTTCTCACCTCCTATGCTTCCTGTTGGTCCTGTTGGCTTTGGCTCTGAAATTAATTGGACTTTCGGAGGGTTTTGTTCTACTGGGGAAGAAAAATAAAACCTTTGAATCGAGCATTAAACTGAGTGTGATGCCTCTGTGCCTGCCACACTCTTGCCTCTGTCCAGTCACATATCCAACTACGTATTAACCCCCAGAGAGGAGCAAAGTTGGGTCATTCTCCTAAAAAGAGTCATGTGAAAGTATAATGATCAGCTCACATACAATTAGGATGCAACGACCCACCAAGTCCCACCCAAGCCATGTCGGGAAAAGACTAATTATAGCCTTGGAAAAGCACATTTATTTAGAGGCTGCGGTCGTGCTCTGTGTTTTACTCACAAGTGTTATTATCCTGTGCACTAATTCATTTGTAAGCTGAAAACAAGTTGTTTAAAAGTCATGAAGACATGGACTTCTCAGCATAGTTTCTTTCACTACAAACTGAGTCCAGAGAGGCTTAAAAACAAAATACCATTGGAAATCACATTATTTGTCCAAAAATATCACCAGAAGACACTTGTGTAATCTCAGGGTATCTGGAAAAAGAACACAGAAGATCACCAAGCAACTGCTGTATTCCTTTTCTTCTATTTAAATCTGTAATAAATAGACATCATTCATTTTGTGCTCTTTCCAGTAGGATCAAGCAGCACATTTTTTTTTTTTTTTTTTTTTGCGGTACACGGGCCTCTCACTGTTGTGGCCTCTCCCGTTGCAGAGCCCAGTCTCCGGACGCACAGGCTCCGCGGCCATGGCTCACAGGCCCAGCCGCTCTGCGGCATGTGGGATCTTCCCAGACCGGGGCATGAACCTGTATCCCCTACATCGGCAGGCAGACTCTCAACCACTGCACTACCAGGGAAGCCCTGCAGCACACTTTTATATGAAATAAGTATTCTAAACAGCAATTTTAGGAAAAAATAAGCATTATTTTGCAACCCCAATTTTTTCCTTAGACCTTTGATAACTGACCTAACCATGGTGAAGATACAAGAATTGCATACTCTAGCTTTAAAAAGGCAAGCCAAAAATACTCTGTGATGGTTTATGTTTCTGGAGATCTTTTTTTTTTCTCCTCACTCAATCAAAGAAATATATGAGAATATCCACACCAGAGCTGATTTTATAGCCTCAAAGCTTTCTTTGGCAAAGATAAAAGAGGCCAAAACCCAGAACTATTTAATGCTTCTTACAATTGTGTGTCTATGGCTAGGTTGCTTTCTGTCTCTGCAAAAAAGCGTAGACTTAGAAATGGAGGCATATCTGCTTTTTTTTTCTAGGCCAGAGAAATTAATAAGCGACAGTCCACGAGTTCTTTGGAAAAAAGTCTTCGTAAAACTGCACAGCAGCTTCAGAAATTATGTTGAACTCTAATGGAAGGATACAACCAAGACTTTTCCTCTCTTTATTCCCTGCCCATTTTGCGCTTTACCAAAGGAGAGGTGATACACAGTCAACGGATCAGATTCCAGGACATACTATGTGTATGTTACAGATTCAGGACTCCTCAGCTCCAATAACTTATGGATAACCTTTCTAATATCAGCTTAAGTCAGCACTAAATTTATTCCTGGACATTACTTTCCTCTTTATTACGCTTATTAATAATAAATTCTTAAATTCAAAATGAGGTAAAAGGGAGAGATGGAAAACTAAGAAGACTTCTTACCTCCCATTTGATTAAGGTATCCATTAAAGTTAATTTTGGTCCAAATAAGTGTAAATACACATCCTTGCCATGATTCAAGTTTGTGACTCACAAAATCACTCTCTTGCAAAAATTTAATATGCAAAAGGTAATATTTAGCTTAAGTATTTCCATCTGGGAAACACTTCTTGGAAATAAGCCTAAATCAATCCATAAATAAGAAAAAAGTGGGATACGTCTTAAAGCTTTCACTCCAAAAGAACTCCACAGACCATTAATTTCCATTATATTTCAAACTTAAATTTACCTAAGGCAAACTAACTTTGATCTATGGATTTAAAGAGTCATTAAGAAGGTAACATTCCCTTCGGTGTAAATTTTCTCTTACAAAATTAGGTGTGTATTGATTGGAGCCATGGAGAGAGAAGAGACCAAAAAATGGGTTTAATATTACAGTTGTATGAAATGACCATGCTTCTGTTAAGATATTACCAAATATTTAATCATCAGCCATCATTTTGGCAAAGGAAAGGATTAACAAGACAATTTCACTCCTCCCTTTGGTTTTTAGTCACGTTCTGCCAGCATCTCATTCTGCCAGTCTCATTTAAATCCCTACCAAGTTGTCATCATCAGAAAAAAGAAATTTTCAAAAAGTAGTCGCATCAGTGGATCAAGTAATGTATTATGCGTTCAACATGAAGGCTTCATTTCTGGACAATTCATCGGCAGGAAATGCATTAATTGGTGGTAGACTCTTGCTGCCTGTCATGACATTTAGCATCAAGTTGCCAATCCCTCACAGAGAAAACCCTGAATTTCTACTCTATCCAGTGCATGTAACCAATAAGGAAAATTAGCTGCTGAAATTAACAAGGGCCATGAAACCCAACAAGGTCTAGGTCTCAGCCTGGGGGAGGAAGGTTGTTCTATAGTGCTCTATTTCAGCCCTAAGGGTAGTGACTGTTCCTTATATCTGCTATTCTGATATTAACTAGGGTCCTCTTTAATTCTTAGTAAAAAATCCCTTGGTACTCCAATCTCCTATTACAATTCACAAATTTTTATATTAAACTTCCTGTTCCAATTACTATGTGGTTTCTCTTTTCTAATTGAACCCCTACTAATTCAACATCTTTGGATATACTTTTACATTTTTACAACAGTAAAGATATGTTTGTAATTGGACAAAAACCAACAAAGAAAAATTTTAAAGCAAAAACAATGGGAAGGTAAGAAAAATACAGATTTTAATATTATGTTTGAGGTAATCTGCCTCTAAGATGTATCATTCACCAGCATATCACAAATTACATTCAAAAACACAAGAATTCATACATACATGCCTGGTTATCCATATGCACCTGATGTGTGGGTAGCATTTAAAACCAACCAACTGGATTCTTTAGCTACTTGAAGATCAGTAGTCTATGTTACATATCCTGCATTATAATGCTAACATATGCTAGTGACATTATTCAATGACTTACTGTTTAGTGAACACAATCTAATTTTGATTAGAGCATCTAATTCATCTCTGAGATTCCTGTTGAGGCCACATTAATTCCAGCACATGTTTTACGAGCTCCTATTGACACGCTGTCAATAATCCTCCTGCAAAGTATTCCATGACCATGATCTCATGAGAAGGTGCTGCTTCTCCCAAGATTACTCAGCTCAGAGGTTCAAGGAAGCAGTTTAAGTTCTGACAACCTTCCATAAAACCACATTTATGCAACCGGACAGGGACAGTCTAATGGAGGAATAATTAAAATCTACTTTAAGATGTACATTTTCCTATGAATGATATTAACGCTCTCTGAATATGAAAAACCGCAATTAAAATATTTGGTGCAACAGAGAGGCTTTCAACAACTCCATGCTATCATTGTTCCCATCATGTACTTTGTTAGCTAATATCAGTCTCTGCAGTAGGTTGGGTCCATTAATATCTCCTTTTAGCCCATCCTGTTGTTACTATAACTGTCACAGAGTACACTATGAAAAAATGAAAGAGAGTGACTTTACTCTCAACCCAGTATTTTGGTCTACATAAGAATGCCACTTCCGGGATTTTCTTGGCGGTCCAGTGGTTATGACTCCACGCTCCCAATGCAGGGGGCACAGGTTTGATCCCTGGTCAGGGAACTAACATCCCACATGCCGCATGGCAGGGGCCCCCCACCAAAAAAAAAAAAAAAGAATGCTACTTCCTAATTTTAGTGATAATTATAATTTTATTCTGAACAGTCTAGTTTATGGAAATATATTTTTTTAAAGTATGAACTATTGAACACACAACCAAAACAATTTTTCCAGTGTTTTGTTGTTGTTTTTTTTTTTTTCTCAAAATGCTTAGAGTATTACCCAGTATGTCCTGAGGAATTAGAGGTGTGAATAATTAAGTGGCTCCAGAATTCCCACCTTTTTGAAATAAAGTGATCATTTTCCTTGGTTCTACTCTGCTTAACTATGAGCTTTCAGATGATTAGACTTTATCAAGCGTCGATCTTGTAGGACGTGGTAAAGTGACAAAGCAGTGGGATGCTGTGGTGGTTTCACTATTAAATGTACAGCAGTTCGTTAATCAAGACTCCCAGCCACAGATGTCAGAACCCAACTCAAACCAGCTTAACCAAATAGGGGAAATTTATAGTGATCTTAATGGAAAAGTCCTGGAATGGTTCTAATTTCACAGATGACTGTTAGATACTCAACCCACATGATAAGGAATCCCTCTTTCTCTTTGCCATGCCTCAGCTCTATTTTTCTGTGCTTTCTCTTCACTCTCAAGAAGTTTCAATGTGTGTGGTGGTTCTTGGAAGCTCCAGGTTTATGCCCTCCCAGCTTTAAGTCTAGCAGAAAGACAGTTTCCTTTTGCCAGCACATCTAGGAAGGTCCCAGGTCTGAGTCTCACTGGGCTACTGTGGGTCCCAGGAAGATGTGATTGGCCAGGCACACTTTATCTACCGAGTGTGGGTAGGATCTGCACCAACCAGATCGTAAGGTCTACCTACGCTTCGGGAAAAATGGAAATAGGTATTGTATAGACATAAAGTTCCCAATTTCCACCAGTTGTAATTTATTTTAGCTTAGTACCAACATACAAGGTGACCTTTAATCCTCACAATACCACCTATTTCTTAGGATCATTATATGTGGTTTAAGGATGAGAGAGTTAGTGCTCCAAAAATATTTCAACGACATACCCAGAATTTCATAGCTACTACGTGTTAGAGCTGCTATCAACATAATAGAAAAAAGGGATTACTCCTGAAGAGCCCCAGGCCATAAGGGCCTGATCTCCAAAATGCTTTCCACAGCTAATAAGGTGCAGTATGGGAGGAAAAGGGCTTTAACTCAAAATAACTCACTTATATTGATTTAAATAAACTAAGACTTCTACCTAACTGAACGCCAAGTTTCTCTACAAAGTTGCCATATTTGAGGCAGTGAAATACTTACGACCCTTACAGAAGCAGCAAATAACTCTTTACCTTGAACTGAGATGCAAATGCATATTGGCCTTTAAGAGTCAGACCTTCTAAACTCTAGGCAATGTGTGTGTGTGTGTGTGTGTGTGTGTGTGTGTATGTGTGTGTGTGTGTGTGTGTATGGGGCAAGGAGCCAGGAATGATTCAAGTGTTTATTCAAGACAATAGAGTGTTCCTCTGTGCCCCTCATTCACTCCTTCAAGGGTGTTTACTGAGCATGGACAGTGTGCCAGAAATTCAAAGCAAGTTGCACCAAATAGACACTAAAGCTACATAGCTTGAATTAAAAGTGACCTGTCTGCCACTTGGGTTTTCACCCTGCAGTTTTCAGAGGCTAAGTAGTCAGAGGAGATCTAAGTACATTTACCACCAACGCCAATAAATGCTGGTTTTTATTTTGTTCTGTGGGGGTTTTGTTTTTGTTTTTAGCTTCCCAAGGTTGAAAATAAAATATGGGAGAAATTACCCTGTTAGTGAAAAATGTGGGCAGAGATGACTCCATCTTGGAAGGGTGAGCAGAGCTTTGATGGGCCAGGTGACAGTCGTGAGAGGGAACCCAGGACAGGATCACTTGTCAGTGAGTCAAGAGCCCATCTTTTTGTAAATAGAAAAATGGGGACTGTGGCTGCACAGTAGGTTGGAAGGACTGATGCTTTTTTAATATATTTTAATCGCACCCAGAGTTGATAAATCCTAAATACTCTCCTTTGGGTTAGCACTGACAATTTTATCTCTGAAAGACAAGATACTCAACACGTGAAGTTGGCACTCCTCCATCTTTCTCCCGCCCCCGTATATATCTTCAGAGGATTTTAATGTAAAAGAAACCTAAATCTGTTTGCTTGGACTCCTGCCAGAGAAGCAGCTCTCTTCTGAGGACACCACAGACATCCCTCATCACCCAACAAGTCAGCATCCAGCTCCTTTCTGTAGGAAGCCAATTCCAAACGCAGTTTCCAAACACCTGCCACTACGCTTCTTTGATTTCACTCTCCAACGCCATCCTGGGGAATCTGTTGAGGCAATCACCACACTGGCCGATAACCCACAGAAATATCAGCTGCTGGGTAATCCGTATATATCCCCCCATCCAGTGACGTTCCAAAGAGGTACAGGGATACTTAGCAAAGCCAGCTTTGGAGCAGTGAGCAAAATGGTAAACAGTAGCCCCCTGGCTTGATTCCATCACTACCATGGCTTTCTGGCCACTTTCAGTCTTTTCGACCCCTCTTTCTTGCCTTACTTTTTCTCATCAGTAAAATGGGAGTGATTGAGTGCTCCGGGCATAAGGAATAGAGTCAGCATAAATTGCAGGGAGATTTTTTTCCACATATGACCTCTGCTGGTGAAAAAAATTAGGTTCCTCTGGTTTGAGACAGTTTCTTTGAGATCTTTGTAATCCCTTGAGTCATGGTACAGAAGCACCCCATGAATCCTCATTGTGTTGGTTAAAATTTATGGCCTTTCAAATCTATAGAGACAGAAAGTAAATTAGCAGCTGCCCAGGGCTATGGCTGAAAAGAGGGAGCGGCCACAAATGGGTGTGAGGAATCTCTTTGGGAAGATGGGAATGTTCTAAAATTGGAGAGTGGTGATGGCTGTGCACTCTGTAAATGTGTTAAAAATAAACTGTACATTGAAAACAAGTTGATTTTATGGTGGATAAACTGTATCTCAATAAAGCTGTTAGCAAAAATAAGATGGATTGAGGGATGGATAGATTGACTGAAATGTGGTAAAGCAAATATAATAAAATGTTAATTGTGCAAGCTACATGTTGTTAATGGGTGTTTATTTTATACTTTTTGTACTTTTATGAGTATTTGAAATGTTCAGGGAAAAGATATTACAAAAATTGGTGTCCCTACACTTGGTGGAAAGGATTGGACCTTCCACTTTTTTTTTTTTGGCGTTACGTGGACCTCTCACTGTTGTGGCCTCTCACGTTGCAGAGCACAGGCTCCGGATGTGCAGGGTCAGCAGCCATGGCTCACGGGCCCAGCCGCTCTGCGGCATGTGGGATCTTCATGGACCAGGGCACGAACCCGTGTCCCCTGCATCGGCAGGCGGACTCTCAACCACTGCGCCACCAGGGAAGCCCGACCTTCCACTTTTTATATCTCTATATTGTGTATAAATACACAAACACACACATATATTTAAATAAGCAAAGATGTGAACAAACAAACCCTCACTGTCTTCGAGAAAAATACAGTAAGTATGGTAAGATTCTTGTGGTTAGAGATGACACTCAGTAAAGAGAGACTGAACGATACTTAAACAGCTACTTATTAAGGCACTACATCTCTTGCTGTTGTAAAGATTTTACATACATTATCTCATTTAGTTGTCATAAATAGCTGTTTAAGGTGGACACTATAAATATCTCCATTATACAGATGAAGAAGCTGAGGATTAAGGGGTTTAAAATGCACATGTAAGTGGAGGAGTTACAATCTGAAACAGATGTGACTTAAAAGAATTAACAATACTCTGGTCTAACGGATGCACATTGGGAAATGCTAAAATCATGATAATGATCTCAATTTTATTAGTTTATTTTTTCTGCCACCCACACAAAAGTAAGATTGGTAATGTGAAACAAAACAAAATAAAACCTTGTCACTGTGTTAGATGTGTTTGGCCATGCTGTATTCCAGCCTATATTTCTACATTTGAAAAGTATTTTGCAGCGTTGGCTACTACTTTGGTTACTGCAGGATATTTCCCCCTATTTCAACCATAAACGAGAGAGAATGGTGAAGAGATGATATTTTAGACTGTAGGACAGCAGGTATTTTTTCTCTTTTAGAGTAAGACCCCCTACCAAGAATTTACTTTTTTTTCCAGCTAGCATATAAGGATATCTTATACATGTTTATTTTCACAGAGGGAAAACTTGTTTTTGAACATTGAAAGAAAATAAGGAAGAGCAATAGGAAATCCTAGTTATGTGCCTGACTGCCAATAAAGAAAACCAGTGAAGAAACATTCAATATGACTTTCAAATCTAGTGCAACACAAAATGTTGCTAAGAATCTTGTGCCTGCTTGGTTCAAAAATCTAAAGTTAGTAGCCAAGATTTCTTGACTTTGATGAATATCAAGCTACCTGGTTTTGCAAAGTTGAGTCAGACGCCACATTTGGAGTGGGGCAGAGAGTAGGTGGGGTTAGAGGAGGAAAGGTGAGTGGGAAACTGTCTTAGACAAAATGCATTCTTCTGGGGCAAGCCTTTTGCACACTGTCCCCCACAGTAGCCCTTTTTTCCTACTTTTTTCTCCCAATTCTTCTCCTTCCTTCAACTTTCACTTAACCATAGATCTTTGAATGAGACCCAGTATAGGTGGAAAAAGGGTGCCATCCCGGTCTGTTTCCCTTGCAAGTTTGACATCAGATCAGATGGTTTTATTCCAGTCTTGGCATATTTCCCAAAGCAGGTTTTACTCAGAAACAAAGAACTGCTGCTTTCAAGTCAATTAACTTGTGTATACTGAGAACTAGTAAATGCTAAGCCCTGTGCTAGACAACAGGAATAAACCTAGTTGTGAAACATTCATAGAATAATAGGGGAGATGGGCAGGTAAACAAATTACTAACCAGTTGAGCCAGAGCAAAGGAAACAAGTCAAAGTATAGAGCCATATGGTCCTGCTTCATAGAACAGGAAATGTATAGTAATAATGTATTTTTTTCTATAGAAATAATTTTGAGTCTAGCTATCAGGCAACACTGATATATTATTAGTTAATATTTATCAACGGCTTACACCATATCAGATGATGTGATGATGCTTTACACGCATGATCTCGTTTTATTTCCACAGTACCTAATCAGGTCACTACTTTTATTTTCTCCATTTTTACAGATGATCAAACCTGAAATACACCTGCTGAATTAGGCTGTGATCTCTCTTGCCATCCTGGAGGCCCAGCTGCAAGCTGGATGCTAACACACTTGTCAACCTGTCTCCAAGTTCAACCCTTTGCTGTTCTCCCAACAAAGCAGCCTCCAAAATAAAGTACGTGCTCAACTTTAAGTTACAGCTTGTGATAAAAGTGTTCCTTCTTGGGAATCACTTTTCACTTATAACGTACAGACCTTGCTCCATGGAGCATCTGTGGTGGGAAAAAAATAATCACTTTAATAAAATGAAAAACTCCAGATGCTCCCAATATTGAGTGATAAAGTCACACCCTGTTTGGGAATTCACCAAGGATTTAAGCCAGATCTGCAGAGAGAAAGTTAGTATCTCTGACCAAAGTTGGGGAAAAAAAGATACAGAAGTGATCAGTGTTATTTTTTTCCATTTTCCATTCAGCCTTTCACTTATTTTTTCCCCTCACATTTGGTGGTCTTTTATGATTCAGTATTTCCCCCAGCTTGCTGTATGGAGTCTTGCTATGTGGGAGGTGGCATACTGAGTTTGAAGTACTCATCCTCCCAGCTCACCTGGAGGTTGGCTGTCTCCTTGGCAAGGCATAAAAGGACCTGAGTTCTAGCCCCTGTAATTATGTTCTAATCTGTCTTTATTCCCTCTCCTCATTTTTCATGTAATGTTCTTAACACAGCTCAAACCACAATTTCATTGCTTTTTAGCAGGAAGGGAAATTAATGGAGGTACTGTGAGATTATCTAATGACATATGATTTATTTTTAGTTCTACTCCTGTTATACGAAACCTAAACAGATTGCTAGGATACAAGCTAATCTACCTTTAAAAAATAAACATTTCCTGAAATATGTGAATTTTGCAAATAACTATTATATCATATACTATATGCAATTAGATATTATATGACATGCAATATTTGCGTATGTCAGACCTACTAGAAATATTTGCGTCTTGCTAAAAAAAAATCTTGAAATATTTAAAGAGTAAGTGGCACCAGTGACAATGACCACTGGACCAGACTTACAGCAGCTCATTGTTCCATTCGTGTGCATCTTGGCTCCTTCATCGTAACAATAATTCTCTCAATGACACAGCCCAAACCAGCTTCTCTTATGTGCCCCACAATACGTAGGACAGGCTGGGTACTCTTTGCTCCTCTGAACTTCTAGTCAGCTTCCTGGAGGCACTCACTGGTGGCCTTTGCCTTTTCTAAGAATTGTTTTCCCAAGTGTATGCATGATGGGTGTGGTAGAATGAAGAAGCACTGACATCAGGAGGGGCGGAGCTGGGAAGTGACCAGTCTCTAAGAATTACTGGGTCTGTGACATGGGCCCAAAACCAAGTCTTTCAGATTTCAAAACAAAGAAAATAATTTGTGCTCATTCTACATCTCAGAGCAGTTGAGAGTCTTAAGTAATATAATATACATCGAAGTATCTTGTCACACGTGCTCTACAGTGGAAGTTACTAAGAAGGAGAGGAGGCCAAGGGAGAAGGAAAGGAACCATTAAGACCTCCTCTCCCATTTAAATTATAACATCCTTGAGATCAAGGGTAATGTATCACAAGTTTTAGCTTAAGAAATCAGGGAGGAATACATGTGAGAAAAAGAAATAGAACTGTGTCACTGAGAAATCAGCACACAACTGCATTCCTTCATTTTCTGTACCTCACATTTAATACAATGTTAAAAATAGGTTTGGATGATCTGTCCATTGGTGTAAGTGGGCTGTTAAAGTCCCCTACTCTTACTGTGTTACTATCGATTTCCCCTTTCATGGTTGTTAGCATTTGCCTTATGTATTGAGGTGCTCCTATGTTGGGTGCATAAACATTTATAATTGTTATATCCTCTTCTTGGATTGATCCCTTGATCATTATGTAGTGTCCTTCCTTATCTCTTGTATCAGTCTTTAAAGTCTATTTTATCTGATACGAGTATTGCTACTCCAGCTTTCTTTTGATTTCCATTTGCATGGAGTATCTTTTTCCATCCTTCACTTTCAGTCTGTATGAGTCGCTAGGTCTGAAGTGGGTCTCTTGTAGACAGCATAAGTATGTGTCTTGTTCTTGTATCCATTCAGCCAGTCTGTGTCTTTTGGATGGGGCATTTAATCCATTTACATTCAAGGTTATTATCAATATGTCTGTTCCTATTACCATTTTCTTAATTGTTTTGGGTTTGTTTTTGTGTGTCTTTTTCTTCCCTTGTGTTTCCCACCTAGAGAAGTTTCTTTAGCATTTGTTGTAAAGCTGGTTTGGTGGTCCTGAATTCTCTTAGTTTTTGCTTGAAGCCACCATCGCCCTGATACCAAAACCAGAAAAGATATCACAAAAAAAGAAAATTATAGACCAATATCACTGATGAACATAGATGCAAAAATCCTGAACAAAATACTAGCAAACAGGGCTTCCCTGGTGGCACAGTGGTTGAGAGTCCGCCTGCCGATGCAGGGGACACGGGTTCGTGCCCCGGTCCGGGAGGATCCCACGTGCCATGGAGCGGCTGGGCCCGTGAGCCATGGCCGCTGGGCCTGCGCGTCCGGAGCCTGTGCTCCGCAACGGGAGAGGCCACGATGGTGAGAGGCCCTCTTACCGGAAAAAAAAAAAAAAATACTAGCAAACAGAATCCAGCAACATATTAAAAGGATCATACACAATGATCATCTGGGATTTATCCCAGGGATGCAAGGATTCTTCAATCTATGCAAACCAATCAATGTGATACACCATATCAACCAATTAAGGAATAAAAACCATACGATCATCTCAATAGATGCAGAAAAACCTCTTGACAAAATTCAACACCCATTTATGATAAAAACTCTCCAGAAAGTGGGCATAGAGGGAACCTACCTCAACAAAATAAAGGCCATATATGACAAACCCATGGCAAACATCATAATCAATGGTGAGAAACTGAAAGAACTTCCACTAAGATCAGGAATATGACAAGGATGTCCACTCTCACCACTATTATTCAATATAGTTTTGGAAGGCCCAGCCATGACAATCAGAGAAGAAAAAGAAATAACAGGAATACAAACTGGAAAAGAAGAAGTAAAACTGTCACTGTTTGCAGATGACATGATACTATACATAGAGAATCCTAAAGATGCCACCAGAAAACTACTACATCTAATCAATGAATTTGGTAAGGTTGCAGGATACAAAATTAATGCACAGAAATCTCTGGCATTCCTATACACTAACAAGAAAAATCAGAAAGAGAAATTAAGGAAACACTCCCATTTACCATTGCAACAAAAATAATAAAATACCTAGGAATAAACCTACCTAAGGAGGCGAAAGACTTTTACTCAGAAAACTATAAAACACTGATGAAAGAAATCAAAGATGACATAAACAATGGAGGAATATACCATGTTCTTTGGCTGGAAGAATCAATATTGTGAAAATGACTATACTACCCAAAGCAATCACAAAAACTAAAAATAGAACTATCAGATGACCCAGCAATCCCATTACTGGGCACAGACCCTGAGAAAAACGTAATTCAAAAAGAGACATGTACCACAATGTTCATTGCAGCACTATTTACAATAGCTAAGACATGGAAGCAACCTAAGTGTCCATGACAGATGAATGGATAAAGAAGATGTGGTACATATATACAATGGAATATTACTCAGTCCTAAAAAGAAACAAAATTGAGTTATTTTTGGATGCATGTAGAGTCTGTCATACAGAGTGAAATAAGTCATAATGAGAAAAACAAATACCCTATACTAATACATATATATGGAATCTAAAAAAAACACTATTTACAATAGCTAAGACATGGAAGCAACCTAAGTGTCCATGACAGATGAATGGATAAAGAAGATGTGGTACATATATACAATGGAATATTACTCAGCCATGAAAAGAAATGAAATTGAGTTATTTGTAGTGAGGTGGATGGACCTAGAGTCTGTCATACAGAGGGAGGTAAGTCAGAAAGAGAAAAACAAGTACCATATGCTAACACATATATATGGAATCTAGGGGGAAAAAATGGTACTGATGAACCTAGTGGCAGGGCAGGAATAAAGGTGTAGACATAGAGAATGGACTTGGGAACACGGAGGGGTAGGGGGAAGCTGGAGAGAAGTGAGAGTAGCATCGACATAAACGCTACCGAATGTAAAATAGTTAGCTAGTGGGAAGCAGCAGCATAGCACAGGGAGATCAGCTCAGTGCTTTGTGATGACCTAGAGACATGGGATATGGAGGGTGGGAGGGAGGCTCAAGAGGGAGGAGATATGGGGATATACCCCCATATGCATATGACTGATGTATGTATATGACTGATTCACTTTGTTGTATAACAGAAACTAACACAGTATTGTGAAGCAATTATAAGCCATATAGATGGCCAAGAGGCACATGAAAAGCTGCTCAACATCACTAATTATTAGAGAAATGCAAATCAAAACTACAATGAGGTATCACTTCACACTGGTCAGAATGGCCATTATCAAAAAATCTAAAAACAGTAAAGGCTATAAAGGGTGTGGTGAAAAAGGAACCCCTTTGCACTGTTGGTTGGAATGTAAATTGATACAACCACTATGGAGAACACTATGGAGGTTCCTCAAAAACTAAAAATAGAACTATCAGATGACCCAGCAATCCCATTACTGGGCACAGACCCTGAGAAAAACGTAATTCAAAAAGAGACATGTACCACAATGTTCATTGCAGCACTATTTACAATAGCTAAGACATGGAAGCAACCTAAGTGTCCATGACAGATGAATGGATAAAGAAGATGTGGTACATATATACAATGGAATATTACTCAGCCATGAAAAGAAATGAAATTGAGTTATTTGTAGTGAGGTGGATGGACCTAGAGTCTGTCATACAGAGGGAGGTAAGTCAGAAAGAGAAAAACAAGTACCATATGCTAACACATATATATGGAATCTAGGGGGAAAAAATGGTACTGATGAACCTAGTGGCAGGGCAGGAATAAAGGTGTAGACATAGAGAATGGACTTGGGAACACGGAGGGGTAGGGGGAAGCTGGAGAGAAGTGAGAGTAGCATCGACATAAACGCTACCGAATGTAAAATAGTTAGCTAGTGGGAAGCAGCAGCATAGCACAGGGAGATCAGCTCAGTGCTTTGTGATGACCTAGAGACATGGGATATGGAGGGTGGGAGGGAGGCTCAAGAGGGAGGAGATATGGGGATATACCCCCATATGCATATGACTGATGTATGTATATGACTGATTCACTTTGTTGTATAACAGAAACTAACACAGTATTGTGAAGCAATTATACTCTAATAAAGACCTATTTAAAAAAATTTTAATAAAAAATAAATTAAAATAATAAAAATCAGAAATATAGCAGGTGATACTTATGAGGATACTAGACAACTAGTCCAAATCTTTTTGCCTAGCATATTTGCCATTAATTAATCTGGTAATTTTGGGCTAGACCAGCACTGAAATCCTCATATTTTTTATGTATAAATTAAAAAGGTTTTATTTTATTTTTTTTAATGCCTTGTGTCTCCTATACTGGAGCCTCACAGAAACACATGATAGAGACAGGAGTAAATGATGGGGGGAGGAGGGCGAGGCAACATTTTGAAATGATAATCCATATGCCCATGTCAAATTATGTCCCTCAGAAGCATGAGAGCCCTTCATCTGATCATGCAACATAGGGACAGGAATCCTGTGATTGTGATGATACGGTTGGTCCTCTCTCTCTGTTAATGCACACGAAAGTGTGTCCAACACTTCTGAGCTCGTCAGCCTGCCTATGAGCGGAAAGCATTTGTACATGGCACTAGATCACTTCATTCTGAGCTATAAGCTGACCCCTTGTTTTTAACTGTCTGATCAAGAAGTGCTAACAGACAGTGGGGAAAAGTGGGCCACTTGAGACTGAGAAAATCACATGTTTCCATCCATCGGTCTGTCTTTCTTCGAAAGTAAGTCAATTGAACTCTGAAAATGAAACCTGCATTTTCATTCTCTTAATGACCACATGCCAAGGGAGTTTTTTGACATAACTACTCCTTTCTGTGAAACAACTTTTTCAGTCAGGTCACCACTCCATGCTGTCAATTGATAGATGTCTCTGCATATTGCTGGGTGGTTTTCATAGAATTTTCATATGAATTCTGTTTATTTGATTAGGCTCACGGCCACCCTGAGATGCAGGTATTATTACTGTTTCCCTTTCACAGATGGGTTATCTGAGGGTCAGAGACATTAGAAAATTTGCTCAAGATTCCACAAGTTGCCCACTAGTAACATCGACAAAGAAGAATTTAAGACGTGCAAAGTCGAGCTTGGAGAAGTGAAATAGCCTGCCTGAGGTCTCACAGTCAGTAGTACAGGCAGGACTTAAACCCAGAAAGACCGAGTCCACGCCCTACTCTCTTACCACTCTTCTATCTACTCTGCACGTTGGATGCCTGATACAGTGCCTAGCACACAGTAAGCAGTCAGGAAATATGCATTTCCTATCACTACTGGCAACCATTCCCTGTGGCAGAGATGGCAGACATATTTAGAGGAGATGTGACCTCTTCAAGGTCACCAGGTGGCCCTCCTTCCATGGTACCATATTGCCACCACAAGCGGGAACTATAAGGTGATCTATTTTGATTGTTGCTCTCAATGGATTTGTTTGGGGGAGGTCAATTTATTT
Organism: Neophocaena asiaeorientalis asiaeorientalis; assembly: GCF_003031525.2. Lineage (NCBI taxonomy): Eukaryota > Metazoa > Chordata > Mammalia > Artiodactyla > Phocoenidae > Neophocaena > Neophocaena asiaeorientalis. Next base: position 12,551,322 of record NW_020173397.1, read on the forward strand.
TAAATAGATAACCCTGTATTAGTTGCTATGAATATATGGGCACAGGACCCTGATTAGACACGGCATATTGTTGAAGACTCCCAAATGTGTCTCCTCTCGCACGTAAGACTACCTAAGTCAAACCCAGCAATGAAAACTGTCATCCAAACAACAAATAAAGCGTCAGAGCCCAAAGGTTTCGGAAATGAGAAAGCCCAAGGCATATGATCACAGGCTCACTCAGCCTGTCTTCCACCACCTGCCCCACTACAAGTCTAAAATCCCCTCTTTTGCTACTGACTATGAATACAAGTTAAAGGTCTTTCAGAAATCACTTGGGCTAAATGGCTCATTTCAAAGATGGGGAAACTGAGGCCCAGAGTGATGAAGGGGATTGTCGTAAATGAGAGCTGGTGAACCTCAGCCACGAGCGTGACTGGTGGCCAGTTTTGCCTGATGCTTCTGTTACCAGGCTGTGTGTTCTACCTCGCGATGAAAGCCACATGTCACAAAGTCCTCAAGAAAGAAGTACACAACTCAAACTTAATACCCCTGTAAATTCCTAGATTTCTAAAATGCCCAAGGGTTAGCCACAGACACTAAAACTGAATTAGCATTCCTTTAGCTTAGATGACACAATTTTTAAAAACAGGAGTATTGAAATTTATTTAAATGACGTGATTTCCTCTGTTAGAGCTGGGACCCTAAACAGTGGGTAGATCAGTGTAAAATCTTATGTTTGAACTTGAGCTAAATAAGCTGGGGGTCAGAGTACTGGGAAGGAAGAAACCCACTTGAAGAAGAATCGGTGCTAGGGTTAAACTTAATTCTTTTGTATAAGCTAGTCTTAAATTTGCCTACATCTACCTTTATTTACTGAAGGTGATTTGGTGCATTTAAACCTTTCTAAAGTATTCTAGCGAGCAGTCAACCAGAAAATATTGGTCAGGGAGGGAGATATAAAACACCCTAAAATACCAGTCATTTGTCAATGCTCGCGTGGTTAATGACCATAAAATTGGTGCTCAATAAATTTTATTCTCATTAACTACATTCTGGAAAAAGAAAACAATGGATTAAGGTTTAGTCAAATTAATTTATTTGATGTTGAGTCGTTCACAGGAACATGGCCATATAGCCTTGCACTCAATTTTAAATACAGAAGTTAAAATAAATCAGGGTGAAACCCAGAAAGCTTTGATCAATCACAAATTTCAGCCCAAGGGTGCTAATAACTTGGTTTGTGTCATAAATTCTGTTTTCCCTGACCAGCATCCATCATGGCCCCAGATCAATAACCATTATTGATAAGACTGTCATCTGTTTAAACTTCCTCATCCCATCAATGGGCATAGGGAAAAAACTCTTGGATGGCTAAATGTTTGGGACATCACTTAGGAAGCCTGGGGGACAGCTTGCATGCTATCCATCTCTTTGTAGATGAAATTCTGCAAAGACTTAGATTTTTATTACAAGGGCATGGCTATGATAAGAAATGTGCATGAGAGTCTTATGTGTATATATCTATGTACACACACACTCCTTGAAAAAAATTAGTAAGGGTTTTCAATTTGCTTCATTTCTATGGCTCAGTTATCTTGGTTTTAAATACTAGATGACTGTATTGAATAACACAATGTGTATTAAATGTTTAGCATAGTGTCTAGGACATTAGTAAGTACTCATTTATTGAAAGAACACTTTGAGTGGGAACTACAGCTTGTTGATTGGCAGAGATTTCCTTCCAAGTGTATGTGAAAACTTTGAAAGGCTTGGTTATCTCAAGCCTTAAGTACTTTGGAAGTGCATTAAAAAATCAGTTCATAGGCCCTCAAGGAAATCACACTGATTATTTTAGTTGGAAAGAGGACCATGCATCCTGATCACCTACGGTAGTCACCAAACTTGGTTCTGAAAAACTTGCTTTCTTCCCAAAGGGAAACCAAGCCTTAAGGATAAGAAAAAGAATGCCATCATCAAGGATGCTCAATAGAACATGAGTCATATTTTAAAAAACAATACTCTTCACTGATGAAAAAATAATAATTCTTAAGGTATGAATTAGAGTAATCATCTGTCAGGGACTTAAAATTGTGAGAGAAAAAAGACGCTATACAAATAAACTCTGGAAAGTGAATTCAATGACATTAATGGATCACACAGATATTGAATACCCTCTAAGTGGAAAAAAAAAAAAAAAAACTAGGCTAGAAACGGTAGGGTTGAGAAGGCATGGAAATACAGAGAAAAGTAGCCCCACTCATCATAGGACTCAGAGGCTGTCAGAGGAGACAATCTGACCAACTCCAATTGCCTTACTTTTAACTGTGCAAATAAAGATCTATCAGAAGAGGAGATGGGAAGGACAATATAGTGCTTTCTTCTCTGGCGTGAAATGTATCTCGTGAAAAGAACAATTATCTAAAGTCAGACTCCTTTCCCAATGACATCAGATAAAGTTTGCTCTAAAGGGCAAGTTGAACCATATCAGTCTTTATTCCTTAAGCTTGCTGCAGTTCTTCTAAAAACGCATAGCGCTGCATGTGTTAACTTTTCACTTGTAAATCAGAAGCACAAGCTTGAGTAAGTCAGGTTTTCTCTTGCATTCTTCTCACCCTCAATAAAATCATCAAAGTAAAATGAAAAAGTTAGAGGGTTTTTGGCTTGCTCAGGACCAACCATTATTCATCTTGAGGGAATAAGCTCTCGACAATTGGCCCCAAAGCAACCTCCAGGTGACATCCCCTATTATATTTCCATGTTCAACAAACACACCGTGAATTCTAATCCTACTGCACAAATCAGTAACAATTTTTATGTTCAACTTATATGGCAAATTATTATGATTTTCAGTGGCACATCTTAAGGGACTGGAAGAATCAAGAAACACACTCACGTCATATTCATTGGGTATTATATTCATTGAAAATCTCCCCACTGTGTATTTGCTCATTCTATTCTACCTAAATACTCAGCTTGTTGAAATACTATTTAACCTTCTCTGAAATGATTTTCAAAAACATTAATGTGTCTTCCTCTTTTCAGTTTGACTCTTTTTTTGCGTTACGTGGGCCTCTCACTGTTGTGGCCTCTCCCGTTGCAGAGCACAGGCCCCGGACGCACAGGCTCAGCGGCCGTGGATCACGGGCCCAGCCGCTCCGCGGCATGTGGGATCCTCCCGGAACGGGGCATGAACTCGCATCCTCTGCATCGGCAGGCGGACTCTCAACCACTGCGCCACCAGGGAAGCCCTGTTTGACTCTTTTTTGACTTCTACTTTAGTTGTTCCAGTGTATCCATTTGTTTTGAGGTAGAAGAGGCGAGGTGTTAGGAGTATAAGGACAGAAGCAAGACAGGGAGGGGAGAAAGGTAGCTTTTTCTTCTATTATTAAAAAAGAAATCGATGCTGTTGCAAAACACTTGCCTTTCAAGCCAGGCTATTTTCTTAAGAAAATACAGTTGAAATTATTATTATTATTATTATTATTTTTTTTTTTGCGGTACGCGGGCCTCTCACTGCTGTGGCCTCTCCCATTGTGGAGCACAGGGTCCGGACATGCAGGCTCAGCAGCCATGGCTCACGGGCCCAGCCGCTCCATGGCATGTGGGATCTTCCCGGACCGGGGCACGAACCCGTATCCCCTGCATCGGCAGGCAGACTCTCAACCACTGCGCCACCAGGGAAGCCCCAGTTGAAATTATTTTATTTCTCTTTTAACATATCAAGAGGCAATTTAGTCTCGTTGTGTTAGGGTTTTATATAAAGAAGATCCAGAGAGAAGAAGAATAGTGACAAAGCTACCCTTTCTTTTTTTTGGCCCTAGGCAATAAAGGGAAAGAGAACAGAGAAGGGGAGCAAAATTGGGCCCCAATTGTCTTCACTCTAGCCAAAGCCCAATGAGTGGAGATAACCAGATGAGCAAATGAAAAATGGCCTTTGGTACTGGAACAAGACAGTCTTTGGGGCCACTTCCCACACCAGTTTGAGGACATCATGTGACACAAGAGCAGGCAGAGGGAAGTCCTCAGGCTTAGCATCCCTGAGCAACACTTGATTCTTGTGTGGTAGAGACAGGGCTAGTGGCTGCTGAGGATGTGACTGGGGGGCTTCTGACAGGTGTGGGGTAGCAGGAGTAAGAGATCTGTGGCTCAGGCCCTAATGCAAACCACTGAAGCCGGATCTCGATGGAAGTCACAGCTGGTCTGCAGAGGCATCCATGGTGCCAGTGGAAACGATGTGAGGCTAAGGCAGCCAGGGGCACCATGAGCTCCAGCGAAGCCAAAAGAGACTAGTCAAGACTATCATCAACCACTCCCAAAGCCAGCAGCTCAAGCAAGACAGAGATGAAGAGGGGTATTTCTCAGTGGACAGAGGAGCCCAAGGACACCATGACCCCAAGGGCCTCAACCCATCTTTTCCACGAAGAGTCTGAGACAGCCACACCCTTCCACCCATACGCCATCCGGGAGAATCTCTTAGAGATGGTGGTGGAAACCTGAGAAGCTGCATGTCTTTTTCCCCCCGGTCATTTCTTTACAAGGTCCTGAAATCTCCTTAAAGAGACTGTGGGAACTAACAGATCGGACAGATCTGTACACCTGATTGGACGTTCCCCTGGAGCTGTTTTTTGCACTTCACTAATGACTGGGTACAGGACTTAGGAAAAAGACCATATTACTTATAAATGAATTAAAGAAATTCCATCTCCTCAGCACACTCAAGCTGCAGTGAGTATTATTCCTATATTTGTACCTCCTGCTGCCAGCCTCAGCCAAATGCTCCCACGTCAGTGGGAGTGAACTCAGTGGGAATGAATTCCTCGTCTGAGATCCACAAGATCTCACTTTTTAAAATTTTTATCGGAGTCGAGTTGATTTACAATGTTGTGTTAGTTTCAGGTGTACAGCAAAGTGAGTCAGTTATACGTATACATGTATCCACTCTTTCTTAGATTCTTTTCCCATATAGGCTATTACAGAGTATTGAGTAGAGTTCCCTGTGCTGGACAGTAGGTTCTTATTAGTTATCTGTTTTATATATAGTAGTGTGTATATGTCAATCCCAATCTCCCAGTTTAGTCCTCCCCCGCTTTACCCCTGGTAACCATGTTTGTTTTCTACATCTGTAACTCTGTCTCTGTTTTGCAGATAAGTTCATTTGCACTTTTTTTTTTTTTTTAGATTCCACATGTGAGGAATATCATATATTTGTCTTTCTCTGTCTGACTTACTTCACTCAGTATGACGATCTCTAGGTCCATTCACTGACTTGATTCAGCCCTGTATTGAAGATACTATTTATAAGTTTACATCACAAAATGATAAGCTCTTTGAGGGCACCTCTCCCAGTGAACATACAATATTTTGTCTCATCAAGTTAATAAATTAACTGAATTTAAAAGCTAAATGGCATTCTTTCTAATTAAGAATGTTTGGTTTCAAAGGTCTAATTCATGCTCTACTCTGGTTTGTATTGTGACTTGTGCCATTAATCCACAGGTAAATAATATAATTAATAAATAATTAAGGGGCCATGTGAAACTTATAAACTCTCATATTAAATCCACAAATGATTGGAGAGGACAAAACCTCCTTATGCTTTGATAACTACTGTAGCTCTTGTTTTCAGTTTGCCCAGTAGATACAAGATCTCCTATTTGTTCCGGTCATAACCAATGCTGAGCCAAACCTGGTCCCCATCTGAGACAGGCAGAATAGAGGGTGGCCTCCAAGGTTCCTGCACCCTGGTGTATACACCCTATAGAATCTCTTCCCTTGAATACGGGCAGGATCAGTGAATATGACGGGATAGCATTCCCTTATTAGATGACCATCAGTTGACTCTGAGTTAATCAAAAGGGAAATTATCCTGGATGAAACTGACCGAATCAGGTGACCCATTTAAAAAGTGAAGTATCAGAGACATGTTCTCTGGCAGGCCCAGAAGAAAGCAAACAGTCATGTGCGAGAAGAGGTACCTCCTAAGGGCAGAGAGTGACTCCTGTGTGACAGTCAGCAAGAAAGCTGGTTGAAGGGACCTGAATGTAGAAGCAGGACTACAGTGAGAGATTATAAAGACGCCTGTGTTTACGCACAACTGCTGTTGACCGACCTGAACAAGAAGAGTCAAAGAGTGCTACAATATCACTACTTCCTAAGTACTGTGCTTTCTAAACAGTATTTTGATATTCAGTAATGTCTGTATTAGTAAACTACATCTGCAGGTGGATTTACTCCTCTGAGTTTTCTTTTACTGTAGTTCTTGTCAAATTAAAATTCTTTTAAAAATGTCTTTGGGTTATAAAGAAACCTATTCTGATGTGGAATATAAATTCATTTCTCACTGTCAAGGTATGCCTGTGATTTATTTTTTTTAAGATATAATAGCTGCAGCCATATTTCCCTAGTGATAAAAAGAAATCCCCTTAGTAATCCCTACAAAATCCTAAAGTGCTAAAACGCAATGAAGAGGATTTCTAATGGTAAGTTAAAAATCCTTTTAGAGAACATCTTGCTTTAAAATAATTTCAAAAAAAAAAAGAATGCTTAGGAATTGAGTATTACTATTTAGACATCCTTCAGCAGTATCAAGGACACTCAAAAGGATTTCACATTTAGAGTCGAGAAGATAAAGTGAAGTTATATTTGTGATAGTCATGGACAGTAAGAAACTAAAGTTACCAGAGAACACAACTGTACACTCTCAAAGCTTGAAAAAAATTCAGGGGACATTCATTCAGTCCATCCCCAATTCAGAGGCTATTGCAGGCAGAGATCTACACCTCATAAGTCAACATATCCCTCAGGTTAATTAAGCAGAAACTTAACTCAGTGTAAGTGTTAACCTTTATATAAATTTTGCTCCCTGGCACTCCAGAGAATAAAGTTCTCTCTCCCTTTTATCTGGATGCACTTTTAATATCTGAAGGTAGCTATTACTAACTTTCATAAGTTGGACACCTATAGGGTCAGGCATGAAATTAAACAAAGACATAAAGATATAAAGATACAAGACAATGGGAGTGATGAGCACTATGGCAAACTGTAAGACCAACAACCCCCTGAAAAGGAGCAGCTGCTACTACACGTGGTAATTTGGGAATTAATCACAACAAACCAGACATCTGGGTTATCAAGAATAAATTTTTCCCTTTTAAAAACTGTAATAATTAACCTCGATATTAAGAAGTCACATTTGATTCTCCAAAACACATCATTCCATCAAAACATGCTGTAAGCTGAGAGTTTAGAACACCATTTATATCTTAAAGGTACTTGTCGTTCAATGTTGAGAAGATAACCTGAATTCTACATCTATTTAAATACATGGAAATGGAAATTTTAGGACCCTTCATTAGGTTTCTACATTTATGGCCTGAAAAGCTGGAATTTTTTACATTGAAATAATGCTGTATAATTGAACCATCATATCCTGTGGGAGGTTGATTAAATCTCCAGGGAACATACTGTTTCAAGACCTGAAGACATGGTGAGTGCTCTGGACACTCTCCCCAGAAAATCATATAGGTACATAGCATTTAGCCTATTTTTGGAGGTTTACTTTGAAGGGTATTCATTTTCTTCAAATCTAGATACCATTCGAAATAAAAATGATAATAATAATACAGGCTAAAACATGTTGGGCAATGTACAGTGTTATCATGAAGATTATATGAGATATTAAGTGCACATGTCAAGAATGAAATAAATCCATACATGTAAAATGTGTGGAATGTACATTAATTATACCAACTCTCCATTTTTTAAAAAATTAACCTTATTTTTTTGAACAGAAAAATTATGAAGATAGTAGAGTTCCTAAATCCTCCATACCCAGTTTCCCTATTGTAAGTGTCTTTCATTAGTAGGTGCACTTGTTATAATTAGTGATTCAGTACTCACACATTGTTATTAACTAAAGCCCATGCTTTAACCAAACTTCCTTAGTTTTATTCCCAATGTCCTTCTTCTGTTCTAGGACACCATCTAGGATACCTAACATTTAAGCATCCTGTCTTCTTAGGTTCCCCTTGGCTGTCACAGTTTCTCACACTTTCCTTGTTTTTTGATAATCTTGACAGGTTTGAAGAGTACCAGTCATTTAATTTGTAGAACATCCCTCAGTTTAAATTTACCTGATGTTTTTCTAACGATTACACTGAGATTACAGGTTGTGAAGAGGCAAACCACAGAGACCAGGTTTCATTTTCATCTCTTACATCAAAAATTGTGCTATCAACATGACATCACTGTTTATGTTAACCTCGGTCACCTGGCTGAGGTAATGTTACTCCTATTTCTCCACTGTAAAGTTATTCTTCCCTGCCCCCTTTTCCACGCTGTTCACTTTGGAAGGAAATCACTATGCACAGCCCACACTCAAAACGTGGGGAGTTAGGTCTCCACCTCCTTGAAGGTGGAGTATCTGCATAAATTATTTGGAATTCTTCTACATGGTAGATTTGTCTATTGTCTTCCATTTGTCTATGTAGTCCATCATTTGTTTATATCAGTGTGGACTCATGGATATTAATTTTAAACTTTGAGTTATAATTCACTACAACTTTATTTTCTTGCTCAAGTTTTTTTCCAGCTTTGGTCATTGTGAGCTACTTCAGCTGGTGCCTGTGTTCCTTTTTGACTCCGTTAGTGTGGGGTGTTTGCTTTTCTTGTGCACTTCCTCACTTTCTAGCACTATGAGATGGTCTAGGTTCAACTTTTTTTGTTTTCTGCCTCAGTCCTTGATTTAGCCATTTCTTCAAAGATCCCCGGATCCTTTTATCAGATAGTGGTATTAGGAACCAAGATCTTGGAATTAGATGTGCTCACCGCTAGTGCAAGAAAATATATGAGTGTTTACCATGTATACCCATGTATATACACATTTAACCCAGACTCTTGTGGATACATCTTTATCAACTAGAGTACAGTATTTATATGGTTTCTTTTACCTTGTGCTTTACAAACTTTACTTATTCCCAAAATTACGTGTCAGTGTTGTTTCCCCCGTGCCTTTCAATGAGGCTATTTTATTGATATATATTTTAATGTAATTAGTTTTTTAAATTGCTTCCGCGTTCATCCAGGATTACCCTGACCTCTCAAATGACTTTCGTATATCTGCACACATTAAGGTTTACTCTTTGTTTTGTAAATTTCAGTGGGTTTTGACAAATGCATAATGTCATGTATCGACCATTTACTGTATCATACAGAATAGTTTCACTGCTCTTAAAAATCCCCTGTGCTTTAGCTATTCAACCCTGGTCCCTCCTCAGTCCCTGGCAACCACTGATCTGTTTACTGTCTCTAAAGCGTTACTTTTTCTGAATGTCATATAGTTGGAATCATGCCTATAACCTTTTCAGACTAGCTTCTTTCACGTAGCAATACGCACTTAAGTTTTCTCTCTATCTTTTCGTGGCTTGATAGCTCATTTCTTTTTATGGCTATGGCTTTTGTGCTACAGATGTACCACAGTTTTGTTTATACATTCACCTGTTGAAGGACATCTTGGTTGCTTCCAGTTTGCAGTGGTTATGAATAAAGCTGCTATAAACATTTATGTGCAGGTTTTAGTGTGGACATAACTTTCACATCAGTTGTGTATATACCTAGGGGCATGATTGCTGGCTCATATGGTAAGACAACACTTAGCTTTGTAAGAAACTGCCAAACTGTCTCCCAAAGTGGCTGGACCACTTTTCAATTCTACCAGCCGTAAAAAGAGAATTCCCATTGCTCCACATACTTGCCAACAGTTGCCATCGTCGTTTTTTAGAATTTCAGCCGTTCTAATGGCTTGCTGTCCTTAACTGGATATTTGTTTTGCACGTATTTTCTCTCAGTCTGTGGTTTCTGTTTCCATTCTCAAAGTCTTTCACAGAGCAGAGCTTTAATTTTAATAAAGCCTAGTTTATCAATATATTTTCCCGTGGATCATGCTTTTGGTGTTTTCTCTAAAACCTTTTCATTAAACCCAGTATCACCTCCATTTTTCAAGGATTATATCCCTTTTTCCAGATGGCAAATATGGAATGTGAAGAATAACTGGGCTGACACTACATAGCCTGAATTTTAACTCAGATGGCAGGAATTGAGGATCAGACCTTCTTAGCGTATTTTTGCATCTTTTGAGAACCATGTTGCTTAGTGTGACTGTTAAATGAGACAATGCATGGAAATTACTCTGGGGCTATTGAGTACACTCTATTTATTATTGTTGTTTCGTTTCTGTTATTGTTATTCTTACGCATACACATTACCTTAGGTCTTGATTTCAGTTATAACGACACTAACTCATGATGAAACCTCCTTGGCACACTAGACGAATGATGCATCACCGAATTTAAAGTAGTTTTATGAAGCTTTACATTGCTATGATTAAATAATGCAGAAATCTGAGCGCCCTTCATTTCACAGATCAGCAACGGCATATACAGCCTCTAAGCAAAACTTACACTTTCTTCCTTATTATGACATGAGTTTAAGATTGTAGCAAAGTCCCCACTTGCTCCCTAGGGTCTCTCTTTCCTTACTACCCTCAAAAGAAAACATCTGGCATTTATTATTTAAAAGGCTGGGGCAATAGATTCTCATGAGTACAATAAATAACCAAAGACTGTTGGTATACGAGGAGACTGGGAACATCTTGTGAAGCAACTCGTAAGGGCAAACTGAACCGGCTGCTGATAACTTAAAACACTTTCTGATCTCTTACTGTGTGGTAGACACAGTAACAAAAACCTAACTTACATAACATTACTTAACCTCAGTTATCATTATTATACTTACTTGAAAGCAAGGAAACAGAGGTCCAGAGAAATTAAGTAACTTGACAAAGAAGTGGCTTAAGGATTTGAATTCTTGTCTCTCTGAACCCCGAGCCTGTACCCTGAAGCACTCTGTTCTACCCAGTGGAGATCATGTAGTTACAAGGCTAGAACTTTAATGATGCCAAGTTTTTTTTGCAAAGGGAAAGATCTCACAGCACCTAAGGAACTAAACGGGAGAATTTTGGAAGACCACCCGAAATGTGTTACCTATCTCACAAAGCACCACAACTTCTATACATAGAGTTTAATTCCTGATTGTATTTATAAGTAAGCTATATTGTTCCAAGAATGCATGACAGGTTAAGGGAACGATTGTATTCTACAAATAACTAGAAGGAATGAGAAAGCAGACAAAAGCACCAGCACCATGTTGAATGCTGAGTTGTCAATGTATGTCAAACACAAGACCAATAGCCGAGCTGATCTATTCTTTCTAACAAGTTAATCCAAGAAATCAATCCTAATGTGTCTGACTGGGATGGTCAGAATCAATTTAGAAATATCTTCAATACAACTCAATGGTATAGCACAGTAGATACATATATAGCTGATACTAGGAACAATATTTTCTACTTTGAAGTTAACTCTTTCCTAGACAGTCATGTTTTTTATACAGAAATACCCATCTGAGGTTAAGATAGGCGAAAGTCAAACAGTATTTTATTAAAGTCAAAGCTGAATTGACTCGATATTGGAAGAATGTGCTAAAGGCTCTTCAGGATTTAAGTAGAACTTTTTGAGTGGCTCCAATGCTAAGAAGATTTAAGCTGGGAACACCCTCTGGTCTCAAGCATTTACTGTGGGTATAATTCCTAAATTGGAGGTTTATTACACAGAAAGACGTGGCACGTGACTTTTTATAGTTTAGTGATCAAATTACCTTGAGTACGTAAGTTGGGTGTCTTCTTGGCTGGATTGATAGAATCTACAGCATTAATGACATTTTCCCTAAGACTTAATATCTTTCACACACCCAATATCCTACCTCCTGAACCTTAGGGGTTTGGGAGTAGAAGAAGGGAAAGTAAAGTTTCACTCCTGGTAACAGCACCCTGATTTCCTTCTGAAATATTACATCTCCAAACTACATACTGCCAAGCTAAATAAGCTCTCTCAAGATTTTTAATATGAAGAATAATGATGCAAAAAGGGAAAACAACAACAACAAAAAAAAATGGTGGAGTCCGTTCATTCCAGACCTGGCAATTTGAAGACACTAAACTAGATGCTACATCTTAGTTCATGAACAGATGATGATTTCTGGTTTATGTTTCTGGGTTTTTTTTTTTCCCTCAAAGTTCTATTTCCAACATTCTCTTCAATTTGCCAGGTCTCCTGGTCGTCATCCAGTAAATTCATTTTCTACATGTATTAACTGGAGTTGGTTTCTTATTTACCGGCAGCCAAGTGCTAAACCTGATTATATCACCCAACAGAATCAACTACAGTACCAATTTCTGTTGAAGTGTGGAGTAACCGGTAATATCACTAGGTTCATATTATACTTTTTCTCAGTCTAAAATATTTTTATAAACGTCACCATTTGCAACTTGAGGATGGTTGGTGCACCCTGAGGAATGTTACTAAAGGAGAGTGTGGACTATCCTGAGAGCTTCTAAGGATGACAGCTCCCCCTCTGGCTGGGAGGGTGTGCTGTAATCCCATCGAGCAGCTCAGTGTCTGATCAACCACAGGGTTGAGTGTACACATGAAGAACCAAGCGAAGATGCTTACCTGGGTAAGGGGTGAATATCTCCATAGCAACTGTCTCTTCTCCAACCTCCCCAGCACTGCCTCAACTTCTCACTTTGGCTAGCCTCATTTAGTGATTGATTTTTCAAAAGTATTTATGGTTTTAACAATATTCTACTAGTAGGAGGAAAAGAGAGCCATTGCACATTGCAAGGTGAACATGCCTTGTTCTAAAGCTAAAGACACATGGACCTATAAGAAGACAAAAAGAGGAAGAAGCAAGCAGCTGCAACTGACCATCTGTTTGCTACGTAGCGGCAAGGCTGATCAACCCAAAATATAAAGCACATCCCATTGCTTCTCTACTAAAACTTCTCAAGGGCTCTCCTTGCATTTAGCAGTGACCCATAGCACTCTGTGTGATCTGGTCTTTTTCTCCAGTCTTACCTCTTATTCCCCTCCCCTCCATTCAGTGTGCTTCAGCCACACTGGTATTCTTCAGCTCTTGAACAGGCCAAGCTTTTTCCCTAAAGGTGCACGCCTGAACCCTTTCATCTGACTTGACCCTGCTCCACAACCCAGAATTGCCCATTTTCCTATCACAGTTTTCATAATCATGTTTTTGGTCTAGGGTTAAATGTTATCTATTCATCTGTAGCTACCCTATCTTAGGTAACCTCCACTTTTTGTTTTTGTTTTTGTAACCTCCACTTCTCAGTTATTTTCTGTTGCAGCACTCATTCCTCTTCGTTATGATGCTCGTCATAACATCTATTTACTTGTTTAGAGTCTCTCTCTCTCTCCCCTAGATTGTAAGTTCCATGAGGGCTTAGTGTCCTGCCTACCTCAATCATCAGAGTATCTCTGGTGCCTAGAATGGTGACAGACAGTCAAATTTCAGTAATTATTTTCAAATATCCAGATTCAGACAGATTCAGGTATTAGGATCGTGAAAGTGAAGGCATTGATTAGTATGCTCAGAATCTGCTCTCTTAAGTATATTCCTCACGCCAGAAAAATTACCTAATAGTTGAGAAAAGCACGTACAAAGTATACTTTGTAAGCAGAAAAACTGTATGATATACCTACATCTGGTAGTCTTCTTTCAAGATGGTCCCAGTGACACAACAATATAAAACAATTATACTCCAATAAAGATGTTAAAAAATAAATAAGTAAATAAATAAAGCTGTTAGATGAGACAAAGAAGGACATTATATAATTATCAAGGGATCAATCAAAGAGGAAGATATAACAATTGAAAATATTATATGCACCCAACATAGAAGCACCTAAATACATAAAGCAAACATTAACAGACATTAAGGGAGAAATTGACAGTAACACAATAATAGTAGAGAACTTTAACAACCCACTTACATCAATGGACAGATCATTCAGAGAGAAAATCAGTAAGGGAACACTGGCCTTAAATGACATATTAGATCACATGAACTTAAGATGTATGTAACATGGAATAACCTCCATGATAGATCACATGCTATGTCACAAAACAAGCCTTGATAAATTTAAGGAAATTGAAATTATATCAAGCGTATTTTCTGACCACAGTACTGTGAGATTTGAAATCAACCACGGAAAAAAAAAAAACAAACAAACAAAAAAAGATGGCCCCCGTGATTTATGCCACCTGGTATTCTTCTCCTTGTGTAGTTCTCTCTCTCTCAGTAGAGCTAACCTACATAACCAGTAAGATATTATAGAAAGGGTGGTGCACAATTTCCAAGGCTAGGTTACAAGATATAGAGCTATGACTGCCTTGCTTTCCCTTGGATCACATGCTTTGAGGGAGCTAACTCCCACACTGGGAAGAGACTTTAGCAGCTCCATGGAGAGATCTGAGCAGTAAGGAACTAAAGCCTTTTTGTAGTAACCAACATCAACTTGCCCGTCAGGTGTGTGGGTTAACTTAGAGTTGGCTTCTCCAGCGCGCATCAAGCCTTCAGAAAAGACTGCAGCCCCAAAGCCACCTCATCAGACACCCTGAGCTGGAAGCATCTGCTAAGCCAGTCCCAGATTGTTGACTCAGAGTAACTGTGTGAGATAATAAATGTTTGTTGTTGCTTTAGCTGTAAGTTTCAGGGTGAATTATTACACAGCAATAGCTGACCAATACACTACCAAGAGAGTGTCTGGAACATAGTAAATATTACAAAAATGGTAACTAGCAGCAGCTGCTGCATTAAACAACAGTGACAGCAGGGTGGCTACCCAAATGGGACTGGGGAAGAACGGGTACAAGGGTAGGGAAGAAAACTTTTAAGTATTTATAGTCCTGGTCAGACCTGGGAAGCTGAGACAGTGTGTGGTGGACATCAAAACTGGCTCCCTGCATTATGCCAAGTCAAAAGTGTAGATGGAGGTGGCACATTGGAACTTCAAGATGGTTCAGTCTCTGAACCATCCCATAGGATGGTTATCCCATAGGATATGATCACCTGGGGAGCAAATCCCAAGACAACACCCATTAGATTTCACTAATGGATGAGCACCTAGCAAAGCCCCTGATCACAGAAGTGCCTAATTAATGTGTATTAACATTGATGATCATGGTGGTAATACCTGGACTCTCAGGATGGTCCCCTGAGTTGACATCTTTTTAGGCAGACTTTCATTTTAGAGGAAAGACCTGAAGAAATAGACCTTGTGACAAGCTCAGTTTTCCTGACTTGAGTTGAGATGTTTGTGATGAAACCTTCTAAGTTAGAATCAGTTTCTTCAGGTTCTGATAACTGAATCACACTTCTCAGGCAAAACAAATGCAAAGTGTTAAATAATAGAAAAACCTTCAGAAATCAGACTTGGTGGTAATAGGAAAAATAGTTCCAATTATTTTCTCCCTTTCCTTTTCTCTCAAACACAAGCTCATTACAAATACAGGGCAGCAAAAAAAAAAAAAAAAATAGATTTGTCATGGAGTATGGTGCTTTCACATCGCGTTTAACTATGCTTAAGAAAAAAATTAAAAACTGAGATTAACAAGCTTAAAAGTTAGGCCTACAATTTCAACTTGTACAGATTCCATGTCTTTTGATTTGGACTACGTATTTTTGAATTTCAGTCTGAGACATTAAATTATATATGAATTGTGTTGGCTTTTATACTTTTGATTATGGCTGTACCTGTACTATAAAACAAAAAATAAGTTCTCTAACACAACAGACGTGAACAATATCAAGGAACAAAGCCTTTGGGATGCTGCTTAAGAAGCGAGGGGGGACAATGGATACTGTGACATGCCACCCTCTTAATTGTCTATGAGAATCACATTTCTGTGTCTCATTCCATTTGCTACAAAACCACATTATCTCATTTTTGTGTAAGAATCTTGGAAATTACTGCTACATAATATGTATTCCAGACAGAGGGTTAAGCATATTCCAGGCCCTATTAGTTTTCTATCACTGCGTAACAAATTACCTCAAATTTAGCGGTTTAAAACAACACACATTTATCACCTCACAGTTTCTGTGCGTTGGGAGTCTGGCACGTTTCTGTTGGCTCCTTTACTCGGGGTCTCCAGAGATGAAATCAAGGTATTCGCTGGCTGTGTCCTCATTTGGAAGCTTGACCAAGCAAAGTTGTGCTTCTAAGCTCCCTCAAGTTACTGGCACAATTCACTTCCTTGCAGTTGTATGACTAAAGTTCCCTTTTTTTTTTTTTTTTTTTTTTTGGTGAGCTTTTGGTTGGGGACCTCAGCACCCAGAGGTCACATTCAGGTCCTTCCCATGTGGCCCTATTCATTAAATGGTATTTTTAAAAATAGGATACATATCTCTGCAGCTTTGAATTTCTCAGATTTTTCTGTCTCTGACCATTATACCCTCTTCTACAGGGCTTACCTGATTACTAAAGCCCACCACACTCAAGAGGAGGGGATTCTACCTTCAGGGCATGCACACCAGGAGTGAGGATCTTAGGTGGGGGGCATCTTAAAATTATGCCCACCACAAAGGCATACAGTTTGGAGGGACCTTTGCACAGGAGGGCGGCACAGGCTATCGGCACGCGCGTGCAACCAGGAGATCTGGCTTGGTCCTTTTTTTCTTTAGGGAGGTGAGCTTCCTGGGACACTGAAAAGATGGAGGTGAAGATATTCTTTAGGGACAAGTGACACTGCTTTCTTCTTAAAAAGAAAATGAAGTTTTCCTGGGGCTTACATCAGCTCAAGAGCATGTCATTTCCTGAATAAAAGAATCCAAGTTGTTTGAGGAGTTTCTCCCAACTGGTGACAAAAGGGCAGTGGTGCAGAGAGGACTCGGGTCTTTCCTCAAATCTGGCAAGACCCTAACCTGCATAGAAAGGGTTCTCTGGAAATATGCGCCCTGAAGAGGACTGAGGGCCAAAAGAAAAGCTGTGCCCGGATATACAGCACGATTCTGCTTGCTGTAACCACCTTGCTGAAAGGAACGGGAACTTGGATAACCCTTTGATCCAATCAACATAGTGAGCCCTAATGTTATAAAAGCATGGTGGGCTCTGCTGATGCTGCACGTTGCTGAAAGAAAATGACTTAAGTTTGTACTGGTGCTCAGGTCACACACAGATGGAAAGGAGAGCTCCCAACCTCTGCTTCCCCCACACAGCAGTGATTGGCATACTGCATCTTACCATGGAAAACATAAAGTGTTTAAAAATAGCTCTACCTTCTCTTTTCCCATGCAGCTAAAAATAAAAGTGGACAAGGTTTATATTCAAGTCAATATCAAGCAGAACAGTAAAGGACATTTCTATCTCTAAAAAGTCTGAGTCTATTGTTACTCCATTGCTCTGTTGCTTCCTGAGGCGAGTACCTTTCCAACTGACAAATTATAAATGGGATGGATGATAAAAGGAAATGTTATTTACTAGCTATGTGACCTTAATAAACACTTCATTCTTTCCCCTCAATTTCCTCTTCTGTAAAATGGGAATAATGAGAGCACCTAACTTCCATAGACGAGATGTGCACAACACCTGACATATAGTAAGAGATTAGTAATTAATTACTACAACTGCTGCTGCTGCTGCTAATACTATCAGAATAAAGATTTTAACGGAATCTTTATTGCTATAAAATTTATGAGAACAAATTCCTTGACAATGATCGGTTGGTAGTTCTTAAACTTTAGTGTGCTGCAGAATCAGTTGGAGGGCTTGATTAAACACAGACTACGGGACCCACTCGCAGAATTTTTGACTCAGTAAGTCTGGCGCGTGGCCCTGAGAACTGACGTGACATGTTTATGATCACTCTCTATTCTGTGAAGTTTGTCACTTCACCAAGGGAACAGGAAAAACCGTCAATCCCAGCAGTCATATGCTATCCTACTGCACAGGTAAACCTTTAACATGTGATATGTTTCACTTTTATGAATTTTTCTGATGGTCTATGGAAACAGTATCAGTTTTAATTAACTGTGACATTTTAATATAATTTATTTTGGAAAACACAGAGAAAGTATAATGTATTAGATCTTAAAGCCCTGCTCAAGAATAGGAAAATTTCAGATAATAGTAAATGTAGGGATCTTGGTTACCAAGAGTTCACTCCTTATCATTCAATAGAGGACAGTCTCCTCATTTTTGTTAATTTGGGGCTGACCAATGCCTATCTTCTAGAAACCATCCATCATTCAGTTTGGTGACACTCAGTGTAAGTCCTTAGCAGGCAACTTGGTATTAACCTTGACCTCAAACCTTTTAGTTTACTACATATTACATACATACAATATCTGGATTTTATTGATGTTAAACTAGCCTACCTTCTTGGAAAAATCATCCCTATCACTTTGAGGGGGAAAGTCATCTCCACACTTTCCCACTATGGCTTGCGTGTGACTGACCCCAGCTTCCGTGGAAGTCATGTGACTTAGGTCTGGCCAATCAGCATGATTCATTCTCCAAACTACAGTAACTGGTTCAGGTATAGACACACGGCCCAGCTTGGTTCAATGAGATACAACACCATCACTTTGGTTGGAATGAATTGAAAAATAGACGTTCTCTTGGACTCAGGGTAATTAGGATGGTAGAATGTAAATCAGGAGCTGAGGATTCTCTTATGTTCACACAGAAATACCTCACCAGACAGCGAGACTGACTGAAAGGACAGCAGAGCTCAGAGACAGAGTATGAGTCATGGTGACATTGAACAACTGGATCCAACCATACCTGAAGCCCTGGTATCATTTTTTTAATATATATGAGTCAATAAATCATTTTTCTGCTTAAGCCAGTTTAAGCCAATTTTTTTAATCTGCAACTGAAAGAGTCCTGAATGATATAGTTTATAAATTGTCATATTTTTTATAAAATGAATAATTTAATATCAATCCATAACTGATAATATTTTATGACAAATCAGAGACATATTAAAGAGAAAAAACATAGTATTTATTTCATTTTAAGGCTGTCAACTAGCTATTACCTGCTTGTCACTGGTTGTTGTATTACATATTCTTCCTTTTCTGAGACAGTGTCATCTTCTCTACAATGATAGAGAAGTAAATTCAAATCAGCCATTATCCTTCTCCCTTAATAAACACATAGTGTATCTTTTTTATGTAATAATGATAGACCTATTTTAAAATCTACCCCCAGTTTTTTTACTACTCACCAAAGACTGGTGGTTGTTTATGTGTAAATCTGTGGTTTGAAAATAAAACACAATACAAAGAGTGACAACACTTAAAATGATTCCAATCTCCCTGTGACATGTGGAATGATAAAGAAATTTTGGACCGTGTCCTTAATCACATGGTTGCTGTGTCAGTGTGACTATAGTCTCACTTCTACTGCAAAGGATTCCAATGCATTGTAACCACAGAATGCTTTTGCATGTTTCCCAAAAGCTCAATTCAACTGAAGAGAAAATCGGTACATTACTTAATTTTTACCCTTTCTCCATGTTAGTATTTTGCTACCTAATATATTTTCTTATTAGTGCGAAGAGGACAAATTTTATGACTAATGACTCTTTTCCTTTCATCCATCCTTAGGTAAACAGTAATTCTGGTTTTCTGGTACACAGCTTGTAATCATTTATATGTCACTTATAATTGATTTCTGCGGAGACTGACATCAATTACAAACATACACAGTGGCTTGAAGAGAAGATAATCTAGGGACATTTTCCCATCTCTAAGTTCACCTTCACCTGATGATAGTAACTTAGCTACTAAATACTGATGCCCAGCATGTATGCTTTAAATATCCACATTTTATAGATGGAGAAAGTGAGACTCAGAGGCGATGTGCCTTGCTTAGAGTCACAGAGTCCCAATGAACTCCCAGCCCTATTTTCTTTTCCATTCCCCAAACTCCCTCACAGTCATTTACCTCTTCATAAAGCTTTGAGGATAAAGTCTAGAATATTGCCATGGATACTGGCTGGACAACACAAACTGTTAAGAGGGGATGTGAAATGAACACAGCCAGAGCCTCATTTCTTGCAACGATTTCCATTGGGTTTATCGACTAAGAGTTTCAGCTCATAAAGCACAAACCCCTGTTATTGAACTGATTTAAATCATCTCACGAAGAGTGTGATGTCTAAAAACCACCCATATCTTATAGAATAAGTTAAAAGAAATCCTCCCACACAGAATCCTTGTACTGCAGTGCTATTAAGTCATGGTTCATTTTCTTGGGCGCACCCAGGTTATGGAATTCCAGCTCATTACATACAAGGTCAGTTTTATACTGTATGTGGAACTGCAATTGGCCAATCTACTTTATAATTCTGTAATAAGATATGATTTACTAAATGGGAATAGTTATGCTTGAAGAGAAGGGAAAAAAGGGAAGTGGGTTTATAGGGCACCTGGGAGGCCAAATGATACAGTGGGAACAGGCTCTAGACTAGGCAACTGTAGCTCTTGGCTATCTCATAGATTGGTCATTAACTTACCAGATGACCTTGAGCAAATCACTTCAGCCTTGACAATTTCAGTTTGTTCATAAGGGAGGTGCAAAAGTTCACCATCAAAATCAATTAAAACTCTACACAGGAATCTTGTTAGAAGGAATACCGTGGACATCTGGACATCTGTGGTTGTTACTTTTACTTCGTCTTTACTTTTGGGATCTGCCTCTTTTCTATTCCATATGAGTCCCATGGACTGCTAGTCCCAGTTATACCTTTCCTGCCCCAGTGATGCAGGCTGATCTATCAAAATATCCCTCCCTCCCTTCCTCCAGACCACAGTTATTGGTTCAGAGGTGAGCAACGTCACAAAAGAGGGCCAATCAGAGTCATATGGATCTATGGGATGAGGGACTAGACTAATTTTTCGGGGATCACTAACAATAAAGTCAATCTAAGTATGGACCTTCCTATCACCATCTTTGCTACTAGGCCAAGAGATCCTGTCCAATAATTAAACACAACCCAGAGGAAAGCAGAGATAAAAAATAGAAAGAGAGTCAGAATCTAGGTCATATCATTAGGACCTCTGGATCTAGCTATACCTGAGGTCATTTCTCCTCCTCTGGACTTTCCAAAACATAACCCCAAAGCTCCTTTTCTTCACTTAAGATAAGTTGAATTGGGGCTTGGCTGCTTGGTTCTGATCGAGTTATGATTAGTACATCCAGAAATTATGTTATTTAATCTCTAGAACTGAGTATAACGCTACAGTGAAGTAGTTACTCATTAAATATGTGTTGATACATTGAGTGAATACATGCTATGAGTGATTCTATGGTTCTAGGAAATATATGTATGTCCAATATTTAAATCTACATTATTAAATAACATATCAAGATTTTCATTTTAAAAGATCAACCACAATTCATTCTTTCATTCACTGAGCACTGAACCACTTTTACAGGCTATGTCCTGAGGGTGCAGTACTGAACAAAACAGACAACAATCTCTGTACCTACTGAGCTAACATTCTAGTAGGACCAGAGTTACCTTATATTTAATTACAGATAATGTGCATCTCAGAAACAGCCAATTCGTCTATATTCAGGAACAGTTAAACCCAGAACGCAAAATCACATTCTAGGACTTACAGATCTCAGCTTTAGAAATAATTTTCTTTCCCCAGTGAGTTTGGAACCCAGTTTACCATCAGAGCCTAAAGGTACAACATTTGTTATGTTTTTAAAGAAAGAGCCCCTGCTTGCTCTTTTGACAAAGATACATTCATGCCTTGTCAGATCACACATTTCTGTAGGATAATCTTGAGTAGTCCCTGTCAACAAAGTTAGATTTAATCCAACAACCCTGCCAACAAGAACAACAAAAGTGACCTTTCCTTCTTTATAATTAGATGTTGCCACTGACATGGAGACACCACGGTCCTGAATTTCGATTGTTGCCTGCTGGAATACACGAGTATTCCATTTCCTGAACCCCAGAGGAGCTTGTCCTGATTGAGTTGTCATCAAACCTACCAGTTAAAAAACCAAGTAATTCCAAGAGATACCCCTGAGAGCTGATAAAGGCATATACTCCATACCCTATACACTCAGTTCTCTGACACTTCACCATTTTTATTGTTAAGAAAAGCACTACAACATGACGGGGAAGACATATTTTAGCAGAGCATAAATGTTCTATTTATGGGCTAGAAGATTTTTCATGCACGATGCTGGCAAATCATCCTAAGTAAACCAGCATGTTGGCAACACCCAACATAGTAAATTATGACACATTTTCTTCAGTTGGTGGCTATATATATATTCACCAATTACTGTTGGGTTATAAAGCATGATTTTAGGCCTTGCAGAAAACAGGGAAGTGACACATGTTGAAGCTGTGATGGGCTATCTCACATACTGGGCATCCACTATGCTCTCTTGTCCAGCAGCTTTTTTCTGCCCTTTCTCCTAGTGATGATATACCTCTTCCTCCTCTGAAATTTGTCCCATGCCATTGGCTGGGGCTATCTCTCCTTCCCGCAGCCAGAGAGATGGTCCTGTGGTTGGCTCTGATCAAATGATCCCATCCTTGTAGCCAGCGTGACCGGCTCAGTTGCTGGTGAATGACCCACACTGGATCATTCTAAAGTTCTAAAGTTACGGGGCATTGTTTCTCAGCAGGGACTGAGGGTGACCATCTTATCCACTAGGTTGAGAGAGCCAGTCTGTGAGATGGGCAGAGACGTGAAGGACTGCCAACAGCAGTCTGAGCCCCTGGTTCCAATTATAAATAAAACGTAAAATAGAAAAACAAAAAGAAGAGGAGAAATGAGAGACAGAACTGTAACAGTATCATTTTTGCTCCCCATATGCCATTACACGCTGGGTCTTTGAAAACATCCCAAACAATAATCCTCCCTTTATTTTTTTCCTTAAACTGACTGAAACTTTATTTCCTCAGCCAAAAGAATGCTGAATGTACACGGGGAAACAGGTGACCCAGAACAAATGTAGAACCCACATAAGTATCGTCCTAATCAATTGATTGATTTATACATTGACTGACTGCTAGATTCATTCATCCATTCAAACGTGCACTGATCACCCACCACGTTCCAGGTGCTGGGGAAAATCTTTATTTTATAAAGATAGGTAAGACACAAGCCCGTTAGGAGTTCAGTGTACAGAGGGAAAGGCAGATATACCAAAAAGGTGTTTGAATATAATGTGATGACAGCTTTATTGCAGTGTGCAGAGTACCTTGAGGATCTGGGGTCTGATGGGAGTGGTTCTGGAGGCCAAGAATGCTTCTTGGAGAACAGAGCAATCAATTAAACACAAGCTATCCATTGATGTGAGAATATTATTACCACTGAACTCCTTTTGAGGGCTTAGGGGAAAATAACAAGTTATGTAGGACAGAGGAATGTCTGGGCCGAGTGGGAGCTGCTTACACACAGATGGGAAGGGGAGAACAAATTCCCTGATTCCTGAGCAGTTTCCACCTGACCCTTGTTCAGGATCATTTTTTTCCCCCAAACCTCAGATCTGTGATGTACGACCCCCTTTTAAGAACCCTGCTGCCTCTGAAATTCTATGCATTTCTGATGTTATTTGAAGCATAAGAACAGAGAAATATTTTTCTATCTGTGAGTGGCCAAGCAACATGGGCACAGGTCATTTTCATAGCAGTAGATTGCATCCATAAACAGTTACTGAAACCTACTGTTTTCTAGGCCCAGTGCTAGGAGATAAAGGGAATACACAAACACATAAGATATGGATTTGCGTGAAGAGACAGAGGAAAAAAAAGATCAAATATATGGTAATGACCCAAGCGAAAAGTAGAAATCTCTATGGCTGACATGACCAAACACAACTGTATCATTCTGGGCATAGCTCAGAGTAGAGTTTCTCAACCTCTACACTATTGACATCTAGGGCCAGATCATTTTTGCTGTGTGGGACTATCTCACGTACTGTAGGATCTTATACAGCATCCATGGCCTCTATGCAGTAGATACCAGTAGCATCCTCAGCTATGACAACCAAAAATGCCTCCAGACATTGTCATATGTCCCCTGGGGAGTCTAAGCACTCCTCACTGAGAACCATTGGCCTAGAGGTACTGAAGTTTAGAAATGGAAAGGCCGTAATCTGGAATTCCAGCAGAGACGTGGTCATAAACACTTATATAGAAATTCTCAAACTCTAATTATCAAAGTAGGACGTTGATAAGGCCAGAAGCTTGCAGCAGTTTACTGGGGGTGTAGGGGGAGTAGATGGGAACGAGAAGCCTTATGGTACAACTTCCCGGGGCCTGAACTCTCCCTTTGAGGGTTTAAAAGGAAATTAAGCAATCTAGATAGTAATTCAGAGCTCCCGTGTATATATATATATATATATATATACACATTTAAGCAAATGCACATATATTACAGCATAAACTCAAATTTAGTTGAAGCCTGAAAGAACATTTCTAAATGCTGTGGGCTATTTCTGACCATCTTCCCACCCCTTCAAACACACACTTACCCTCCTCTGCCATCAAGAGAGGCACGTGAGGACCCAGACATAGATAGCACAGAGGGGCACATCCACTTTTAACAGATTTATAGGAAATTAAATGGCTGTATTTAAAGACTGACTATCAGAGGGGCTTCCCTGGTGGCGCAGTGGTTGAGAGTCCGCCTGCCAATGCAGGGGACGCGGGTTCGTGCCCCGGTCCGGGAGGATCCCACATGCCGCGGGGCGGCTGGGCCCGTGAGTCATGGCCGCTGAGCCTGTGCGTCCGGAGCCTGTGGTCCGCAACGGGAAAGGCCACAGCAGTGAGAGGCGTACAGCAAAAAAAAAAAATTGACTATCAGAGAAAAATCTGGGAGAAGACAACTACCACTGATTGATGATGAGGAGGAGGAAGAGGAGGGCGAGGACAACAAAGCCTCACCTGTAATGAATATTACCTATGTGCCAGTCTCTATGCTATGCACTTTACAAACAAAACCTTACACCAACCCAATGCGACAGCTACTGGTGTCACTGCCATTTTAAGGAGAGGAAACTAAGGTTTCATACATTGAAGTACGGGCCCTATCGTTGTCATTACAAATCAACC
The DNA here is from genome assembly GCF_003031525.2 of Neophocaena asiaeorientalis asiaeorientalis. NCBI lineage: Eukaryota > Metazoa > Chordata > Mammalia > Artiodactyla > Phocoenidae > Neophocaena > Neophocaena asiaeorientalis. The sequence goes on from NW_020173397.1 coordinate 12,576,315, forward strand.
CAAACTGGGTAGCTTATAACAACAGAAATTTATTCCCTCACAGTTCTGCAGGCTAGAAGTCTGAAATCAAGTTGTTGGTAGGGCCATGCCCCCTCTGAAATATCTAGGGCAAGATTCTTTCTTGCTGCTTCCTGGCTTCTGGTGGTTGCCAGCCAACCTTGGCATTCCTTGGCTTGTAGCTGCCACACTCCAACTTCTTCCTCTCTCTTCACAGGGCCTTCTTCCAAGTGTGTGTGTCTAACTCCAAATCATCCTCTCCTTATAAGGACACCAGTCCCCTTGGAGTCACTGGATATAGGGCATATCACTAATCCAGTATGACCTCATCTTAACTTGATTACACCTGCAAAGACTATTTCCAAATAAGATCTCATTCACAGGTACCACGAGTCAGGACTTCAAGGTATCTTTTGCAGGGAGTCGGGGGGACACAGTTCAATCCACTACAGCAAGTAAAGGGCACAACAGGGACCCCCGGTCAGTACCCATCAGGACTCTCTACCTGTAAGCCTTATTATTTAACAAACATTTATTTATTAAGAAACACTGTGTGCCAGACGTTTTTCTACGTGTGTTGTAAGTATCCATTCATTTTATTAATCCTCTTAACAGCCCTGAGATCCAGGTGCTATCATTATCCTCTCTTTACATAGGACGTACCTGACACCCAGAGAGTTGCAAATCTTAGCTAAGTCCTAATCTGGCTTGTACCCACTCTTCTATCCTGACTGCTCAATTTGCAAACTAAATTATAAATTACAATTGAAATCCCTGGGACATAAATGAGGGTCACTGAAGGTTTTATACATATATATATATATATATATATATATATTTGCAAAGTACAATAAAAGACTGTCTAGAGAAATGGGATACATGAGCTACACCCAACAGAACTTAATTCCTTTTGTTTTTTCAGCTCACGTAACCCATAAGGTGACTCTTAGTCCTGACTACCTTAGTACTGTTGTTTTTTTTTTTTTTTGCAGTACGCGGGTCTCTCACCATTGTGGCCTCTCCCGTTGCGGAGCACAGGCTCCGGACGCGCAGGCTCAGCGACCATGGCTCACGGGCCGAGCCGCTCCGCGGCATGTGGGGTCCTCCCGAACTGGGGCATGAACCCGTGTCCCCTGCATCGGCAGGCAGACTCTCAACCACTGCGCCACCAGGGAAGCCCCCTAGTACTATTTTTAAAAGCAGTATCAGTCTCTTTAAGAGAATTTGGAGAGTAAATTCACTGAGTACTACTAGAGTCAGCCCATGTTTGCCCATTCAAAAATAACACTCTTGACTTATTACTCTGTAGAAATCCCAACTCAACCTCAATCAAGGTAAAAAGACCTATATTAGCAAAAAATGACAAGCTTGTGACTTGAACAAGGCTCCTGATGTTGTATCATGTCTGATTTTACAATTCTACCTGATTTACAGCATACAAATAGCCTTTATCCCTGAAATAACATTCTTTCTTAAGTGGACATTATGTGGTCAAAAAATCATATTGTTTGATCATATGACTTAGGTAAAATTTGTGAGTGGAATGTATCTTTGATAATGATTAGCACAGGTTTTGCTGTTTAATCATTTGTCATTAGGTTTTCCATTAGCATATCTGTAAAGGTAATTCTCCAATGAGTCAAATCTTTTAAAATCTTTTCATGGTTGTTAAAGAGGTGCAACTTGTGCACCGGGATAATCTAGGTGGAGAAGGCAGTAGAGACTTCTTTTTAATGATACTTTGGCCACCAAGGTAGATTGGATTATCGTTACCAATGCCTCACTTTCTCCCTGTGATAGAATTGTACATGCCCTTTGTCATATGACTTGGTAAAGAGTCCCCTTATTGGAAGTGGAGTATGCATCTCTGTCCTAACGACTTTGAGCTTGGCTATTTCATTTGCTTTAACCAGTGGGCAGAAGTGGCAGGGGTTTAAGCCATGGTCTTAAGATGCATTGCAAGATTGCACCAGCCCTTTTGAGCTTCAGCCCTTTGCCAAAGGAAGTGCATACACCAGATAGACACGAATCTTTCCTGAGTCTCAGAACGAAGACACGTAAAGCCAATCTGAACCTGACACAAAGGCTGACATAGAGCCTAGCCAAGCTATTTTCATCAGTCTAGCTGAATCACAACTAACTGCAAACACATGAGCCTGTAAATAAATGTTTACAGTTGTCAGAAACTGGGAGTCAGAGGATTCCCTGTTACACAGCATTACAGCAACAGAAACCTGACTAACACAGCCACCATATAAGATAGATACAGAGATGTGTTCTTTTTTTTTTTTGCAAATTAGCTTTAAAGCCTAGGTAACCTGACAGACTTGGGAAAACCAGAATTTCTGTAAAGAAAATCATATTTTCCTATTGACTCACAATCATTTCAGAGTTGTTTTTGCCTGGGGAAAAATGTTGTCTTCGAAATAACAATGAAAGGTATATTCTCAAGAATGCAGCAGACTCAAGAACTCTGCCTAAGTCCTTGTCCTTGACAGCACAAAAGTAACTGTGAGTGTCAAAACATGCCAAAGGGAGAAGGCTCATTGGAAGAATAGTCTAGCTTTTTTTGTTTCCTTATTTAGGTTTCAAAGGAAACTTTGGGGAGCAAGTTTTCTCTCTGTAAATTCTATTTAACTTCTTGGTCCCTGTCTTGACATTTTTGGTCACGATGCTTTATTATCTCTTCAACTTGACTTTAAAAAAATTCTTGATACAAAGGTAACACATATTTGAATGATAGACAAGTACCTAAAATAAAAATAAGGTATCTCTCTCCTACCAGATCCCATCCCCCAACTGCCAGTTAACAGCATGATACATAGAATTAAGACTTTGCCAAATCTTTTATTCTGACATACACTGAAGTTTATTTTATATTTAGGAAGAAGAGGTAGGTTCTGTGACAAAGTCCTCACGCTTAAAACACTTCAGTGGCTTCTCTGCCCCCATAAGATAAAGTTTACCATCTTTCATAAAGTTTAAGCCCTGAATGCTCTCCCCTCCCTACCACCTAGACTCATCCCAGAATACTCTCTATTATACTTTGTACTATTTGCTTTTCAGTCATCCTGGACTTAAATGTGCGCAATTCCATGCTCAGTTCCCTCTGCTGGACTATTACCATAGGTCCCTCCATGCCCAAGTTAACTCCTAGTCAAGTTTCAGGTCTCAGATGATCCATCATTCTTTCCAGAACCACATCTTTCACTTCCTTAGTCTAGATAAAGCCCCTTGTTATAAGCTTTCAGAGCCTCCTTTACTTCCTTAGTAAAACATCCATTATAATTTTAATCACAGTTTTTTACTTTTTTCTAGCTTTATTGAGGTATAATTGACAAATAAAACTGTAATATATTTGAGTGTACAATATGATGATTTGATATATGTATACACTGTGAAATGATTCCCACAAATTAACATATCCATCATGTCACAATGTTACCTTTTTTCATAAGTTTAAGATCTACTTGTAGCAAATTTCAAGCATATAAAACAGTTAGCTATAGCCACCATGTTGTACACTAGACCCTCAGAATTTACTCATAACTGAAAGATATTAGTTTACTTTAAATTGAAGTGATCCCCACGAGAACAGAAGCTATGCTGCTTATTCCCTTAGAGCTCCTGAGTCTGGCACATAGTAGTCACTCAATAAAAGTAGTTGTTAGCCCACAGTGAACATAGCTCAGAAGACAAATACTTAGGAATTAAAGCTAATGATACATTTAGGCAGGGCTTTGGGAAGGAAAGGGGAACCAATGAAAAAGCAGAGAAACAAAGAATGCAGGATGAGGCAATATAGGGACAATGAGAATGCTAAGAATGGTGAGGCAGAGGAAGTGAGAAACTCCTTCAACAGCTATCACGACACTGTGGAGATGACTGAACACCATCAAATCATGTCCTGGATAATGACTACATCAGTCAGGCCTCCTAAATTGTCCATAGTGAAAACCAAGTGCCCATTACCATGTACCTTATGGACCCATGAGTATTCACCCCAAGCCTACATGACATGAAGTTTATCTGTCATGTTGGGACCTTAAGCCAAGTAATGGCCCTGTGTAATGAGTCCTCTTTCCCCTTCCTTGATGTCTACTGTCTTTGCTGTAATAAAATATTCTGTGATGACTACAGAATTAAGCAGAGCTGATGAGTAAAGTCCAGCTTAGTAGTATGGAACTCGACCTGTCCACAAGCACTTCCTCAGACATTTCACACCATCAGTTCTACAAGTAACTACACTAAACCAGTCGAGATACAAAAAAGACAAAAATATAGGATAAAACTTCAACATAGCACCTCTAGTGTACCACAAGATTCAGCTTCAATTTACCTGTGAAAATGAGTCACTTTGACTGTAGTCATGGTTTTGTACTGCTTGAACAGGCTTAATAAATGCTTCCATGATAATACGCCTATATGTCTTGTGGGAAATGCTTTTAAACTCTAAATCAGTGATACATGCTACCAAGAGTACACACTCAGCTCTTTGCCTGTTGCTCGGGATTCCATAGGAGAGATACTAGAAGAGAAAGTACATCTTACGGATAAAAAGTATTATGATGTATTTGCCACTAAATTTAAAATGAAAAAAACCAAAACAGAACAAAACAAAACAAGACAAACCCAAGATAGACACACCATAAAGTAGCATTCACTACTCCCTTTTCTAAGTGTCATTTGAGGATGACTCACTGGGATTTTCTTTAGGGCATGTTTGGAGTCCCCTCATTGGACTAGCTGAATCTGAATCTTTGAATTCAACCAGCTATGTAGGTGAGTTTTTAAGGTCTCTAAGATACAAATTCCACAATACACACAGTAACTGAAACTAGTAGGATGTCAGTGTGAGGTGGAGGTATTTGTTAAAATTGTGTCTCCGGGTAGATAATTTATTTATATCATTCATACTTAGGTCTCACTGGAAGTTCATATTACTTTGAGGAGGCGCCAGATACATATTAAATTAGAAATAAATGAAGAATTTATACTTTTCTGTAGATTTACAGTTGTAGAAAATAAACTTATGGTTACCAGGGGGTAAGGGGGGGAGGGATAAATTAGAAGATTGGGATTGACACGTACACACTATTATATGTAAAATAGATAACTAATAAGGACCTACTATATAGCACAGGGAACTCTACTCAATACTCTGTAATGGCTTATATGGGAAAAGAGTCTAAAAAAGAGTGGATATGGGACTTCCCTGGTGGCGCAGTGGCTGAGAGTCCGCCTGCCAATGCAGGGGACACAGGTTCGACCCTTGGTTCAGGAAGATCCCACATGCTGCGGAGCAACTAAGCCCGTGCACCACAACTACTGAAGCCCGCGCACCTAGAGCCCATGCGCCACAACAAGAGAAGCCACCACAATGAGGAGTCCATGCACCGCAACGAAGAGTAGCTCCTGCTCGCCACAACTAGAGAAACACTGCGCAGCAACGAAGAACCAACGCAGCCAAAAAAAAAAGAGTGGATATATGTATGTGTATAACAGATTCACTTTGCTGTACACCTGAAACTAACACAACATTGTAAATCAACTATGCTCCAATCAAAATTAAAGAAAAGAATTTATACTTTTCTGGTTCATAAAGATATATTAAGAAAAATATTAATAGTTCATGTGGTGAACTGCCTATTCTGCTCTCACAAAATCCTCTCAACACACATAACTTTATTTACCATCATCAGGGGTTAAGGCTGTGGTTCTCAAATTTAATGTGCAACAGAATCACACAGGTGTTTGCTAAAAATGCAGGTGCTCCCATTGCAGAGAACAAAAACGGGAAGACTGGAGCATAGCCTAGGATCTGCTTGTTTTACTCATATTCCAAATGGCCCTGAGGCAGGAGATCTGTGTTTGAGAAACACAGACTCTAAGAGGGTACTATTCCTACCTCAATACTTTCTCTTCAGAAAACAAAACTCATGGAAATCAAGTTCACACGGATAAGTGGAAGCACCTTCAGGAAGTATTTGGAAATGTTCTCCCAATGGCATGCTGGTAGCACCTACAGCTTATCCAAAAGTGTAGCCCACCTCCCCATATCAGAGAGACTGCCAGGCTGTGATATAGTGAATACCAGATAAGCTGTGATCTAATTAATCATTTCTTTCACTGCAGGGTAATGTAGCCACAAAAGAAGTTTTTGGTGACTAACAATGAATACTGAAGGAAAAAAAAAAGAATGCCAAAATGTTAGGATTCAGAAAGCAGAGAGCAGGCTGATTCCCCATGACTAACAGTGGTTCTTTTGACAGAATGTCCTTCAACTGAAGAAAGACAATTCATTTAGCCACTGTAGCTTGGTGTAAGTATCTGTGAAGTTTACCAGCTTCCTTTTGTCTAATCCATCCTCCCCAAGCAACCTTCTTCTCTGTAACTGGGTCTTCAAAGTTCACTCACATGCCAGGAGAAATTCCCTGGTGCAGATGACTAATAGCACCAATGATGCCAATAAGAATTACAAAAGTGACAAGAGCAATATTAATGGCAGCTGCCTTCCTGCCAGGACCATATCCTGCATTATCTCATTTCATGTTCAAAGCTTCTGTGTGAGGGAGGTAATTATTATCCTGATGTCAGAAGTGAAGAACCTGAGGCTCAGGGAGATTAAATAATTTGAAGGAAGGTCACATTGTTATTAGGTGGAGCCAGTGATTCAGGCTATTTTTATCTGAAGGTAGGATATACCTTGTGTAATTCTTAACTTGCTCCCCCTTCTTTAATAAAGTGCCAGTCGTTGACTCAATCTGTGAACGTCTAAAGGGCCAGTTCTGGAAGTGGGAAGCTTTCACTGAGGCCATAAAATCAGGGTGCTGGCTAGAGCTTTCAGTGGGCAGCTACACTTGACATATGAACTGAAATGTGTTGCCAACCCCAGAGCTGATATTTAAACTGGGAATACAGAGCCAGGAGTTTATGAAACAGAGATAATAGAAACAAGAGCAGGGTTGAATGTCATTAAAGATAAATATGAAGCAACATTTAAAAATGATGAACAGGCTATAGACCACAACTTCTTAAAACTTCCATTCTATGATTTTGCATTCCAAGATTTTAGATCAATCTACAAAGGATTTTATTTGGTATAAATCAGCCCCTGAATACACAATCACCAGTGGTTAACGAACATGACAGTTTGTCTAAAACTGATGACTACAGCTGGGACCTAGAAAGAATTGAGCATGGTCATTAACCCCCACCCCTCAATCTCATGGCATACACCTGGTCTCAACCATTAATGAAATAGAAACGACAGGCCATAAAGAATGTATGTCACTCACTGCAGAAATACAAAGGATCATGAGAGACTACTATAAGCAACTATATGCCCATAAAGTGGACAACCTGGAAGAAATGGACAAATTCTTAGAAAAGCACAACCTTCTGAGACTGAACCAAGAAGAAATAGAAAGTATAAACAGACCAATCGCAAGCAGTGAAATTGAAACTGTGATTAAAAATATTCCAACAAAAGCCCAGAACCAGATGGCTTCACAGGCGAATTCTAACAAACGTTTAGAGAAGAATTAACACCTACCCTTCTCAAACTCTTCCAAAATATAGCAGAGGGAGGAACACTCCCAAACTCATTCTACAAGGCCATCAACACCCTGATACCAAAACCAGGCAAAGACGTCACAAAAAAAGAAAACCATGATGAACATAGATGCAAAAATCCTCAACAAAATACTAGCAAACAGAAACCAGCAGCACATTAAAAGGAACATACACCATGATCAAACAGGGTTTATTGCAGGAATGCAAGGATTCTTCAATATATGCAAATCAATCAATGTGATACACCATATTAACAAACTGAGGGATACAAACCATATGATCATCTCGATAGGTGCAGAAAAATCTTTTGACAAAATTCAACACCCATTTATGATAAAAACTCTCCAGAAAGTAGGCACAGAGGGACCCCACCTCAACATAATAAAGGCCATATATGACAAACCCACAGCCAACATTGTTCTCAATGGTGAAAATTTGAAACCATTTCCACTAAGATCAGGAATAAGACAAGGTTGCCCACTCTCACCACTATTATTCAACACTGTTTTGGAAGTTTTAGCCACGGCAATCAGAGAAGAAAAAGAAATAAAAGGAATCCCAGTCATAAAAGAAGAAGTAAAACTGTCACTGTTTGCAGACGACATGACACTATACATAGAGACTCCTAAAGATGCTACCAGAAAACTACTAGAGCTAATGAACGAAACTGGTAAAGTAGCAGGATACAAAATTAATGTACAGAAGTCTCTTGCAATTCTATACCCTAATGATGAAACATCTGAAAGAGAAATTAAGGAAACACTCCCATTTACCATTGCAACAAAAGAATAAAATACCTAGGAATAAACCTACCTAAGGAGACAAAAGACCTGTATGCAGAAAACTGTAAGACACTGATGAAAGAAATTAAAGATGATACAAACAGATGAGAGATATACCATATTCTTGGATTGGAGGAATCAGCATTGTGAACATGACTATACTACCCAAAGCGATCTACAGATTCAGTGCAATCCCTATCAAACTACAAATGGCAATTTTCACAGAAGTAGAACAAAAAATTTCACAATTTGTATGGAAACACAAAAGACCTCGAATAGCCAAAGCAATCTTGAGAAACAAAAAAGGAGCTGGAGGAATCAGGCTCCCTGACTTCAGACCATACTACAAAGCTACAGTAATCAAGACAGTATGGTAGTGGCACAAAAACAGAAACATAGATCAATGGAACAGGATAGAGAGCCCAGAGATAAACTCATGCACATATGGGTGCCTTATCTTTGATAAAGGAGGCAAGAACATACAATGGAGAAAGGGCAGCCTCTTCAATAAGTGGTGCTGGGAAAACTGGAAAGCTACGTGTAAAAGAATGAAATTAGAACACTCCCTAACACCATACACAAAAATAAACTCAAAATGGATTAAAGACCTAAATGTAAGGCCAGACACTATAAAACTCTTAGAGGAAAACATAGGCAGAACACTCCATGACATAAATCATAGCAAGATCCTTTTTGACCCGCCTCCTAGAGTAATGGAAATAAAAACAAAAATAAACAAATGGAATCTAATGAAACTTAAACCTTTTGCACAGCAAAGGAAGACATAAACAAGATGAAAAGACAACCCTCAGAATGGGAGAAAATATCTGTAAACGAAGCAACTGACAAAGGATTAATCTCCAAAATGTACAAGTAGCTCACGCAACTCAATATCAAAAAACCAAACAACCCAATCCCAAAATGGGCCAAAGACCTAAACAGACATTTTTCCAAAGAAGATATACAGATCGCCAACAAACACATGAAAGGATGCTCAACATCACTAATCATTAGAGAAATGCAAATCAAAACTACAATAAGGTATCATCTCACACCAGTCAGAATGACCATCATTAAAAAAACCTACAAACAATAAATGCTGGAGAGTGTGTGGAGAAAAGCGAACTGTCTTGTACTGTTGGTAGGAATATAAACTGATACAGCCACTATGGAGGACAGTATGGAGATTCCTTAAAAAACTAAAAATAGAAATACTATCTGACCCAGCAATCCCACTACTGGGCATATACCCTGAGATAACCATAATTCAAAAAGAGTCATGTACCACAATGTTCATTGCAGCACTATTTACAATAGCCAGGACATGGAAGCAACCTAAGTGTCCATCGACAGATGAATGGATAAAGAAGATGTGGCACATAGATACGATGGAATATTAGTTGGCCATGAAAAGAAACAAAATTGATTTATCTGAAGTGAGGTGGATAGACCTAGAGACTGTCATACGGAGTGAAGTAAGTCAGAAAAACAAATACCATATGCTAACACATGTATATGGAATGTAAAAAAAAAAAATGGTTCTGAAGAACCAAGGGGTAGGACAGGAATAAAGACACAGACGTAGAGAATGGACTTGAGGACACGGGGAGGGGGAAGGGTAAGCTGTGATGAAGTGAGAGAGTGGCATGGACATATATACACTACCAAAGGTAAAATAGATAGCTAGTGGGAAGCAGCCGCATAGCACAGGGAGATCAGCTCAGTACTTTGTGATCACCTACAGGGGTGGGATAGGGAGGGTAGGAGGGTGACGCAAGAGGGAGGATATACGGGGACATATATATATATATACATGTAGCTGATTCACTTTGTTAAACAGCAGAAACTAACACACCATTGTAAGCAACTATAATAAAGATGTTAAAAAAAAATAACGTACGTCACTAAAATTACCTTGAATAAAAATTAACCAGAAGAAGCAGCACATAAGATAATGTCAAATATCAAAAACTCATCTTTCCCTACTCTATCTATGGTTTTGTCCTCAATGCAGAAGAGCATGGAATCCAATTCAGAGTTAAGGAAACCTACCTTCTTTTCTCTCTATGCCACTTAATGCTTAATGGAAACACAACAACTACTTTGCAAGAGTCAGAGTTTCCTTTACAAACACTAACCAATATAAGAGATACTAGTTTCAAATGGCTATATGGAAAAATATTTAGAAAGACTGCTTAAAAATTTTTTAAAACATGCAGAATAGGAGTAAAGGGAAAATTGTCTATTTCAACATTCTTTTTGAAAGCCAAATGACTATTTAAAATAATTAACCTAGTAAGTGATATGAGTAACTAACATTGTAAACTTGCTCTCACCAATGTCCAAGAAAGTTAGGAAAAACTAAATTGCATTCTGCCTAAGTCAGGATTTCCTATACAGGATGCGAAAAGTACTAAGAAATCTGACTGCATTAAAGTTGAAAAATTCCACTTATTTTAAAAGCAAGCAAGCAAATACCCTTAAGACAATGAAAAGATAATCCACAGAACAGAATATGCAACACAGATAAGTAAGGTCTTATACCCAGGATATAAAACAATTTCTACAAATCAATAAGACAAAGCTAGACAACCCAGTAGAAAATGGGCAAGAAATTTAAACAATCTCACAGAATATTCCAATGGCCAATAACTCCATCGATGAGTGCCCAGCTTCATTAGTAATTAATAAAATGCAGATTAAAGCCAAAATACCACTGCAATACTCACTAAAATAGAAAAAATTAAAAAGACTGACAGACCAAGTGCTGACAAGGATGTAAAGCCAAAAGAATTATCATATACTGCTTCTAGCATAAATGTAAACTTGCAGAGCATGTTGGAAAAATGCTTGCCATTTCCTACTAGCGATAAACAAATGCTTATTGTATATAATGACCTAAAATCCCACTCCTAAGTATGTACCCAATAAAAATACATGATTCCAACACACATGCAATGAAGCTCACGGCACTGTTATTTATAATAGCCTGAGACTGAAATTCAATATTACAGAGGATATCTAGAAACTGTCATGTAATCATACCATCCAACGATAAACTATATCACTCAAGATAATCAATTTCACAAACATTTTGCTTAACAAATAGAGCCACAATGTGTTAGCCTATCGTATAAAGTTCAAAAATAGACACAACCAATCCTTAGGGTTAAAAGTTATGATAATACCTTTGGCTGGGGGTGATTAAGAGGGGCACGAGAAAGGCTTCTGAGTCACTGATCATGTTTTATTTCTAGATCTATGTGTTTTCTTTGTGATAGTTCGTTAAGCTATACATTTATGATTGATACCCTTCTCTGTGTGTTATACTTCCATAAATGAAAGATTTAAAGATACCTTGAAAGGCTGCTTATGTGGAGAAAATGATATCAAATTATGTGGCGAGAAGACAAAATGGTAATGCTCATGTTTTATTCAGTATCCACACCAAATAATGATAGGCAAAATCAAATTAGCGCAGGGCTGAGGGTTTTATTATTGCAAACATACTCCAAATTTCCATGAAAGTTTGGCCTGAAACAAAGAGTGAAACTTAAAAATGGGGTGAAGAGTTAGGAAACTGGCCTGAATCACCGCCTTCACAAGTTTTACGTATTTTCAGAGATCTGCTAATTACCCACAGAGGAAAGGAGGACAGCTGATTTTTAGGAGCATACTTTGTGGGCTAGGCCTACTGGTATGTTTTGAAGGGGCCAACTCCTAGCAAGGGGGGAAATTAACAAGTCATTTCCAAAAGCTTGAGCTTCCTTGGAAGCCCAAAGGAATTCAATACATCCTGAGCACTTAGTAAAGAGTCTGGCACACACTAATATTTGATGAATGAATGAATGAATTAGCGACAAGGAGAAAGGTAGAGAGGGATGCAAGAGAAAAGGAAGGGAGAATGAGAGGGGGAGGGAGGAAAAAAAGACGACAGGAAATAGCCCAGGCAGGTTAAGTACTTGGATGAAGGAGGAACGTGAAGAGGAGGTAAAGACACCTATAGTAGAATCAACAATGATTTCCAGCTCCAGGTGGGGACGAAACACCTGACCCGCAGTCTAATATGTAAAACACAAGCTGAGTTGCTTTGGTTATAATGAGTAAGGAGACAGCAGAGCCCCATTTCCTTAGTAACTGACGCCACCAAAGACTGCTTTTTAAATATGGAAATATCAATGTACTGAGAATTCAAAAGCATATTTTCCTTCAGCATGAGAAACCTTAAAATGCATGTGTTAGAGGCCACTAAAAGCCACAATGAATGTGTTCACTTACTAACACCTGCTTATTGAACACTACTCTGTGCCTGTCTCTGTGCAGGTGATGAGGGGAACAACAGTGAAAGAAAACACCTAATCTCCACTCTCACATCTAAGTAAAACGGGCTTTTACTCAAGGACCTATTATTATTATAATGAGAAGGGGCTGCATTATGCTTTAGAGCACAAAATCACACTTGAATGAGTTTTCACGCTCTCTTTTCAACGAAGACATTTCAACTTGCTTCTCTGGCTTCAGGCAGTTCTGGGCACTTCCCCGGAAGAGTTAGGAAAGCCTACCATGAATTGCTTAAAAATCCTCCAATGGTTTCTAATTGCCTTTAGGACAAAATTCAAAATCTATAGGATTTATAATACATTTCTCACTATTGGGTAATAATTATTATAGAAGACCTTCAAGCTAATAGTAGATAGTCCTCCAAGGGGGTGGTACATGACAAAGGCACTAAATATTTATGAACTGCACGATGAGAAAGTTGTTTGGTTTTTAGCTTTCTTTCCAAGGGGGGAGTCTCGTGTTGCTGCTGGGATAACTTTACCTCCTGCCTAACGCTTGCTCCCTTTTTAACAAAGAGCAGGCTCCACGCTCAGCATCTTCCAATGGCAACAAGGCTCAGCTGTAATTTAACAACTTCATTTTGCTTCAATTTAGTTCATTTTAAAAGTGATCTGTTTATGGGAGATGATGCTGGTGTCATATATACATAGTGATGTGATGCTTTCTTTAAAAATAAATTTGTTTAAGAAAAGAAGTAAACAGATGTACAGCAATGTATTAAGGAAATAAAAGTACAAGTGGTACTCAGGTGGACAAAACCATGAAAATGGTATGAAAGCACCCAACACTGGTGCACAGAGGTTTATAACATCCTGTAGTTTTCACCGCTTCCCAGCCCCTCTCAAGCCACAAACTTCTCTTACTCCCTTTTCTAACCATTAAGGCTTTCCCTCTTTCAAATCTACCCTGTTTTATTGACTCTGGCCCACAAGTATGATTTTCTGTATTTGGAAAACTCCCTTCATTTTCTCTTCCTCTCCTTTCCTTCCCTTGACTGACTCGTACTCATTCTTCAAGGGCCCTTTGAATGTCACATCTTTGGGGCTGCTTTTCCTGCTGTCCTGACAAAGATTAGTCATGTGCATGTTTACTGCACATTCAGATGTTTATCTTCCCTAAGAGCCTGGGAGTTTCATGAGAACAGGGACTTTGAGATGACTCTCTGGGGAGAGTTCCAGTCACATAGCAGAGTTAAATATTTATCAATTTGAATTGAATTGGAAGAAACAGCATCCCAAGCAGGAAACAGAATTTATACCAATGGTTGTTCAAATAAGATACACAACCTTTTCCTGAGTGTCTGCGTAGAATACCCTTTTCCTGGCTTCTGCACCCGTGAATCTGCTTTATTACACTGGGTTCAGGAACCAACGTATTTTAGAAGTGAAATGGTGGTCCACAGGCCACTGTGAGAAATGTTAAGTCTATACATGTCACAGTCAACCTCCTTTGGGCTTGATGTCTTTCTTTTCCTGGAGCAATTCCACATGAATGAGTAGTTAATCTTTGCTCATTTAATCAAACAATATTTATTCAGCGCCCACTTTGTTAGCAAATGGGACCTTCTATGTTCCCAGTATACACTGGAGCTAATCAATAGAACTGATTTAGGGATAGAAGAAAAGATATCCCTCAAAATACCTCTGTAGCATTTTGGATTATTTTCTTAAAGGATAATTTTTATACTTACAAAGAATAAAATCTACTCTCATTCTGTTTTTCTTATACGGACACATATACGCACACACGCAGAGCTTAGCATCTTTAACGTGGAAAAAATATGCTGGTATACCTTCTAGCCATGGTGTTTCCAAAATATGAACTACAATAATTTTCTAAGCCTCCAGCCCTGCAAGGCACATCTAATCTGGTAATTGCTTTCGTGTAGGATTTAGGATGAGATGGCTGTGATTTATCTTGTGAAGATGATCTATTTCACCACCATAGCCATCCTCTGTCAATCATCTGAGTTATAAATGTTAGTGTCAACTCAGTCATTTGATTCCTTACAGAAATGCATAGAAGAGTTCAGGGAGACTAGTACATAATGCACTTTTTGCCATCCTTTTCCTGAGACATATGAATGCACAATGTCATATTGACATCCTAGAGAAAAGCACCTTAATGTTAGTGTTTAGATAGGATCTTTGCATGTATGTTCAGGTTACGGATTAGGAACAATTACACTAAACTGTGATGAAGGGCAGTGTCTTTTTGAATATATTAGCTTTGCATTACAGAAGGCCACGGTCAGCTCATTATCTCTCATTGTGGTTATCTGTGAAGTACATGGCACTACACCGCACATTTCTGCATCCATTTTCCCTAACGTGTTAACTACAGTTACAACTGCTCTCTATGCATAGATTCCCATTCTCAGAGTGAAAGGAAACCATAGAACTGACTCTGATCTAAACAGAATATGCTTAGCAGCAAATATGCTATCTTAATCCCTTAATTACCAAAGGGCGTTTGAAATAACCACACAGGAAATGAAGAAATGGACAGTTGCTAAATTCAAAAGTGATGCATGACCAAAAAGCTATGTTTCAAGTGGACTGCACACGCTCTGGAATGAGCAAGTAACCTTGTCTGTCAAGGTTGAGGGCAGCAAATACATAGTAATGAAAAGATAAACAGGATCCAATAGCGTCTTCCAAATCCTAACAGTTCAATTCAGCAAGTCTTCATTATACCAAAAATATAGTTCATTCTCCAAATGGGGACTTGACTGCGCTATTAATATGCACCTCACTTCACACCTCACTTGAGACAATACAGCTGAAACATAATAAGTTTCTGGAGTGTTCTAATGCATGGTAATGCATGCCTTCTAGTTCGTTATTTCCTGATGTTATGACATTGCTGTCCAATCCTGGGGTATAATGAGGAGCTCGAGATCTTATATCATCACTTAATGAAGTCCAATTAAGACTAGTTAACCTTTGATTTACCCCGCGTACTTAACGGACAATGAGTGAGCGGTCATGGCAAAACTTTAAAAGGTGAACTTGAACACGATTAGTCAACGGATGTTTTGAAGAGTGAAAGGCCTCTCAAACCACCATTTTCACCTGAAGCAAGGGCCGGGGGATGCTATTCATTGATGATAAAACTACATACACACCCCTCAGGTGAAAGGTGTTGAATACTACAAGGATATTATGGTGGAATAATTATTTGGGAGGGTTTGTAGAACCAACTGATAATACAGAAGCATGATTTTGATGATTTATGACATTTTATCTATGAACTGCCTGAACTTACATACAAATCATATTTCTTTTCATTTTTAATTAAATCCAACCCATATTTATCACCACCACATACATGCATAAAATATAAACAACATTCATAAAGCATGACACCATTACTAAACAAGAAACTAAACCGGTCAAAATTACTAATAAATGTATATAATGCATAAAGCAATATGCTTTTCCTAAGGTTTACAGGAATGCAAGGTTTATACAAAGAAACAGTTTGAAGGCTACAAGACATTACATTAAGGGGAACATTAAAATTTGTGTATATGAATATCATTGCACTTTAAAAGGATATGCAGGTTAATCTGAAAAATTCAATATTCTATAAGAGCAGAGAAATTAAGTAATAGCAGAGACAAGCTGAAGCAACAACCTAGCACTAATAATTTCTCCCACTTTTGATATTCAAACAGGTTTAGCTGTCAAAGTAGATTTGAATAAAATACGACTGCATTGTACGTAGCCTTAACTCAAATATCACAACCTCAGAAGCTGCAGACATCATGCATAGCACTCTGTATCTGATTCATTTTTATCTCCAAATGGAGCACAATAACTGGTACAATACAGGGGCTTTTACAAAGCTTGCTAACTACAAAAATGAACAGTACGCTATTTCCCAGCTGAGAAAGTGATACTGACTAATCCACTCAGGGTCACACAGCTTATCAGTAAAGAATCACATCCAGATCTTTGCAGACTGTGTTCTAGCCCTGCTCTGCTTCTTTCCTAACTTAGATTTCACCCTGTTTTACTGACTGAAGGAGGTGCAAACTTCACTCTTCTCCCAGTGCCTACCAAGAGGAGCCTATCCCAAATGTCTGCATCCTTTCAAGTAGTCTCCTATAGAAGTCTGGTATTCTGGAAACTTGTCACGGTCAATAGTTTCCATCCTTTTTGTGTCTGAGACATAGTTTTGATCATCAGGATATTTGGAAGCACATCTAAAGGGACTTAAACTCAAACAATACTGAAAAAGTAATACTATAAGCAACATTTTAGCATAACAGTCTCTTGCAACAGTTAACTCCTCATTGGTTAACCTTTATTCATTTCACAGTTACTGAGTATCTCCAACATCAGCCATTACACTGAAACTACAGTCGTGGGAATAGAGAAGCTTACTGCCGTGATTTATATAATCCCAAGGCAAGGCTTTTGTATGCGCTAGTCAGTGCACTACTATCTTCCTCTGACATAGTACAGTACATCATTTACCTACTGCTGCATAACGAATTACTCTGAACTTGAGCAGCTTAAAACAACAGAAAGTTTCTGTTGCTCAGCAATCTGGGTCCTCTGCTTCAGTGTCGCTTTCACAAGGCCACACTCAAGGTGTCAGCAGGGCTGTGGTTTCATCTCAAGGCTCAACCAGGGAAGGATCTGCTTTCACACTCATTCATGCGCTTGTTGGGAGGATTCCATTCTTTGTGGGTTGTTGGACTGAGGGCCTGAGTTCCTAACTGGCTCTTGGCCAGAGGTCACCCTCGGTCCCTACTTAGTGTGTTTCGTCAACATGGCAGTTTACTTCATGAAAGCAAGCAAGCTGAGGAGGCAGGACTGCGAGAGCCAGCAAGATGTAAGTCACAGCCTTTCATAAACTAATCTCAGAAGACAGATCCCATCGCTTTTGCTGATTCTGTTTTTTTTTAAGAAGACGATCACTAGGTCCAGCCCACACACAAGGGGAAGGGATTACACAAGGGCATGACCACTAGGAGTAGGGGATTGTTGGGGGACGGGGGTCATTCAGAAGCTGCCTACCACATAGGTGATGTTACTGTTCTGGTGATCGGACCCTTAAAAGGCTACAGGGGGCTTCCCTGGCGGCGCAGTGGTTGAGAGTCCGCCTGCCAATGCAGGGGACACGGGTTCGTGCCCCGGTCCGGGAAGATCCCACATGCCGCGGAGCGGCTGGGCCCGTGCGCCATGGCCGCTGAGCCTGCACGTCCGGAGCCTGTGCTCCGCAACGGGAGAGGCCACAACAGTGAGAGGCCTGTGTACCGCAAAAACAAAACAAAACAAAAAAAACCCAGAAAAAACCCCAAAAACGCTACGGGGCCAGGCAAGTATCGTAAACAATTAAAGCATGTCAGATGCTAAGATAAATTAAGGAGTGACAGGGACTATGGCAAACTAGAGGGTATGTTCCTCCTATAAAAGGGGCCAACACTACAAAGCTCCTGCTGATGCTGGCCAAGCAGGAATGAGGGCTCATTTTTGCCAACTGACTGATTTTTCTACGGAGACTGTAAATCACAGTTCCTGTCTCCAAGCATCTGAATTTCAAATGGGACAATATGGGCTGGCCAAACAAAACTTACCTACATGTTCTTGTTCAGCATCCTTTATCTTTTATTTGCTACAAGCTCCTCTGCCATTTCTGCTTACCATTTGCCCAGCTCAATATGAGACTCACAGTTACGATCAAAATATTATCTTTCCTCAACTATAGGTAGGAACAAGTCTTACGCAAGTGTCAAAATCTGATGTACACTAGTTGACTTGTTTATACTGCTTGATAATGGTTCATGATATATTTGCTTCAAATAAACACACAAATGAATGGGTGAGGTAGATGAAGAACACACAGGAGGCTGTTCTCCCAAATTTCAAGAGCATATATCCAAACAAAGTTGCCTTACTGGACTTCAAACCCAATTCAAGAGAAGCTATTGTCTATTCCATGGAAGTGTATCATCCACCTCATTTATCTGATAACAAATGGAAAATTCTAGTATCGCAGGGGTACATCAAGAAGAGACAGACTAGCTGATGTTCCTTTGGAAACTATGAAAAGAAAACATTTCCAGTGTTCTCCAGCAGTAGAGTTGCAAATAAGAAATCCTTGAATAAAGCGTTAGATAAGTGCCTGTTATTACATTATTGCTTAATAATTCAGCAACACAGAGTACAAAAAAAGAAAACCTTCAGTTTGGTTTTTACAACTCGTTTGTCTAAAAATACGAGCCAAAGTAAAATGAGCAAAAGGGAAAGATGAGCAAAATAAACGACAAAAAAAAAAACCCACGGTGCAAACCAAAAAATCCTAGTAAGACTCCCACTCTCACCCTGGGATACGTATGCTCTCCAGTTAACTTCTGCAGGGCATTTAGTACAGTGTTGTAACATGCCTAAAAATATTTTCAACCTAGAGAGAAGAAAATCAGAGAAATATGCTGATCTGGTACATAACCTTGAATTTTAAATTTAAAAAATGCCCAAAGTGGTGTTTTTGTGCAGGGAAGGTGGGGAGATGTAAAATCGTTTTCCCGGAAGTAAGTTATGACCTAATGAAATTATGGATGATGAGGTGAATCTCAAAACAACAGTTAAGTGCAATCCTGAGTGGTTCCGCTATAAAAAGCTACTCTTACTTAGCGAATAAGGTGCATTCTGAGCACCGTGTCCGCCACTCCGTGATATGTGCATAATGAAAACATCTAACACCTCAGAGTTCATCAGCTACAAAATAGCCCCAAACATGGAAGTCTGAGGATTTCTCCTTTGATCAGTAAGGACGAAACTCAGGGAGACACGTTTGATTTTCTTCAAGCCGTTCTCCACAGGGCAGCAGCTTGAAGCATCTTCTTATACTGTCAACCTTATCACATCACCTCTTCTAGGACTTCTTACTACATTCTCTCTCTCGTAGCTTATTTCATATGTAATAGTTTATACCTCTTAATTCCCTACCTCTATATTGCCCCTCTCCCCTTCCCTCTCCCCACTGGTAACCACTAGTTTGCTCTCTGTATCTTTGTGTCTCTATATCTGTGTGTCTATTTCTTTTTTATTATATTCACTAGTTTGTTGCAGTTTTTAGATTCCACATATAAGTGATATCAGACAGTATTTGTCTTTCTCTGTCTGACATATTTCACTTAGCATAATACCCTCTAAGTCCATCCATGTTATTGCAAATGGCAAAATGTCATTCTTTTTTATGGATGAGTAGTATTTCATTGTGTATATGTATATATTGATATATATATATAATACATACACACACACACATAAATATCATATCTTCCTTATCCACTCATCTGTTGATGGACATTTAGGTTGTTTCCATGTCTTGGCAATTGTAAATAATGCTGCTCTGAATATTGGGTTACGTGTATTTTTTTTGCATTAGTATTTCTAAACTTCTTACATGGATAACAAAGCCCTGGGCTATCTTGCCCTAGTTTCCCTCTCCAAGCTAATCTCATCATTCTGGCTCACCTTCCCTGTTATAGGCTAACTGGTCTTCTTTCAGATCCTTGGGCATATCAAGCTCTTTCCACCTCAAAGCATACACACGTGCTGATCTTTGACCAGGAATGCTTTTCCCTGAGCTGTTCTTCCAAACACCCTTTGTCTCTCAGTTATTAGCGTTATAGGTTCTGCCTCCTGGAAGCCTTCTCTGAATCCTGAATTATCATGCCCCTCTCCCCTTGGTAATTTCCATCTTAACCCCTTGCTTGCTTGCCTCCTAGTAACTATCATAATTCATGATTATTTGTCTGATTACTCCTTTCCACCAGATTATTGGCTAGGTGAGGAAGGGACTCTGCCTACCCTATTCACCATTGTACCAGCATCAAATCAGAGTGTCTGGCACAATGGAAGCAATTGATAAGTATGCAGTGTATGGTTGAGTGCATGAACAAATGACATACTGAAAAATCATTTTAATAGATAGCTAATGGGAACCTGCTGTCTAGCACAGGGAGCTCAACTCCATGCTCTGTGATGACCTAGATGGGGGGGACGGGGGTGGTGTGGGAGGGAGGTCCAACAGGGAGGGGAGATACGTATGCATATGGCTCGTTCACTTTCTTGTACAGCAGGAACTAACACAACATCGTAAAGCAGTTATACTCCAATGAAAATAAAAGTCATTTTGTTTCGACCGCTGCATAGCAACGTGATAATAGCTATCATGTACTAGGCACTCTGCTTAGCAGTGTAATCTTTTTAACTTTTATAACAATCCTCTGAAGTAGCTACTATTATCACCATCACATTATAGAAACAGAAACAGAAGTTTAAAGGCTTTAAGTTATTTGTCCAAAACCCAGACAGATAATACAGGGATCAGGAACAGTGTCTGAACCCAGTTCTCTCTTAAGAGTTCCAGTTAACTAGTACACACACAGTTAATGTTAAATCTCTTGTTGAAACTCAGGAGGTCCTAACTATTCAGATTGGGACTATATTTTAGATAACTGCCTAAAACCACATTTAAACTTGTACCCAAGATGATGACGTATCTAATCACAAATTGACTATGATAGGAGTTCACTCCTATTATATCCTTGATATCTACCGCTAGAAGCCTCAGGATGGCAAGTCTCCCTCTTCAAAAGAGCAAAGTGATAGTAAAGGAGCATAGAACTCCAGGACTTTATTTATTGAGGTTCTCTGCTTAGCCACTAGCTCTGTAGCTACATCTACAGGAAGTCAAATGTGCACAGCAGTTTTCTAAAATGTGCATAGGAAAGTTGAGATCCACTAAAACTGCTAAGCATTAATGTTGACGTACCAATTAAATATCCCAGAACAGTCCATAGGAGCATGCCTTGGTGTCTCCTTGGCAGAAAAATAGAGGCAACTAAGGGATTCACTGAGTTCCACTGCAGTGAAATATGTTACCATTTGTGCCTAATTAGAATTACTCCTTTTCCCTTTTAATTGCATTCCTATGTATACTCATCCCTGTTTATGTACTATAAACAGTGATACCCTCTGAGTTACTGTAATATTTACAGTTTGAATAAGGTCTATGAAAATACCTGTGAAAACACCAGGTCACGATGATCACCGGTCCATAAAACATCTTAATTCAAATGTCACCAAGAATCTGATGAGAAGTATAGCGAATCATAAACAACCAAATCAATTCTCTGCCACATTCCTCCTAGATCTGGCAAACAATCTACTCCCAGGTGGAGCTTTTGTGCTCAGTTCCATTCCAGAGTACAACTTTACAGCAGAGTTATAAACCCCTAAACTGCTGATACAACCTTAATTATTGCTATGCTGGCGACATTGTTCTAATGAACTCTTTGCTATTTTACGTGGTCTGGGTATCCCGGAAGAAGCATTGTCTAAACGTATAAACACACTGGTCAGGGTTTAGTGGGATATTTTTGGAATAGAGTAGTGGTAGGTGTGGGTGTGCAGCTTTTAGTGAAAATATGAATTATGTAAATTTTAATGAGTGACAACAAATGGTGATGGTGTTTGCCATTATAGAAAACACCTGCAATAATATAAATCCTTCCAATTAAAAAAATTTACCAAGATGAAAATGGAGATTAAATGATCTGTAAATTGTATTTATATTATTTTCTATATTGCCTTCGACAGCAATAATTTGGCTTTCAAACTGTAATACCAGCCACCTTTTTTCAGTTCCATGCAAACCACTGCTTCTCAAAATGTAGTGTACTTACCAAGCACAATCCAGTTAAAATTCACATTTTGATTCTGCGTGTCTGTAATGGGGCCTAGAACTGCGCATTTCTCCCAAGCTGCTGATCCTTATTACTGTTTACTTGGAAAGAAATTTTTACAAGATATTTTAGTTCCTGTGTTACGATTTTTGTAACATTCAAAAATCACTTTGGAGGACCTTCAAGATGGTGGAGGAGTAAGACATGGAGATCACCTTCTTCCCCACAAATACATCTACACGTGGAACAACTCCTACAGAACACCTACTGAACGCTGCTAGAAGACCTCAGACCTCCCAAAAGGCAAGAAACTCTGCAAGTTCCTGGGTAGGGCAGGAGAAAAAAGAAAAAACAGAGACAAAAGAATAGACATGGGACCTGCACCAGTGGGAGGGAGCTGTGAAGGAGGAAAAGTTTCCACACTCAAGGAAGCCCCTTTACTGGAGGAGACGAGGGGTGGCAGTGGGGAAGCTTCGGAGCCGCGGAGGAGAGCGCAACAACAGGGGTGCGGAGGCAAAGCGGAGTGATTCCAGCACAGAGAATCGGTGCTGACCGGCACTCACCAAGCCCGAGAGGCTGGTCTGCTCACCCGCCGGGGCCGGCGGGGGCTGGGAGCTGAGGCTCGGGCTTCGGATGTCGGATCCCAGGGAGAGGACTGGGGTTGGCTGCATGAACACAGCCTGAAGGGGGCTAGTGCGCCACAGGTAGGTGGGAGGGAGTCCGGGAAAAGGTCTGGAGCTGCCGAAGAGGCAAGACACCATTGTTTCGGGGTACGTGAGGAGAGGGGATTCAGAGCACCACCTAAACGAGCTCCAGAGATGGGCGTGAGCCGCAGCTATCAGCATAGACACCAGAGACGGGCATGAAACGCTAAGGCTGCTGCTGCCGCCACCGAGAAGCCTATGTGCAAGCATAGCTGACTATCCACACCTCCCCTCCCTGGAGACTGTGCAGCCTGCCACTGCCAGGGTCCTGTGATCCAGGGACAACTTACCCGGGAGAACGCACGGCGTGCCCCAAGCTGCTGCAACGTCACTCTGGCCTCTGCTGCAGCAAGCTCGCCCCACATTCCGACCCCTCCCTCCCCCCGGCCTGAGTGAGCCAGAGCCCCCTAATCAGCTGCTCTTTAAGCCCCTACTGTCTGGGCAAAGAACAGACGCCAGAGGACAACCTACATGCAGAGGCGGGGCCAAATCCAAAGCTGACCCCCAGGAGCTGTGCGAACAAAGAAGAGAAAGGGAAATCTCTCCCAGCAGCCTCAGGAGCAGCAGATTAAATCTCCACAATCAAGTGGGTTTTTATCACTGGTGGATTTGTTTATTGGTGAGGTTGCTCTCTTTTTTATTACTTTTATTTTTTTAATAATATTTTAATTTTTATTTTAATAACTTAATTTTATTTTTATTTCTTTTTTTTCTCCCTTTTCTTCTGAGCTGTGTGGCTGACAGGGTCTTGGTGCTCTGGCCGGGTGTCAGGCCTGTGCCTCTGAGGTGGGAGAGCTGAGCTCAGGACACTGGTCCACCAGAGACCTCCTGGCCCTACATAATATCAATTAGTGAGAGCCCTCCCAGAGATCTCCGTCTCAGTGCTAAAACCCAGCTCCACTCAATGACCAGCAAACTCCAGTGCTGGACACCCCATAAAAAGAACTAACAAGACAGGAACAGAACCCACCCATTAGCAGAGACGCTGCCTAAGATCATAATAAGTTTACAGACACCCCAAAACACATCACTGGACATGGTCCTTCCCACCAGAAAGACAAGATACAGCCTCAGCCACCAGAACACAGGCACCAGTCCCCTCCACCAGGAAGCCTACACAACCCAATGAACCAAACTTACCCACTGGGGGCAGGCACCAAAAACAACGGGGACTACAAACATGCAGCCTGTGAAAGGGAGCCCCCAAACACAGTATGTTAAGCAAAAGGAGAACACAGGGAAATACGCAGCAGATGAAGGAGCAAGGTAAAAACCCACCAGACCAAACAAATGAAGAGGAAATAGACAGTCTACCTGAAAAAGAATTCAGAGTAATGATAGTAAAGATGATCCAAAATCTTGGAAATAGAATGGAGAAAATACAAGAAACATTTAACAAGGACCTAGAAGAAATAAAGAGCAAACAAACAGTGATGAACAACACAATAAATGAAATTAAAAGTTCTCTAGAAGGAATCAATAGCAGAATAACTGAGGTAGAAGAATGGATAAGTGACCTGGAAGATAAAATAGTGGAAATAACTACTGCAGAGCAGAATAAAGAAAAAAGAATGAAAAGAACTGAGGACAGTCTCAGAGATCTCTGGGACAACATTAACCTCACCAACATATGAATTAGAGGAATCCCAAAAGAAGAAGAGAAAAAGAAGGGGACTGAGAAAATGCTTGAAGAGATTATAGTTAAAAACTTCCCTAATATAGGAAAGGAAGTAGTTAATCAAGTCCAGGAAGCACAGAGAGTCCCATACAGGATAAATCCAAGGAGAAACACGCCAAGACACATATTAATCAAACTATCAAAAATTAAATACAAAGAAAAAATATTAAAAGCAGCAAGGGAGGGCTTCCCTGGTGGCTCAGTGGTTGAGAGTCCGTCTGTTGATGCAGGGGACACGGGTTCGTGCCCCGGTCCAGGAAGATCCCACATGCGGTGGAGCGGTTAGGCCCGTGAACCATGGCTGCTGAGCCTGCCATCCGGAGTCAAAAAAAAAAAAAAAAAGCAGCAAGGGAAAAGCAACAAATAACATACAAGGGAATCCCTATAAGGTTAACAGCTGATGTTTCAGCAGAAACTCTGCAAGCCAGAAGGGAGTGCCAGAACATATTTAAAGTTATGAAAGGGAAAAACCTACAACCAAGATTACTCTATCCAGCAAGATTCTCATTCAAATTCAAAGGAGAAATTAAAATCTTTACAGACAAGCAAAAGTTAAGAGAATTCAGCAGCAACAAACAAGCTTTACAACAAATGCTAAAGGAACTTCTCTAGGCAAGAAACACAAGAGGAGGAAAAGACCTACAATAACAAACCCAAAACAATTAAGAAAATAGTCATAGGAACATACATATCAATAATTACCTTAAATGTAAATGGATTAAATGCTCCAACCAAAAGACACAGACTGGCTGAATGGATACAAAAACAAGACCTGTATATATCCTGTCTACAAGAGACCCACTTCAGACCTAGGACACATACAGACTGAAAGTGAGGGGATGGAAAAAAATATTCCATGCAAATGGAAATCAAAAGAAAGCTGGAGTAGCAATTCTCATATCAGGCAAAACAGACTTTAATCATAAAACAATTATACCCCAATAAAGATGTTAAAAAAAATAATAAAATAAAATAAAGACTATTATGAGAGACACAGAAGGACACTACACAATGATCAAGGGATCAATCCAAGAAGAAGATATAACAATTGTAAACATTTATGCACCCAAAATAGAAGCACCTCAATACATAAGGTGAATGCTAACAGCCATAAAAGAGGAAATCAACAGTAACACAAATATAGTAGGAGACTAACACCCCACTTTCACCAATGGACATATCAACCAAAATGAAAATAAATAAGGAAACACAAGGTTTAAATGACACATTAAACAAGATGGACTTCATTGATATTTATAGGACATTCCATCCAAAAACAACAGAATACACTTTCTTCTCACGTGCTCATGGAACATTCTCCAGGATAGATCATCTTGGGTCACAAATCAATCCTTGGTAAATTTAAGAAAATTGAAATCGTATCAAGTATGAGACTAGATATCAATTACAGGAAAAAATGTGTAAAAACTACAAACATATGGAGGCCAAACAGTACACAACTAAATAACCAAGAGATCGCTGAAGAAATCAAAAAATACCTAGAAACAAATGACAATGAAAACACGATGACCCAAAACCTATGGAATGCAGCAAAAGCAGTTCTAAGAGGGAAGTTTACAGCAGTAGAACCCTACCTCAAGAAACAAGAAAAATCTCAAATAAACAACCTAACCTTACACCTAAAGCAATCAGAGAAAGAAAAACAAAACAAAACAAAAAACCCCAAAGCTAGCAGAAGGAAAGAAATCATAAACATCAGATCAGAAATAAATGAAAAAGAAGTGAAGGAAACAGTAGCAAAGATCAATAAAACTAAAACCTGGTTCTTTAAGAAGATAAACAAAACTGATAAACCATTAGCCAGACTCATCAAGAAAAAAAGGGAGAAGACTCATATCAACAGAATTAGAAATGAAAAAGGAGAAGTAACAACTGACACTGCAGAAATAGCAAGGATCGTGAGAGATTGCTACAAGCAACTATATGCCCATAAAATGGACAACCTGGAAGAAATGGACAAATTCTTAGAAAAACACAACCTTCCAAGACTGAACCAGGAAGATATAGAAAACATAAACAGACAAATCACAAGCAGTGAAATTGAAACCGTGATTAAAAATCTTCCAACAAAAGCCCAGGACCACATGGCTTCACAGGCGACTTGTAACAAACGTGTAGAGAAGAGCTAACACCTACCCTTCTCAAACTCTTGCAAAATATAACAGGGGGAGGAACACTCCCAAAGTCATTCTACGAGGCCACCATCACCCTGATACCCAAACCAGACAACGATGTCACAAAAAAAGAAAACTGCAGGTCAATATCACTGATGAACATAGATGAAAAAATCCTCAACAAAATACTAGCAAACAGAATCCAGCAGCACATTAAAAGGATCATACACCATGATCAAGTGGGCCTTATCCCAGGAATGCAAGGATTCTTCAATATACGCAAATCAATCAATGTGATACACCATATTAACAAATTGAGGGATACAAACCATAGATTATCTCAGTAGATGCAGAAAAACCTTTTGACAAAATTCAACACCCATTTATGATAAAAACTCTCCAGAAAGTAGGCATAGAGGGAAGTTACCTCAACATAATAAAGGTCATATATGACAAACCCACAGCCAACATTGTTCTCAATGGTGAAAACCTGAAACCATTTCCACTAAGATCAGGAAAGACAAGGTTACCCACTCTCACCACTATTATTCAACATAGTTTTGGAATTTTTAGCCATGGCAATCAGAGACGAAAGAGAAATAAAAGGAATTCAAATCGGAAAAGAAGAAGTAAAACTGTCACTGTTTGCAGATGACATGATACTATACATAGAGACTCCTAAAGATGCTACCAGGAAACTACTAGAGCTAATCAATGGAACTGGTAAAGTAGCAGGATACAAAATTAATGCACGGAAATCTCTTGCATTCCTATACACTAATGATGAAAAATATGAATGGGAAATCTGAAAGAAACACTACTATTTACCACTGCAACAAAAAGAATAAAATACCTAGGAATAAACCTACCTAAGGAGACCAAAGACCTGTATGCAGAAAACTATGACACTGATGGAAGAAATTAAAGATGATACAAACAGATGGAGAGACATACCATGTTCTTGGATTGGATCAACATTGTCAAAATGACTATACTACCCAAAGCAATCTACAGATTCAATGCAATCCCTATCAAATTGCCACTGGCATTTTTCACAGAACTAGAACAAAAAAATTCACAATTTGTATGGAAACCCAAAAAAACCCCAATAGCCAAAGCAATCTTGAGAGAGAAAAATGGAGCTGGAGGAATCAGGCTCCCGGACTTCAGACTACACTACAAAGCTACAGTAATCAAGACAGTATGGCACTGGCACAGAAACAGAAATATAGATCAATGGAACAGGATAGAAAGCCCAGACATAAACCCACGCGCATATGGTCACCTTATGTTTGATAAAGGAGGCAAGAATATACAATGGAGAAAAGACAGCCTCTTCAACAAGTGGTGCTGGGAAAACTGGACAGCTACATGTAAAAGAATGAAATTAGAACACTCCCTAACTCCATACACAAAAATAAACTCAAACTGGGTTAAAGATCTAAATGTAAGGCCAGACACTATAAAACTCTTAGAGGAAAACATAGGCAGAATGCTCTATGACATAAATCACAGCAAGATCCTTTTTGACCCACCTCCTAGAGAAATGGAAATAAAAACAGAAATAAACAAATGGGACCTAATGAAACTTCAAAGCTTTTGCATAGCAAAGGAAACCATAAACCAGACGAAAATACAACCCTCAGAATGGGAGAAAGTATTTGTAAACAAAGCAACTGATAAAGGATTAATCTCCAAAATATGCAAGCAGCTCATGCAGTTCAATATGAAAAAAACAAACAACCCAATCCAAAAATGGGCAGAAGACCTAAATAGATATTTCTCCAAAGAAGATATACAGATTGCCAACAAACACATGAAAGGATGCTCAACGTCACTAATCATTAGAGAAATGCAAATCAAAACTACAATGAGCTATCACCTCACAATGGTCAGAATGGCTATCATCAAAAAATCTACAAACAATAAATGCTGGAGAGGGTGTGGAGAAAAGGGAACCGTCTTGTACTGTTGGTAGGAATGTACATTGATACAGCCTCTATGGAGAACATCATGGAAGTTCTTTAAAAAACTAAAAATAGAGCTACCATCTGACCCAGCAATCCCACTACTGGGCAAATACCCTGAGAAAACCATAATTCAACAAGAGTCATGTACCACAATGTTCATTGCAGCACTATTTACAATAGCCAAGAAATGGAAGCAACCTAAGTGTCCATCAACAGATGAATGTATAAAGAAGATGTGACACATATATACAATGGAATATTACTCAGCCATGAAAAGAAACGAAATTGAGTTATCTGTTGTGAGGTGGATGGACCTAGAGTCTGTCATACAGAGTGAATTAAGTCAGAAAGAGAAAAACTAATGCATATATATGGAATCTAAAAAAAAAAAAAAAGGTTCTGAAGAACCCAGGGGCAGGACAGGAATAAAGATGCAGATGTAGAGAATGGACTTGAGGACACGGGGAGGAGGAAGGGTAAGTTGAGACGAAGTGAGATAGTGGCATGGACATATATACACTACCAAATGTAAAAGAGATAGCTAGTGGGAAGCTGCCACACAGCACAGGGAGATCAGCTCGGTGCTTTGTGATCACCTAGAGGGGTGGGATAAGGACGGTGGTAGGGAGACATAAGAGGGAGGGGATATGGGGATATATGTATACGTTTAGCTGATTCACTTTCTTATACAGCAGCAACCGACACAACAATGGAAAGCAATTATACTCCAATAAAGATGTTAAAAAAATAAAATTAAAAAGGTAAAAAGAAACAGTTTAAAAAATCCCTTTGTATATAAGTTCAGTGACAGATTCACACCAAGAAATATTTATGTTGAAAACTGGAGATACGATTTTTTGAAAATTTAAAATCCTATAACTTGTTACCTAAACATTCTTTCAGTAATGGTTGTCATACTGTTTAAAAAAGAAAAGAAAGCTTCCATGAATCAATGACTCTGGAAATGAAGAGAGTCATTTCAAAATTCCATGAGGAAAGGCAAACAACCAGTACGACCAACCACAGTGCTAATTTAGGAAAAGAGTCCTAAGAAAGAAATCAGTGCTGACAAGACAAAAAGCAGGGTGAAAGCAATTATTTGAAGATTCACATCCCCCATCCTTTACATGTACTCTCATAGGAAAATGAATCTTGAATCCTGCAAGTTTATTAAGTGTTTGAGGTTTTCAAAATACACTCTCTGGATAAATATATGAACCCCCATATATTTAAAATCTAGAAAAAGATAAAACAAGGAACCTCACAATATACTATTTCTCCGGTTCTCTTTGTTTCAAGTTTGACATCTCAAAATGATTAAATGCTCTTTTACAACATGAGGATATTCCACTGCCTTTAAGAAAATCTTAGGAGGTGGGTTGGCTTAAAAGCTGTAGTCCCTAAGCTCAGTATGAAAAAGCATCATGTGGATATTAGGCCACATTCTGTGACTACAGATTCTAATTTCTCCTCTGAAAAAAATAAAAATAAAACCAAAGCAATGAACACAGAACACTGCTATTAAGCTTGGAGGATTTCCTCAAAACATGTACCTTTATCAAGAGTACTGGGATATTCAAAAATCAACCTACACAGGAAAGTGAAGAGGCTATTAAGTGTACTATAGAAATGAATACATGTTCGGTTGTATTTATTAGAAGAATTACATCTCCCACTTGTCAGAAAACGCATATATTTCTAGGTGTGAACTGCCACTCACATATTTGCAAAATGGCTTTGGAATGATGTGTGCGATTCACGACTTTGACATTGCATCAAATGAAATGTTAGTAACAGAGAAACAGACACACTAATTAATATTATATGCACTCAAAGTTTGTGGTACTTCAGATGGTTTAAAGTTTACCTTTTAGGGACCATGCGATTTCATTGGGGAGGAATATAGGGATCTCAAAGAAAATATCTAAGACACAGAGATATGTATTTAAATATAAAGACCTTATATACAGACCTTAGGGTGATACAGCTGAAAAATCCGTCAGAAGTTATCTAGTCTGGGACGTTTCAACTTTTCTTTTTAGCCAATCAAAACATTGTACAATATATAAAACACATAAAACAGATATATCAGATGTGCTCTGGATGGGTCCCTCTGCTCTCTTGTCCTCTCACACTTTTCCCACAGAGTGCCGCCTTCTTCAGCTTCTGAAGATGATAACCTGGAGTAGATTGTTCTACCATTTGTCTAATATGACCCCCCATTTTACTCCAGAATTATGAAATGACGTGTCAAATAGCACACCTGTACTTGGTGTCAGAACTTGAACCAGGATTCTAGTTGGGTTCTCCTTATTCTTGGTCCACAATGGTGGTCCACCCTGATACTGTGTTGCCCCAGTTGATAGGACAGTTATAAATCTCTCCCAAGAATGCTCAGTAAAACATTAAGTTTTCCTCAATGTACACATCAGGGCAATGATTTTGTAGCTTGCTGAATTCAAATTGGTACACTTAACCCAAATTACTAGAGTATAATGACATATTAGTTAAGAGTTTGAACAGTTTTTCTTTTTTTTTTAATAACAGCTTTATTGAGATTCAATTCAAAAACCCTAAAATTCACCCTAAAGTATAAAATTCAGTAGTTTTTAGCATAGTCACAGTCTTGCAATATCACTGCTATCTAGAGATAGAACATTTCATCACCTCAAAAAGACCCCATATCAATTAGTGTACCAACCAGTCACTCCCTATTCCTCCCCACCTCCAGCACTGAGAACCACTAATCTACTTTCTATCTCTATGGATTTGCCTATTCTAGACATTTCATATAAAGAGGATCATAAATTATATAGCAGTTTTGACTGGCTGTGTTCACTTAACGTTTTCAAGGTTTATGCATGTTATAGCATGTAGCTGCACTTTATACCTTCCTATGGTCAAATAATATACTCTTCTAGGATAAACCACATTTCCTTTATCCATTCAATAGTTGATGGACATTTGGGTTGTCTCCAATTTTGGACTATTATGAATAATGCTGCTATAAACATCTGTGTATAGGATTTTTGGGTGGACGTACGTTTTCAGTTCTTTGGGGTATACACCGAGGAGTGGAATTGCTGAGTCATATGATAACTCTATGTTTAACATTTCAAGGAATTCACCACCTACTTTCTAGAGCATCTGCACCATTTTACAATCTAATCAGTAATGTATGGGTGTATGAGGGTTCCGGTTTCTCGATATCCTTTCCAATCCTTGTTATTGTCTTTCTTTTTACATTAGCCATCTTGGTGGGTGTTAAGTGGTAAATTTTATTTCTATTTTCCGAACGACCAATGATTTTGAGCATCTTTTCAAGGGCTTATTGGCCATTTGTATTGATAAATCTACTTTGGAGAAATGTCTATTCAAATCTTTTGCCCATTTTTAATTGAATTGCCTTTTTATTGTTTTCATTATTGAATTATGAATACTTTATATATTCTAGATAATAGACACTTATCAGGTATGTGATTTGAAATTATTTTCAAATAAATTTTAAATTATTAAATTATTTTCAACTCCATTCTGGAGTTGTATTTTCACTTCTTGATGCTGTCCATTAAACACAAAACTTTAATGATAATAATAATAAAGTTCAGTTTATCTTTTTTCTTTTGTTGCTTGTTTTTCATGCCACACCTAAGAAAATATTGCCTGATACAAAGTCACTAAGATTTACTCTCATTTTCTTCTAAAGTTTTGTAGTTTTAGCTCTTACATTTAGTTCTATAATCCATTATGAGGAATTTTCTAGATGGTATGAGGTAGAGATCCAACTTCACTTTTTTTGCATGAAACTATCTAGTTGTTGAAAAGACAATCTTTTCCCCACTGAACTGAGTTGGCTCCCTTGTTAAAATCAACTGACCAAAATGTAAGTTATCTTACATCATAAGGGTATATATAATATATATGGCATAAGGATGGAAATTATATAGTAATTCCAGAAACACGCTGTTTTGTTTTTGCTATTCTGGGTCACTTGTATTTCCATGTGAATTTTAGAATCAACGTGTCAAAATGCAAAAAATGTAGCTTGGAATTTTGACAGAAATTACATTAAATCTGTAAATAAATTTGGACAGTTTTTTCATCCTAACAAAATTAACTCTTTCAATCATGGACATATAATGCTTTTAAATTAACTTAGGTATATAATTTCTTTCAATGATGTTTTGTAATTTTCAGTGTACAAGTCTTGTACTTCTTTTGTTAAATTTATTCCTAAGTATTTTATTCTTTTTGTTGCTAGTGTAAATGGAATTTCTTTCTTAACCTCACCTTGGGACTCTTCATTATTACTACATAGAAATACAATTTTTTTTTGTATTTATCTTGTATCCTGGAACTTTGCCAAACTCAGTTCTAATAAGTTTTTAGTGGATTCCCTAGGATTTTCTATACCAAAATCATACCATCTGCAAATGGAAATAATTTTGTTTCTTCCTTTCCAATCTGTATGCCTGTTATTTCATTTTCATGCCTAATTTCCATGGCTAGAACCTCCAAAACAGTATAGAAGTGGGGAGAACAGACATCCTTCTCTTGTTCCTGATCTTAGAGGAGAAAGCATTCAGTCTTTGACCATTAAGTGTGCTGTTAGTTGTAAGGGGGTTTGTAGACATACTTTATTAGGTTTAGGAAGCTGCTTTCTATACCTAGTTGTCACAAAGCTTGCTTTTCTTACTGATATTCAGCTGCATTTCTAGAGTAAGCACTTCTTTTGTGGGGAGGAAGATTTTTGGAGGTCCTTACTCCATTATTCTGCAAGGGATTCCTAAAATGTCTTTCTTAACCTTCAAAATTTACCTTTTTTTCAACTAACATACTGTATCATTACCAGGACAGCAAACCTTCTGACCAACCACTGAAGGCAACCAGCCTTCAATCTTTTGAGAATCTACCGCAAATCTAAGTTGCTTTTTTCCGCCTCACCACCATAATCTATTCCTGTAAAACCTAGTTAAAATCTAACTTCTCTCTTCACAAAAACAACAGAATGAGATAATAGATTCATGATCGTCGGGGTTTGGCATGCATCCAGTAATCTGAACCTTTCACGTCATGCTCTTGTCTTTGGCCATGAAATTCTGTATTTATCTATTGTTGAGATAGAAATTAGCCCAAAATGTATTGGCCTAGAGCAATTATCATCATGGATTAGCCATAAAATCCTATCTATTAAACAGATGATGTTCAGGGCTATGTGATTAAGCAGCTATTGCTGCCTGGTTTCTGTGGAAAAGGAAATTAAAGCTGGTTTGTTGAATGATTCCAGCTTGGGCTCTACTTAGTTGTAGTCAGATGGTGACTGGGTCTGGAAGATCTGCTTCCAAGGTAATTCAATTTTAAGGCTGGCAGCTTACTATTGGCTTTTATTCAGGGGTCCCAGTTCATCAAAGGGTTGTTTGAGTGTCATCATGACATGGCAGCTGGTGTTCTCCAGAGTGAATGATCCAAGAGAACAAGGAAGAAGCTCCAATACCTTCTATGGCCATCACGCATCACCACATTTAGCATATTTTATTGGTCATGCAATGCCAGCTCTGATTCAATGTGGGAAAGGCACAGATACATGGAGACATGAATCGTTTGAGGACATGATACGGGCTTACTGCTACAATACTAGAGACCCTGTGGATGAAGGGGCACGTGTTCCCGTAACAACACTATTACAGATAAATGATGTGTTGTAAATGAGGGAAAGATTATATACTCTGAGAATTCAGAGACGGTAGAGACGGCATCCAACTTCTTTAACAGGGGGTTTGGACTGAGAGGGAACCTTGGCTATGACTGAGAAATCAGAAAACAGTTGTCTGTTTATCAGTCCCAATAAGCTCCTTTTCAGATAGAAAGGAAATGTGCGTATTTGAATTTCTTACGTCAAAAGCAGATTTAGACTTCATGAGCTAAGGTTTTATCAAAAGACTTTTAACCTCATGGTGGGCCAAGCAACTTCCAACTACTACAGATAATTGTAGCTAAACCACTGAGACCAGAAGTTATTGACCACAATTATAATCTTTCACCAGTATCTAAAGAAAAACCAGGGTCTTCTGAATTTCAGCTTTCCTAGACTGGAGTAGAGATTAACCAGATACTGCTTACCAGCAATCAACATTTAAATTATGACTGACTCTAGACACACAAAGCTGTATAGCTTTTATCTGCTTGCTTGGAACCCTGGAAAATCTATAAACATAAAATGGAGGATGAAGATGTGCTTTCTACATCATCTGCTTGAACATTCTGAGACTTCAGTAAGTGAATTGCTCCAACAATGCCAAGTCTGTTCACAGGCACACACTTATTCATCGAATTTTGAAATTAAAAGGCCTATGGTTACAGCAAACGCTACCCAGCTAAGAAGAACAGAATTCTAAACAAGCTGTAGTGATTGTTACCATTTGCTGTTGAACACAACAAATCAAGCCTATCTTCTTTTGTATCTGAGAAGTTTATTACGACCAACAGACAAAATTTTCTACATTCCCAATAGTAATCAATTGCCCTCCAAATCAGAAAATTTGCAGGCAAACCTGCATAACAGAGGACCCTGTCCTCTAACCAATGACCCCAAAATTGATCTTTAGCTCTATTCCAAGTGAGACATGGCAGTTTTATACAGATTCTCCTTTGCTTCTAAGATTTATCCTGGGAACTATTTAGACTTTTAGAATTTTCACTAGTTCATATCTCAGCCTATGTTAGGTGTTTCTTGGTGCAGTGGTTCTCAAAGTTTTCTGTGGTAAGAGCTTTCTCAAGCGTTGTTGTTAAAGATGAAGATTCCTGGGACCCTATTTCCAGAGAGGTTGATTGGGGGAGGGCCTCAAATTTGCATGTTACTTCCTACCAGGTGACTTTGAAGCAATCGTCTGAGACTACACTTTGAGAATTAGAGTGTATGGGAGTTACACTCTCAGAGCAGACAAGGAAGAGCCTACATTTTGATTCAGCAGACCCGAATTCATGTCCCAGGCACAGCACTAACGAGCCATGTGACCTTCAGTGGTTCCTTTAACCTTCCTAAGACTCCCCACCATGGTGCAAATTTCTGTCTTGTGCTGGTTAGTGCTGAAGACAAAAGAGGCAACGTTAGCGAAAGCCTGTGTAATCGTAAAGCCTCCATAAGTGATATTTAGAATATTCTTACTGCTGAGGCACCTGACAGAGGTGGCCAGTTCACATCCTCAATCTTATTTATCATTTAGAAGATATTTACTGCACGTTTACTCTTCATAAGGCTTCATGGCGGATGTACTTCCCCTGGTCTGTATACAATCCTGTAAGGGGATTTCAGGCCTCACACATGGGCAATTAAACCTCCAGCCTCTTCCTGAGAGTTCTACCCTCCATCTGATAGGCAGAACTTCCCTTTGATGATTCAACTGGCACCTCTGTATGGAAATGTTCCCTTCCCACCCTCCGGGGAGGGGTGCTTTGTCCCATTACAAGCCCCACAGAGGACGAGCACGGCAGGCTTTGCGTACACGGCACGCTGTTAGTTTTTAATGTGGGAAGCCGGACTCTGCTGGATTTCTTTATGTTACTAATTGTGCAGCAGGCCTTTCACCCACTATGCAATGCACCCCTTTAGCTGCTCCAGAAGGGTGGCTTTTCCTTGCTAGAGATCTCAAGATGGCACGTTGTTTAGTTATCGTCCAACAAAGGGACGCATGATGAAACTCTGTTCATTGTAAGGGGATGGTCTGAAAAAGCCTCAAAAGAAGGATAGGTTGTGTGATTGGCTGACAGATGAGGGACAAAATGCAGTAAGAGAAGGGAAAAACACCACCAACTATGATGTGGAAAGTGGCTCAGGAAAGAAGGAACCCTGAAATGCAGATGGGTTCAAGACCCACCTTGCTTAAAAACCTTTAGGTGTCCCCTCCTTTCAACAGCAAAACCTTGTCCGTGGGAAATAAGACCTTCAAAATCAAGTTCCAACCCACCTGTCTGGGCTCTGAGCTCTGGTCACAATGAATTTCAGTGTCTAGAGCGAGGTATGGTCTTTCACAGCTGCCTCTGCTTGGACTTTTTCCTCTTCTATCTGCCATTGCTGCTTCCCCTCTCTCTTTTCTTTCTCCAGCCCCTGCAGACAGAATGAACTATCCCTGATCACCTTCACCGGGTAAATAGTTCTGTTTGAAGCAACTGTAACCTTTGTTTTACTCATAATTATGTTTATTCAAGTTTCCCAATATTTATTGAGTATATACTATGTGCCAGGCACTGTCCTAGATGCTGGGAATATAGCAGTGAGCAAATCAAAGCCACTTGCCTCCTAAGCTTAATGACTTGTGTGTTGTCTGTTTTTCCTGGGAGACAGGAGAGCAGGGTCTTTTCCATTTAGTGCATCACCATATTCCCACAGCCTAGAACACTGCCTGGCACTTAGAAAACACCTAATGAATGTTTGCAGAAAACACCTAATGAATGTTTGCAGAAAACACCTAATGAATGTTTGCAGAAAACACCTAATGAATGTTTGCAGAAAACACCTAATGAATGTTTGCAGAAAACACCTAATGAATAAATGTTTGCAGAATAAAGAAGGCTTTACTTTAATACTAAATTGTACTAAAGGATGCTGGTCAGGTATCTGTTCTGTGTAACAGACCACAGGCAATTTGAGGGTAGAGGCCACATCTTCTTTACTGCTTGCATCTACAGAGCAGAACCACGTACCTGGCACAGAGCAGATGCCCTTGAATAAATTAAAACTATGTAAGCTTATTGCTCTAGCTACATTCCATGCACTTTATATTCAGAAGCTAGTTGGCCAACTTCGATAATTATTCATCCTGAGACAGCTTAAGATCAAAGTGTTACCCTAAGAAGCCTTTTCCTAACTTCAGGCCTTCAGACAGATGTGGGAATAGGCAGAATCTGTGCACAGGGGTCTCATTGCTGCCGATTAGGCAGTTTGGCTGGTGGCAGAAAGGGCTTTGGGGTACCCACTGTTTGCCACAGAGACTGCTGCAAACTCACCAATATTTTTCAGTATTAGGAGGGTTGGTTGATTGGGGAGTCACTCATCATGTAGAAGATTCTAAAATTCCAACACTTGATGGTTCTCCATGCACAAAACTGCATAGATTTCTCATCTGTCCACCTATTTTCAAACTCTTCTGGGCTGCTGCACCATAGCCTGAACTTGATCCTCCTTGCTATCCATTATGAACACTTGGACCAAGAGTTCAAGTATGAACAGCCACCGCTTGTTTATTCCTAATATGCAAAGAAGGGGTTCCAGATACTACAAGGTGATGGCATATTCACAGAAGCATTTAAACAACTGACTGTCAACATATTTTAAGGAGTTTGCAAGACAAAATACATTCTGCAAATGACATATCTCAGAGGATCTACAAAGGACTTTTCACTCACTAAATGTGTTCAAGTGAGGGAAAGAGGCAATTTGGTTATAATCCAGATAAATGGGGAAAAGTAAAATTGTAGGAAAAAATATCATACACAATTCATCAAGGGGGTAATCACCTGTGAAATTCTGAGAGTTGACCGTAAGCACTAGATACTGATTTAATTCCCCACGTAGGCACTTCTTACACACACACACGTACACGTTTTGCAAAGAGAATGAACATGGTAGATGAGACCATGAGGAAAAAGCTGGATAAGAGCAAAAGCAAATGGAAAAGGCGGAGAGAATGTGATGAATAAGAAGAGATTCTGCAAAAATGAGACTTTGTTGAGTTTACGAAAACTGGGAATAGTCTACATAATATACTCTGGGCAATTACCCAAGAGGGGAGAAAAGTATCTATTCAACACTTGCCTGATGACACCTCCATGATGAAGTGTCAACATTTTGGGTAACAGCATAAGTTACAACACCCTAAAGGCCCTTTTCAGAATTCCACTGGAATGTTTGTGAACCCCACAATAGTTCACATACGTTCAACAACGTACTTCGAGATTCTGTTTAAGAAAATGCCCATTCAGAAGCCAGGCCGCCTATGGTAAGTTTCTACCCTGAGTGAATTTTTATGGCCAAATTAGAAAGCCTGGAAAAGAGAGATTGTAATGAAGGTGCTGACTCAGCAGTGAATTGCAGAATGGGAGTGGGATAGTATCTTAATGAAGCCAGAGCTGAAATGCATCACCTCTGAGATTAGCATATCTGATAAAAAATTAAAAAATAAGAACATTCGGGGGACCTTGAAGATGGCGGAAGAGTAAGACGCGGAGATCGCCTTCCTCCCCACGGATAAAAGCTAAAGCGTTTGGCCAGTGGTCAGCCGAAAGGGGATTTTTGCATAAATAGCAAGATTGGGAGATAAGATCAGAAAATTTTAAAGGGATTACACAGTTTATAGGCCTAAGCATTTGAGCTGTGGAACCGCAAATTGGATTCCGTCTCTTTTTGCCTAACATGTTCCAGAGGGTGTTCTTTAGCACGGCCCCTGGCAGATTTTGATGCTGTTTACATGGTCATTCCCATCTTTACAGTAGATCTTCCCAGTTCATTAGCAAAAATTGTCTCTTTAATGAGCTCATCTGTCTGAAATTTCTTTAGCATCTATCGTATACCAGGTACTTGGGATACCCTGATAATCAAGATCAGCCCCTACCCTCAAGAATGTCATAGTTTACAGTGGAATGCAGCCACCACACAACTAATTTCAGCTCAGAGTGAATTGTGCAACAATAGAGATGAGTAAGTAGAGAGGACTATGGGAATGCAGAGATGGGATATTTGAGCTGGGTTGAAGGAGGTCAATGAAATGAAAGGTTTAAGCTTTGACTTAAGGATCTTAGTGTTGACTTCGCCTTTAGCACACTTTTCTAGAAAGATTAACAAGTTCAAAGTGCAGCATCAACTTCAGACATTAAAATCAGTTTAAATCCTATATATGGGTAGAACCAGCTGGTGATGGGGAAGAGAGTAAGCATTGGCCTTAGAATCAGACCACGACTGCAGGCTGGCTCACTATTTACTAGTTGAATGACCCTGAGCAAGCTTCTTAGCCTTGAGTTCCTATGAAATAGGAATTATAATGGCAACTCATATGAACACTTGGAGATTCGAAGAAAATAATGTATGTGACGCACATGATGGAGAATGCAGAGCACCAAGAACACCCTCAGTAAAATGGTACCCACAGTATCATATCTGTTGTTGCAGTCACTATGCTTACCAATATTATTAGACCTAAGTAACTATGGTTCTTCTATTTGAAGTCACCAGGTACAGGAGAGTTTTCATAGATCCGCCTCTATCCCTACATGTCTTAATGTATTATGACTGAAGGAGACGGTCCATCCAAATAGTATAAGGCGGAATAAACTTTCTGCTATGATGAAATTATTTATATAGTAAATAAGCCACACGTAGTTATTGAATGCTTAAGATGTGGCCACTGTGAATGAAGATTTGAATTTTTAATTTCATTTCATCTTAATTTAAATATTAAATTAGATAACCATGCTATGGTCTGAATGCTTGTGTCGCTCCCAAATTCATACGTTGAAATCCTAATCCCCAAAGATGATGATAATAGGAGGTGGGGCCTTCAAGAGATGGTGAAGTCATGAGGGTGGAGCCCTCGTGAGTGGGTTATGCCTGATGGAAGAGGCTCCAGAGAGATTCTTAGCCCCACCTCTTCTGCTATTTGATCATCCAATGAGAAGTCTGAGACCAAGAATGGGGCCCTTAGTGCATCATGTTAGCACCCTGATCTCACACTTCCAGCCTCCAGAACTGAGAGAAACAAATGTCTATTGTTTATCAGCCACCCTGTCTGTAGGTATCTTGGTATAGAAGCCGGAATGGACTAATTCCAATCACGAGTAGCTACTGGCTACCAAATTGCAGAGTGCAGTTCTAGGGTGATTGTTAAACATAAAGATACCCAGATCCCACCGTAGACCCAGTCAATCAGGAAGAATGATGAGAATTTGCATTTTTATCAAGCACTAGAAGGTCCTTAAGCATGCAGATACTGAGAACCACTGCTCTCTTCCTCTTTGTGGTTTTGATTTCATAGCCATCTGTTTGTAGAAGGGCCGTGAGGTTATTAATTTAAAAAGATGTTTCCTTGGAAGGTATCGCTATGCTAGGCACTGTAGGCAGAACAGAACCTAGGTATAGGATGTATTTCCCGTTTTAAAGGAATTTTGGGTATTTTGTAGACTACTTAAGGCTTATGCAGGTGAATGCTCTCTCTCCTGTGGAGTAATCAGGAAAGCCATCCTAAGGAGGCAAGCATGAGAACGGAAAGTAAAAGGGCAGGAGTGAGTGTGGTCAGAATGCAAATTTAGAGACAACTGCAATAATACTAACAGACTTTATTGTCTCATCTAAATGGGATAATAATAATTATATTAATTATTTTCCCAATGACCCTAAGAGTAGATACTACTATCACCTTCCATTTCACATCTAAGGAACTAAGTTAAGTAATTTTCTCAAGATCACAGAGCTTGATCATTAAGTAGTGTCAAAGTCAGCCAGGGAAAGCAGTAGATCCAGGGTTAAAGGAAGCCATTAAATCTTAACTGACCTGATTGAAATACTAGTCAAATATTTGTTGCAGAAGAGATATTTAGAAGACACAAAAGATGGAAAGGATGACATCAACAAAATAATAGCTATCATTCGATGAGCACTTACTACTGCCAGGCACTCTGATAGGATTTTACATTCGTCATTCAGATTTCTCCCAACAACCCTCCAAGATAGGCATTGAACAATGAGGGATCAAGAAATTAGCAAGCACGCACCAAAATAGCCATGGGTGGGAACCATCTCAGATGAAGAGAATTTTCTCTCTGTAGTTCGCCCATGTGCTCCTTAATTTAGGTCTCCAGTACAGAAAATCATGCACCAGT
Organism: Neophocaena asiaeorientalis asiaeorientalis; assembly: GCF_003031525.2. NCBI lineage: Eukaryota > Metazoa > Chordata > Mammalia > Artiodactyla > Phocoenidae > Neophocaena > Neophocaena asiaeorientalis. The sequence continues at coordinate 12,618,073 of NW_020173397.1, forward strand.
AAAGAGAAGTATGCAGTACTCATGTAATAGTGCCAACATTACAGTTCAGTTCAAGCGTATGTACTGAAATGACACATTCTGTTGATTTCTTAAACATGTAGGCTGTGTCTTTCACCTCTGGGGCCTATTAGTGAATTCAGGAACCTCTAGGGGCCCATTCTGATATGTCAACATCTGTTGGTAGTTTTCCATTATATATTAAGGGATTCCTCTGCACACACACACACACACACCCCAAGCCAATACAGAAAACCGGAAACAGAAGAGAAATATCTATAAAACAGATTTCAGGTAGAAAATACTTTTTCAGTAAGTACAGAAGTATTTCTCAAAATACGGTCTATATAATAAGAAAAATAATTCTACCAAGACACTAATATACCAGGGGGTTAAGTTCTTTATCCCCATAATCTTTTGAACATTAGACAAGGTTTTTGATTTAATATGTAAAGCAATGTGCTTCAAACAGAGTATACAGTACTTAATCAGAGCTGCATGTAGGGATCATGCTTCAACAGTGACCAATAGTAAATGTATTTTAACAAATGTAATTGCTTTATCTCCCGTATCTCCCAGAAGTTTTTTAAGAACAAGGCCAAGTGAAAACTTTAATTGTAATTTTCTTTTCCCCAAAATAACCAAAGGGTGATTATTCATTCTTCTGGGTTCTATCCGTATCTTAACATATGCAGTCTTTAAAACGTGGGTTTATTAGCAGAAGGTGAAACTACAGAATATACATGAGAAAAAAACATTACTATGATCCTACACACCATCAAAGAAGCCAGAGACCATCTACTTGTTTATTGGCAAATGGTATCAATTTACATAGGAGCTCCTATTCCTTGGTATTAGCTGCTCAGAACATCACTGGAGAAAAATTTTGAGACTGGCTCTACAGAGAAAGAAGGTATGTATAGGCATCGACCTGTCATGTCTGATGTGGTGAAAGCAATGGAAATGGTGGTCCAATTACTTTAAGTTACTTGAAACTAATTTAGTTCACACTTTACCTTAGTGATTAATAATGTGACCGCCGCACTGAAATGTAGTCTAATCAAGGTTCTATGGCAAGACCATAGCAGAAATAGTATGAAGATGCTTGTTGGCTAACATCCAAATCAAAGACTTGCCCACTGCATCAAGCTGCAATCATCCTGTGTTTCTCTTTCTTTTTCTTGTTTTTTCAAAATCAACAGTACTTGGTTTAAATTCAACTAAACACACTGGAAAAGACTGATCAATTCATAGACAAGGACAGTCCTTCAGAAGATTACACGGGAAGAAAAATTGCTATGCCCTTGAAAGGAAAGCTACTTTTATTTACGTTAATAAACCTTTATTTGTTCTCTAGCCATTAAGTTTATAGAAATTAAAAGTCTTGACTATTTGTCTTTTGCCAACATGAATTTAAAAGTGGCTTTAAAAAATCTCATTAACGTTGTGCTTCTTTTTTCTATCCCAAGCTGATTCAATACAAAACAGATTACCTCCTGTCTGTGCCACTTAAGTGCACATAAATATTTCACAAACCAGTTTATCTAAAAATCTTGTCATTCGTCATTCTGAGTTTGGACACAGGGCTCACTATAAAACACTTTAGGTTTTTCAGATAACATAATCATGGAGGCAAGAGTATATTTCCTGTTTTGATGCTTGTCTGGCCTCAAAAACCTTCCTCTTGGAGTGTTTGCAGAATTTCACTCTGTCAGATTGGTACACACATAGTTAACAACACTTGCAGAGAACGACTCAAAAATACTTAATTGAGGTAATCTGAAGGTCAGAATGCTGACAGAGGGCACACTATTGAGCCAGAGGGGAAGAGGAAAATAAACTTAGATTTTACTGATTCAGGTGGAAAAAATGATAGTCCTGACATGGACAGTCATCCAGCACACTGAGAAACATGCAGAAGAGAGTGGGGGAGGCTTACTGAAGTTACGATTAGGACACTGAAGTTAAGCGCTCTCTCTTCTGCTAGTTTATCCATCAGAAGTGACGTGAGACACCTGCTGCCTCCAGACCAGTGACTGGCAAACGTTTTCTGGAAAAGTTCAAATAATAAAGAATTCCTGCTCTGCGGGCCACATCACCTCTGTTTCAACTATTCAGTTCTGCTGCTGCAGTGTCAAATCAGCTGCTCATAGATGATACTGTCACAAATGAGCATGACTTTGCTCCAATAAATCTTTATTTATGAAAACAACTGGTGGGCCAGCTGTCGTTGGCTGACTCCTGCTGCAGAGGACTAAAAACCATGGATCTCAAGGGGCTCCCCTACCACCCCCAGGCTGCATACTTTTACCCTTTATCCAGGGTTCCCGCAGACTCTTCTAGTCACACGGCTTCCTTGCTGTCTACCAAGCCTTTTCTCCTTCAGACTAGACTGAGCTTTGAGACCAAAGTCTGCATCCTTCTCATCTCTGTCCCCAGCAAATTAACAAAGTTTACAGTATGGCAGGTGCTCACTAATTGCTTGTTGAGTGAGTAGGTGATTGAACAAAAGTCAGGCCCTTTCCCAGTGTTTGGGATTCCTTCCTTCAGTCAGCATTTGCTTGGCTAACTTCAAAGATTTCCCATTGAAACTACAGGATTCTCCCTTTACCTCTATGCATGCAAAACGCTCTCTGCTGATACAAAATACATATATGAAGTTACAGCACACATTTACTTAAATGACATGAAATCAAAGGTGCTTACTTTGTAAAAGGGAAAAAGGAATGTGCAAATGGGAGAAAAAAGGAGATGAGAAAAATAATTTGGTTGCAAATTCCTGAACTCCTCTCAAATTTAGGCCATCTCATCTCAATGATTCCAGGGTTTAAGAGTGTATTTTTCATTCCGCATGACCCTCTATGCAAGCCAACGACTGTCATCTTATATTTAATGGAAGAAGGAGTAAACTTGACTAACCCTGATAATTTGTCTTGGTAGGACTTTTCGTTTGATGAGCCCTCATACCCATCTCCAATCTGGCATAAATACGGCCATATGTATATAGTATCATGTCATCAAGATTCAATAAGGAGAAATTGACATCACCTTTATGAGCAATTTATCCATTTTACACATTGCAAGTTGCATTTGAAGTCAACACCTGGAATAGAAGCCATTCCACAACATTGTATGCATCACATGTTCAAAGTTGGCAGACTCATGGAGAAGTACGGACTCTCACGGAACGCTGGCAATTCTGAACCGGCAATGCCACAAAGCAAACTTCAGCAGGATGAATGCCAGTGAAAAAGATGTGCTAAAGTCTGAAGCCTATTTCCTATCAATCTCGGCTGTCAGGAGGATAATGGACTGGCAAAACCATTTGACTGGGGCCTGGGTATTTGCGCTGCTCTTAAGGCCAGGTTTTGTAACGGGGTTGTGTGAGGCCTCAACACAGATTTTAATGACAGCTGATTCTTACTGAAGGTATTGATACCTGGAACTTGTTAAATTTAAGGCTGAGAGGATATATCTGAGAGTGAAAAGACTCAAAATGTGAAAGCTGCCCAGGTCTCAAGGGGCTCCCTGTGGGCCAAAAAACAAGATACAATTTTTCATGATTATAACCCCAGGCTTTTAAACCAAAGAGCCTTATTCCTGTTAATAAGAAAACCAAAGGTGGTGTCTGGCTATCCAAGCAGCAGGTGAATATGATAAAGACAGTTCTAAAATGAAATTTGCAGCCAAAGCTATTTGGAGATAAACTAAAGATGCCAGCCCTATTTGAAAATGACTGAAGAGACCACATATGAGTTTTTATTATCTTGGTTAAATAAATGGGAAACATAAAACCTGAGAGATGAGACCATAGGACTTTTTAGTCATTTCTATCGATTGGAAGACAGCTCCAAAAGGACGCCAAACTATTTAAAAAACAAACTGTAACTTTTCCTGTTTGTGTGCCTTCCAAGCAAGGTTTTTTGCTTTCCTCTCTACAGCAGTTGGGAGAATTCCATTTCCAGTGAAGAAAATGGTAATTTATCAGATGTTCTTGATAGAACAGTGATCACCTCTTTTGCAGTTATTTTTAATATCTTGTGGCAATGACTTTCTGATTTAAGATCACAGACCTATCAAAGTTTCCTGCCCGCCACTGAACACTGACTTCAGCATGGATTTCGACGGGATGATCAAGAGCATGTTTTAAAACACAAAGACAGCAAACAAAAATAGAGAAAAGCTACTAAAAAATAAATGTAATAAATAAATAAATAATTTTCCCGGATCCTTTCTGAATATGCTCTGAATGCGTGTTTTCAAAGCCTACTGATTGCTTCTGAAGTTATACTGAATTTTAACACACACGTTGAACTAGCATTACCTGGCACCCCAACATAAAAGTTTGTTCAGATTACAAAAAAGAACCTGAGAACACAGCTTTTATGAAGTCAGAAAAGCACAACTAGTTAATGGTGATAGAACCAAAAAAATTTGAGTTCTAACACACCTCCCTCGTTTAGTACTTAAAAACAGGTATAAACCTGAGAGAAATAACAACCTCTGTGCCTCGGTTTTTCTCTATAAAATGGGCATGTTAATATCTACCTTAAGTTTAAAGATAACATGAATGAAAGGTAACACAAGACTTATTTTTTTCCCTGGCACATAATTTACACCCAATAAATTATGTGACTCATTATTATAAAAAGGAAGATGATGACCCTGTTTAGCATTTCAAAGTTTAAATTTATTGTCAGTCATCCTAGCTCAAAATGTAGGTTTCCTCTTTTGGAGACAATACAGTTGAAACAGGTTAACATTAATGGAGCAATTTACTGTACAGCAGACGCTGTGCTAAGAAACATTTAATCATTTTCTCATTTAGTGGGGACAATAGCCATATATTCCATTTCCATTTTGCAGATAAGAAAAACTGAGGCCTGAAAAAGTCACAAATTTCTCCTAAAGTCTCACATTTAATATGAGGCAAATCCAGGAGAAAAAAAAAGCCCCGAACTGAGCAAGCAAACAAACAAGCAAAATACAACAATAAATGGAAAAAGGCATCCATTTCAAATCACCGTTTATGAGCACTAAGTAACACTGCCTATAAATTCAGATTGCACGCCTACCTTTGCGTCTTCTTCCTTGCTTCCGAGACTCTGGTGTGAAGAGGTAAGCTTGAAGGTCAAAAGCTCAGAGATACAATGACTGCTGGTCTAACAGTCTCTCCCTTCCTCTGGACCTTATCTCAGGATCGTCCCCAATTCTGCCTCAGGAAAGCTGGTTAGGTACTTGTGCTTTATTTACCCTATTCTCATCTACTAGCGTGTTCTGTCATAGCTCTTAGTTTCTTCAAAAAACTCCAGAATCAGAAATGGCGCCCTCGGGCCAAACGCAATCTGCCTGACCCAGGGGTTTAGACCGCCTGGTACTTGAAGGGGGTGCGGGGAGTAACAACCTAATTATTGCAGCCACCTGCCTGCCATCACTGTTGCGTTCCTGACTGCTGCCAGGTGCTACGCTGGCAGGCTTGGATCTGTTAGTAATTGTAACTGAAGCTGAATGCAATTAATTATATAACTTTAAGCTGTTCACGTTTAATAACTTCAAAATTACTTCATGAAACTGAGATGTGGTAGAGGATTGCAGCAAATAAAGGAAAATAGCTGCGAATAAGGTTTCTGTAAGTATTTTTTTCAGGTTTGGATCTAACTTAATCCTCATATATCTTGTGTATGCTCAATTCATACTATTTACCTGTGGTTAACGATACGATTTGTTAATTTCCAATTTGTGGCCCAAGACTGAAAAAGATTATCGTTTTTCCTCTCATACACCACGAGGGAGGATGACTTCTCCCTTGGGCCATGCTGTAATAGGTCTTCAGTGAGGTACAGGGGAGTGCAGTGGATTACGGACAAGGGGGTCATACACTTTAGGGTGTGAGTCCTGGCTTCAACCTTAAATAACTGGGCAAGTGATAACTTCACTCAGCCTCCATTTCCTCCTCTGTAAAGTAGGGATAATATTAACTCTGGAGAAAGTAAGCAAGAGAGAGTCTACAAATTGATTGACCCAATGTCTGGCACAAAGTCGATACTTGATCAATGCTAAAGTGCCACCACTGTCTGCTAACATCTGCAGAGCTCAGGGGATTGGCAAACCTTCTACTGAGGCTCTGTCATAGCTACAGCTTCCCCACCGATCAGGTGCTGTAGTGTGATATAGTTGTTAGTGACTCAACAGTCTGTTGTACATGAGTTCCTGCCACCTAATGAGGTGTACGTCCAGGGACCAGTAGTGTAACTTCTTCAAGTTTCAGTTTCCACATCTGAAAATGAAATGTTACCTAGTTCGTAGGGTTCGTTTGATGATTAAATGCAATAAGGCACTAAATGTCCCAAGTGCACTGGACAGATAATACTAGATGTGTGTGTGTGTGTGTGTGTGTGTGTGTGTGTTGAAGGTTAGGGGAGAAGTTATTTGAGAATGACCAAAGTTCAAGAAAAGGGAGAGGAGAACTACTACCAGGACAGTAAAGAGAAAAGACGTCTGTGGGCCTCCAAAGCGGGAAAATCCACTTGTTTTCCTTGGCAAAGCCTACAGCAGTAGCAAAAAGACTGGATAGATGCCTATATGGCTCCCCTAAGAAGGATGGTTTCCACTCTCAGCATGAATCGCCACATGGGAATGAGAGAAGAGAAACAGGAACCTCAAGGAAATGGCAGGGGTTTAAGTGAGAGGATAAGACGGTTGCCAGCTGCAATCATAATAGGCATTTAAATTCCCTAGATCTTACTACAATCTAGAAGCAAAAGAAAGCCCCAGTAATGATGGTGGCAGGAAGTGGCTGAATACTCATTAAACCCATTTCTTTTTCTTGGGTGGACAAAGAAATTAACTTTACCAGATCTGGCCAATGGAATATGGGCAGAAGTGATGCACACACCGTCCAGGTCTCTGAAACTCTTCCAGTGAGGTACTGTGCTCTTGTTCTTTGCTCATTAGCTGATTGAATGCATAGGATACAGTTGAAGAATCTGAGGATGTCTTAGAAAATGGATAGAAGGATCCAGTGACCCTGAACCACTACATGAAAAGTCACTTGCCAAATATGCAATGAAATTATGATAAGACCGAGACATATAAATGCATATGATAGTAAGCCACGAAGAATTGGACGCTGTTTATGACAATGGCTAGCATTAATTACTCTGATAAAACACCTGACATAGAATTTTTCATCAGCCATAAAATGTGGAGGATAGAAACAAAATTAATTTAAGGAATATGTCAAATATGATACGACACACACCTAAGTTTGCACATAGCTTTATTATTACAAAAACTGGATTTTCTTTGCAACAGTCTAAGTAACATATGGGCAGTAGGCATTATAAAAGGAAAGTATTTTAACACCATGGGTTGTTCTAATAACTAATTCATTAGAGTCATATGATAGGGTTCTCTCACTCAAGAAAAATGTCAAGGTGAGAGTGGCAGTCTCAGCCACCGTAGGAGGACACCACAGATTGATCAGGCCAGCATCTGAACCCTAACCACCCCATGAAGTGCTCTCTGAAAATATGTATGATGCTAATACCTGGAGGTTTAAAATAAATAAAATATGAACAAACAAAATAAACTTGTCTTTGACAGCTCAATTCCAAAGCCCTTCAAAGCTATAGGAGAGCTTTTCAAATTATGTCTAAGAGACACTGTCATTTCTATCCATATCTTTCAGCTTTCCCAACAAAGTTCCCGTTCTCTCCAGCCCCTCACCTTGCTTCTTTCTCAGCTTCTAGTTATGACCATCCTGTTCTCCTCAACCTGCAGCAGTTTATAACTGCTCCTTGAATGTGTCCTATGGCATGTCATAAACCACTTTATCCACTTCACTGATTTGAAGCATCTGGGAAATAAATTCTATTAGAACCCTAATGGGGTCTGATGTGAATAGTTCACTATTGATCTATAGGGAGACACACCTGACAGAGCACCGGATCACATTAGATTTGATATCATTTAAAAAGGTTTGCTAAGAAAATTATGCTACATCTAAACACCAAGGAGAAAGTGACAGCAGAGCTGTGAGCAGAGTGTAGCTTGTTTTACCTGCTCATGGGTAAAAAGGAGAACTACTGATTTGCTGCCCATCGTTCCCTGTGCTTGCAGTACTCAGACCCAACTTTCCTTTGGGGAACAAAGCCTCCCTCACTCTCAGTTCTTATGATTCCACCTTTCAGTCCCTCCTCCTCCCAGTTTCAGGACTGTGGACAGGATCCAAGTGTGGCCAGACTTAGGGAGTATGCCATCCCCTGTCTTCTCTTTGGTTCAGGGAGGTTATGGTAGTAATCTGGGTTTGAAGGAATTACACCGAAAGATGTACTCTTCCCATTGGAAATTCTAACCTGGCAGTACATAAACCTGGAGGTGGTGGAGGCCGCCTCATTACTACTTGGAAGTGGCTACCTAACAATGTAGCCCAGAGGAGAGGTGAGCCAAAGCACAATTCGTGGTGATTGTGTTTGAGCACCTGGATCGAGCTGTATTGTACATAAGCAAATAAATTACCTTTTATGCTTCATCCAGTTGGAATTAGGTTTCTCTAAAAGCAGCAAGTCTGATATCATGGGACTGAATTAAAGTGATGGCATTGGGGTCAGATTTTCATGGCGGTGGTGTATTTGGTCATCATTTATTTTTAGCTGTCCAAAATTTTCTCACTCACTGATCTGTACCAGTGTCACCAGAGTGGTGATTACTTCTTGAGGGACTTTCCAAAAAGTCATGAGCTTTTTACCTTAGTAAAAATTATATGGATTCCAGAGAGAGTTGGCAAAATTGTAAAAATTGCAGATTCCTAAGTCCTACGTGGATAGATTCTGATTTAGGATGTCTTTTTTTTTGCGATACGCGGGCCTCTCACTGCTGTGGCCTCTCCCGTTGCGGAGCACAGGCTCCAGACGCTCAGGCCCAGCGGCCATGGCTCACGTGCCCAGCCGCTCCGTGGCATGTGGGATCTTCCCGGACCGGGGTGCGAACCCGCGTCCCCTGCATCGGCAGGCGGACTCTCAACCACTGCGTCACCAGGGAAGCCCCTAGGATGTCTTTTGAGCACTCCACAAATCACCAGTTTCAACAAGCAGCCTAGATGATTCTGATACAGGTAGCCAGACTCTATGAAGTAGAACTGTGACAAGTGGATCAGAACTCAGGGACTAAAATGATATACAAATGAACTTCACATCCTGCTTCTACTGTCTACAGGCTATACCTTGGACAAATGGCTTAATCTTTCTATGCTTCAGCTTCCTAATTTACAAATGAAGATAATAAAGCTATCATAGAGGGCTTTGTAAGATAATGTTTATAAAGTATTTAGCACAGAGTCTGTCATACCATAAGGCGCCAACAATGGTATCTACTGGTAATTCCTTTACATGGATTAGCTTCTCAGATAAACCAATTATTACTAATTAGAATCTAGAAACATATAAGACCTTGCAGCAATGAGACACAGGATATATAAGTTTTCATGTGGAAAAGATGCAGGCTCAGCCTGATAAAACTTCTGGTGTACAAAGGACAAGAAAATACCAAGAAAAAAAATGCCTACCTTACCTAGTATCTTGCCTAAAGCCACTTTGGACATTAAGCTTACCAATATAATTTTAGTCCTTACTGAAAAGTTTTGTACATTAAAAAACAATGGCCTAAACAGGGAAGTGAGTAAGGCAATGGAACTGGTTTAGCACCTTGTATAACAGGCATAGATATACAAGGAAGGATGTTAATGGTGAAAGTTGTGGAGAAAATAAGAATACCCGTACAAGGTACAGGTCTATATGGCATCCTGATATGGCTTTGAAGGAGCACCAGTTGTCCTGGGTTTAAATTACTGAGGCCCCATTTAGTAGACATGCCATCACATTCATAAGTCACTTAGCTTCTGGTTTCCAGTGTATAAACTGAGGAAAATGAAGCCAATCTTGTCAGGCTGTGTTGAGGACTCAATGAAATACATGATGTGAAATGTTTAATAGAATGCTTGACATATGATGAATGTGCTATTATTGTTATTACTGTGGTTTTACTGTGGAGATATTATTTTTAAAAAATAACTGTCAAGATGAGGGTAAGTTTTTGCAGAAAAAAACATACGAAGTATTTCATATTTCTACAGACATGAGAGAGAGTGAAGAGAAGAAACAATCAGAAAGAACCAAAGCCATTAATTTCAATAAGTGGGAAAAGAAATGAAGACAAGAAAGGCTTTTAAAAAGTGCTTCCTGACAGTCCAGTGTTGCACGACCTCATTTCCTAGGTTGGCTTTTGCCCACGCATATGGTGGAGCTGCAAGAATCCACCAGCACCAACAATGGCTTTGATGTTAATGGATCTCCAACGGCTATCTCCCAAATCCATTTTTTAATGATTAGCCTTTGCTGCCATAACAGTTGTTAAAAAAAAAAAAAAAAAAAATTCCACAATTCTCTCCTTTTCCAAAATGGCTGGGCTTTGGCTGGTAAAGCAATGATTTAAGTTAATGGCCGAGGTGGGACTTTGAGTATGTTCTTAAAGGATAATCGCTAGGCTTCTTCTTGGGATGCATCTGTTTCTAACCAATTTCTCAACCTCTGAGTGTGGTAATTAAACAGAGAGGTGTACTAAACATAAATAGTGGAACCTGAGAACCACCTTCATTAGCCTCCGTATCTTCGGGAATTGCAGGTGTGTGTTAATGAATTACATGAGCGGTAAAATACAACTAAAGGCAGCTGCATATGTTTACAGAACTGCAGCTGCAAATTACAGGTATCCATAGCAGCCGTAATTCATCCACAAGTGATGACAATTTTCATATTACTGGAATAAAGAATCAAGTCATGTGGATGATTAGAGCATTTGCCTCTCAGCACTAGAGATTTTGTTTCATTTCCTTTGCAGCATCTCCAATGAAATAAATCACCGTTTTTCAGGTGGAGTTGAACCTCAGGGTAAAGGACCAAAGTGTATGGCAGACAACCTAGGCCCCAGTTCCGTCTCCATGCCTCCAAGTGCTACTTCCCTGTCAAGAGAGAAGTGAGCTTATTATACACAAGCTTTAGAAACACATACGCTGGGTCCAATTTTAGCATTGCTACCTAGAAAACTGAGGTAAGTTTTCTATGTCTATGCCTCAATGTCTTCATCCATTAAATGGGATAATAATAGTGCTGCCTCACAAGGTTGAGAAGTTTGAATTAATTAAGATTGAGTTCATGCATGTAAAGGGCTTCAAGTAATGGCTGGCACTGAGGAAGCACTGAGTGTCCATCTGTGGACATGTTCCATTGGTCAGAAACCAGTAACCTATAAGAGAAGCAAATGATAAGCAAGTCTATCTGTGGCTATTCATTAGAAACACCAGGTAACAAAATCTCTCTTGCCTCTCCCATGTAGAGCCAATTAGTACCCAGGTACTGGGCAGAAGTCAAATACAAGAAGACTGGCAGAAGCACAGAGTTCTACTTTTACTCAGAAAGATTTCTGCAGCAAATAATCAAAGATATCAAACAATGTACTTAATTCTCAGAAAGGTATATGAAATTTTTCTTTCACAACGACAAGAATATTTCACAATATTTTACATGTGTGTGGTACGATAGTCTACCAAGTGTTTTCTCTGCATATGAGGTCTCATTTACTTTGCGCAATAGGTCTGAGAAGCAGACAGGGCAGGTACGAACCCCACGTTATACCCAAGGAACATGACAACGAGAGGAACTAAATGTCTTTGCTAAATGTCTATCATTAAATGGATAAAGGAGCCAAGCGTGGAACTCATGTCCAGTATAGCTATGAGAAATATCTCCCTTTCCAATATTTTAAGGATGGTAAGGAAATTCTCAGGTCAGAGCCTATCGTAGACACAGAGACATGCATTTATTAGTACAGAGGGTTTGAGGGTGTTTCAAAGTCCTTGTGCTCTTTCCCCACCCAACCTGTCAGTTCCAGCGTCCCCATATTCCCAGCCTGATTTAAGACATTTAAATCTGTTTAAAAAGACACCTATTGTATAAATGTAGGCCTAACACTTCAGGAGTTATCATCTTTAGCATTTGATCAACAATGTGTTATCAGTTAAAGTATTTCAGCTACTGGGTTGTCCCCAAGTGAGCTCTGCCAATAGAATGTCCTCCTCCGTCCCCAGTGTCTTCGCTACATTTTGGAATCACCTGGGGAGAGTTCAAAACCAAATGATGTCTGGATTCCACCCCTAAGACACTGATATAATGGATCCAGTAAAGATACTTGCAGAACTTGTAAGGGAAATTCTACATTGAACCATGTACAATTTTTTTTTTTTTTTGTTTGCTGGTTTCTTTGTAGTAGGATTTCTTAGAGCTTTTAAAAAATTCACGCATCATGTGGGTCTCCAAGATGGGAAGTTTGTAGTGTTTGGCAAATTTATTTCACTCTGGAGTCCTTTGGGTATTGAACATCTCCTGGGACTCTTGTTCCATGTTGACTAAGTGAATTGTGGGAGAGGAGAAGGGATTTTTTTTTTTTTTTTTTTTTTTGGGGAACGCGAGCCTCTCACTGTTGTGGCTTCTCCCGTTGCAGAGCACAGGCTCCGGACGTGCAGGCTCAGCGGCCATGGCTCATGGGCCCAGCCGCTCTGCGGCATGTGGGATCCTCCCGGACCTGGGCACGAACCCGTGTCCCCTGCATCGGCAGGTGGACTCTCAACCACTGTGCCACCAGGGAAGCCCCAAGAAGGGATATTTTGATGGAGTCTGAATTCAGTAAGAGCCGTAAGGCATCTCCTAAAAAGAAGGACACCATCTAAAGAAAAACGATCTGATGAAGACAACCCTTCTAGTCTAGAACCTCGTGACACAGTGTGGTTCTGGCACCAGCCTCACTGGCAGCCCAGGGAAATTGTTAGATGTAGAATCTCAGGTCCTATTCCAGACCCATGAAACCAGACTCTGTATTTTGACAAGATCCTCAAGGGAGTCACGGAGGCATTAAAATTTAAGAAGCCCTGCTCTAATGTACATTTTTTAAACCCCTTCCTGGGTTTCATCACTCCGGCTTCGCAGAAACCTTTGTGCGTCAACAGTTATGTTCTTCTGCGGAGTATCTTCAACATTCCACCAAAAGACAGGAAAAGCCAGGGCTGTGGCTATACAGCTCCAGGGGGTGCCAGGCACATAGAATATAATGTGCACAGTGTCCCTAGAGTTATATAAACCCAAGAAGTATTTTCAAAATTGACACTATACTATGTGGAGGATAGAGCCTTGGGATATCATTTTTGTCAAAGAGCTTTTATTAATTTGAGTTTATCAATAATAGTTAACACTTTCTAAGCACTTAATAGGGTTCAGGCATCTTGATGCCATTTTATAGTTATTATTTTACATTATCAATATAATACTGTAAGACATAATCTGTTATCATCCCCATTTGCTAATAAGGACGTGGCAGTTCCTAACGTTTAGGAAGGATGTCATGCTCAAGATCAAATGGCAGAGTTGGCATTTGGCTCTAAATCTAACTCCAGAGTGTATGTTCTTACTACAGAAAAACTGGATTTAAAAAATCTGTAGGATAGAATACTGAGGTGGGAAATTACTAGGGATTATATCTGACAAGAGAGATTAAGTCTAAAAAGTGTGGCTAGAATATGTTTTTAGGGGACATGGTCTTGGTTTTCCCAATCTGAAATTGAGAGCCTTGCATAAGTGGACAATGGTGAAACAAACATTTGCTACATGATTACAATGTCTAATCACGTTGACAAATAATTTGCAGAGTCATTTTGAAATCTACAAATAGCTACTCTCTGTTTTATCCTCACAGCAGTCTAGTGGAAAGCTTTACCGGCTCCATTTTTAGGGACAGATTAAGGCAGAAAATTTTAAGAATATTTCCTAAAATCTCAAAGTCCAGAAGTGATTGTGATAAGGTTCCAAACCAGGTCTTAAACCCCTGAAATCCTGAGCTTCTTCCACTGTGGCACCACCCTCTTCCCAAACATCAGATAAACGTTAGGACCTTAAGAATAAAAGATGAGAGGTACACTTCTCAGTTGGCCAGCCCAGCCTGGACATTTGACAGACAGCAAACGGGAGGGCTCATGGAAATGAACCAATAAAACAACAATGGCAAAACCGAGAAAATGCCTTCCAAGAATTTTTCACACTTTAGCAGACATTTGGTTCAAACAAATGGTCGATTTTGGTACCTAAGAGCACAGAAAGTTATTTTTCCACAGCCCTTAGATTTAATTTTTCTTCTCTCTCTGTCAAAAAAAAAAAAAAAAAGTTTCTGCCAAGTTTTCTCAAAAAGAAAAAACAAAAACAAAAAAAAACAAACTTACAAAAAAGAAAGTCTCCTCCAGGCTTCCTGCTGCCATACAGGGCATGCTGGATGGTGAGCTGTTGACAAGCACTATTAGTACAGGCCCACAGGGACAGAGAGAGAGGAATTAGGCCAGGTCATGGGAAACAGTGTCCAAGAATTCTAGGGTCAGCAGGGATCTTGGGAGGTCAGTTAGTCCACTCCTCTGTCTCCAGGAAGGACTCACCTTTCCCTGTTAATTTTGACCACCATAGAACAAATTCATTCTCTTTTAAAGAATATTGGGAAGCAGATTTTTCCGTGGATTGGCACCTGAAAACTTCTCCACTCTTATGCACCTACTCTTGGTCTTAGTTATCAACTGGGAGTGACTCTGTCCTTACTCCCCCTCAGCCAGCCACCCAGAGGACATTTGACAATGTCTGGATACTTTTTTTATTGTTGCAACTGGAGAGGAGATTGCTACTGGCATCTAGTAGGTAGAGGTCAGAGATGCCGCTAAACACCGTACAACACCCAGGATAGCGCTACAAGAAAGAATTATCTGGCCCCAAAGTGAACATGTGGAGTTGAGAAACTTACAGAAGAGAGAAGGGGAGGGTGTCATTCCTTGCATATTGCTGTACAGTACAAGGACCTACCTATAGTAGGACTAAAGTTCCACGGTTCAGAAACACATTTCTTCATGAGAAAATGTGGAACTCTTTTTTTTTGGTAGTCAGAATGACCTAATTCTCTACTGACTAGCCAGTCTTAGCTATTGGATAGTAAGTTTCACGAAAGCAGGAACCATACACAGTTAATTTCTATTTCCCCAGCGCCTTCACATGGAATGACATATAGTAGATTGTTTTTTGGTTTTTTTTTTTTGCAAATCCCTACGTAAAAGTTCAAATCATCTAGTTCTGTGAAAACAGCTAGACAGATTTTCACAAAATTAGAGGCATGTGCTAGAGATGGTCTATCTTAAAATTACAGGCTATTTCGTATACATGACATTTTGCGCTCTCTGGGTGAGTCCTCTCAAAAAAGATGGATAGTCTTCCAGAGCACCAAGGAGTCTTTGTGACTGTAAATGGGGCACAACATGCCATATGCATGAAGATTTTGTAGATTAAAAAAAATAACTGTGGCTTCCAAAGTGAGTCCTAAAGTGAAAATCATAGGGCCAGATTCTCCTAATTGTGGTTGTTGCTTTGCTTTCCACAAGGGCAACCCTATTTAGTTATGCACTAGTCCACTCCTCGGAAATGAGCCACCTCTGAGAGGAATGTCTTAAAGAGAATCAGAGCTGAGCAATTCATGGCATGGGGTGTATTTAAAGTGCTCTTGGAGAGCTACCGACTACCAATATCACAGACACAACCCATTTCTGTTTTAACAGGAACTGCTTTAGCCCATCCCGTTAGAGTAGGAGGTTTTGCCAACTTCCTTTAGACTTTAATTGATAACACACAAATCTGTTGCCACAGATGGTTGGGTGGGCAGCATCTAAAGCTGAGGTCTGGAGAAAGGATTCCTACCCCCAACAAATGCAAGAACGTTCAAGGAGTGTAGATGCAGGATGCACCATGGAAACATAAGTGAGGGAAGAGCTCTGGGTTCCACACCAAAGCATCAGGTCTGGATTAAAGGTACCCCGGCATGAAGAAGGTCACAGTTTTCCAGCTTGCTTTTCTGTCACGTGCAAATAAGATTATATGGTTTCAAATCCCAGATACACCAGCTATTAACTATGTCATCTTGGGCAGCTCATTTAATTTGTCCAAGTTCTGCTTTTTCCCCATATGCAATAGAAATTGATAATAATACCTCTCTTTTGAGACTTTGTGTAGCTTGAATGAGATATAAAGAAATTTTCTATTAGTTATTAGTATTTCCCCATGTATGAAACAGATCTATTCTGGAGATGATCTCTAATCTCCTTGACATGAAGATTTTTCACTTTTTCCCAATATAACTTGCATGATCTCGGGAATTCTGAGCAAAATGCAAGAGTCAAGAGACTCAGCGACCTCAGACCCTTCAAAGACAACCAATGGAGTCTCACAAAATTCCAAGCACTCACAAGAAGATAAAAGTGACCTAGGGGGGCAGATATCTTGGAATGAGGGTAAAATTTGCTGAACTGGTCTATTCCAGTGGCAGGTGATTGAAAGTCAACTAAAACTGCATGAAGGAATAAATAGGAAGACATCTATCAACTTTTATCATAGACAAGAAGCCCGGTGGAAAGCTTCAGGCCTAGGCAGTAATCACTTGCTCAAAAGAGATCATTGGGAATCTGCCTTTCCATCTCTTGGCTTTGCTTTCTTTTGTGTTGGCTTCGCTCTCAGCAAAGCCCTCTGCAGTTGTGACCCCCAGGAGCTCCAAACATACGTTCTTTCACTGTCAAGGTGAGCAGCCCTAAATGTATCTTTCCCAATCACTCTGGCGAAAGTCTCAGGATTTAGTCTGATTTGCTCAGGCCTGGGTCGTGTGCCTACTCCAGCAGTCGGCACCACACCTGAACCAAGTAGACTGAGAGGGCAGAGGAGTAACCAGGAAAAGGTAGAATAGACACCAGTCAGGCAAGAACAAAAGTACCCACTGCACTTGCTGACCCAAGTTCTCTTTCTTGATAAAGGACTTGTCTTCTTTCTTTCCTCCTCTTATATTGTGTGGTGGTTATGGAACTGTGTTGGGCAGGGGTTGAAATGAGAATAGATTACGCACAGCTGGACTGGAAGAAGTTTCTTGTGAGCTATTCAAGTCTCATCTTAAATTTCCTCCTTGGAAATAGGAGCTGTGTGCCATGTCGCCTGTCTCTCGTGGAGCAGTTTTGTGGCTGCATGAGAAAAGTAGACCCTCGTGAGCTCCTGCCAGACACTGACATTTGCCTCCCCTTTGGTTATTCTCAGACTCCGAAGAGCTCAGGCTGTTAAAGCAAGAAGAGGAGACCTAGCTTAGGTACAATATTCCAAGCATAACTCCATGGTCTGATAATCTTATAGGTGAGCAGAATTTGAACTTATTCTAGGACATTTCTGCTATGTCTTTTTCCAACACAGGTTTTGTACATTTCTTCTTAAGCTCACTGGGGTCACTTCAACTGACAGTAAGGGGCTTTTAAGGGTGGCAGTCCCTGGACTCGTAGTTAGTTCAGTGGATGCTATGAAGCAGGGTAGTAAAAGAGCTAAATGCTGAGACTTTAAAGATAGGCAGAGTGGGCTCTAAATCCCTAAGCAAATTGTCTAACTCTCCTGAGACCATTTCCTCTTCTTTAAATAGAAATCATGGTAACTGGCTACTGCCCACTGAGCATTTTTAGTTTGCCCCACACCTACTTTAAAAATGTGCTTTCATGCATTGAATCCTCATACCAAATTCCGTGAGGTCGGTACTATTATTATCTCCATTTTACAGATGGTGACACAGTCGGGGGTAAGGAACTTGACCAAGGTTGCCCCTCTAGTAAGTGGCAGGAAAGTATTCAGCATAGGGCCTCACGCATAGTAGGCTATCAAAGAAGGTTCACAGATGGGAAGAGTTGGTGATACATGCCCTTCCATTAAGAAATGTACAAGCCCAAAGTAGTAGATATCATTTCAGATGATTCTTGACTGGGAAATGCAGTAGTTTAATCTGGAAGGGCTTTCTGGAAGAGGAGATTTGTTTCGTGATTCTACTAAGACTGCATCATACTCAGCTACCTCTGAAAAAATGCGTGGTCCTCATCCTTCAAAGCTTTAGGAGCAGATCACCTTCATATGCAATGGGTGAAGAGGGGCACTGGCCCCCAAACCAGCTGCATCTTCTGAATCAACTTTGATGATCTATGTCAAATGCTTCTGTCACCAAATAACCCTCCCAACTAAGCTGTGAAGAGAAGGATGGTATAACAGGTTGGAACATGAGACTGCTTTCACTCATGTCTATTATGTGTCATTCACTGCAATTTGAGATGCAAGAGTGAAAGTCAGTCCAGTGTACCATAGTGTGCTACAGTGTACCACAGGAAGTACTAGTGACACCTAGTGTTTATGGAGGATTTATTTAGAATTTCACATGCATTCTTTCATTTAGTCCTGACAACTGCCCCCAGGGGTTTAGTACTAGTATTATTTCCATTTTACAGATAAGAAAAATGAGGCTCGCTGAGGGATCTGGTCCCAAGTCACATAGAGCTAGGAAGCAGAGGAGCCAGCCAATGACGAACAGCTTATATTCTTAACCACTAAATGTCCAGTTTCCCATGTTGACATGGACTGAAACAGAGCAGATGAGGGCAAATAAGTAAGATGAGTCTTGCTATTGACTGGAAAAGATTCCTATACCATACTTCAGGCACAATCAAAATGCAAATCCAGATCTGGCATAATTGCATGAGCTCAACTTTTTCATGACCTTAAGATATCTATATCATTAAAAAATTGTTGAGTCCCAAGGAATTTTCTAGTTTATCCCATAAAAGGAAGTAACATAAATATTCCAATTACAATAAGCAATTCCATATATTTAGTTTCAAAATAAGAATAAAATGAGAAAAGAAATGGCCACAGGCTCTGTCTTTATCATAACTAGACTGACTGTGCCCACAGTGAATTGATATTTTCCCATAATGTTACTTGTCTCCCACCAAATTCCTGGCAAATTCTGCAGAGGAAAGCAATGCTTACAGTACATTATTACTTTGGTGTTTCAAGGGGAATTATTCATTCCCACATATTATTGAAACAGTGCTCCCTTTACAGAACCTTTTCCCAGCTCTAATTTCCAATGGTGCATATTTCTCCACTTACTGCTATTTAAATGCACAATTTCTAAGGTTAATTGATCTGGTATTTGGTATGTCAATGTTTGCATGGGTTAACATAAATAAATATTATATATAATGATGGATGTAACAACAAAGTAGAAATTCACTTCCTGGTGGAACTCCTTAACAACTGAAATATGTTGATGGTCCCCAGAATTCTGAAGGTATGTCAGTGCAAATCTAAAATATAAGATGAAAACAATCTGATTCTACGTGGTCACACTCAAGGGCAGTAATTCAGAGAGCAGAGGAATTGTCACAGGCTGGTTCATTCGGAATTTCTCCCTTTGACGGTGGCATTTCGAGTCCCAATTTCACCAGTTCTAGCAACTTCCAGCAATGTCAAAGCTATCCTAATTCTATCCTAAAAAGATTTGAAATGATTTAGTTCCCTACTAAATGCAGCTTCACTATCACAGAAACCAACTATTGATAAGAACAACAAGGACAACTAACCAATATTACCGAAGACACATCATGTGGTCAGCACTAAATGTTAAGTGCTTTACACTAGTTTTTCATATAAACTGCTCATGTGTAAGGGGTCTCTATATTACACATGAAGAAACTGAGGCCCCGAGATAGTAAATCACTTGCCCATAGTCTATCAGCTCGTAAGTGGTAGAGTTAGGATTCCGATCTGGCTCTGTTTAACTCCAAAGTCTACAACCTTAACGACTGCTCTATAACCTCCTTTATACTAAACAAGTGGCTGAAGAAATTCAAACTGGGTAATAAACATTTCAAGTTTATTAGTCAGGGTAGAAGAAACTGTGCTGTGGTAATGGACTAACCCTAGTGTCTCTGACTTAAGCCACAGAATGTGATGCAAGATAGGCACCTTTCCTGGACTTCTGTATTCCATACTTCTATGTATATATTTTCAGTATGTGTTCTATCCTTCTACCTTGTGGCTTCACCATGTAGCATGCATGATTCCCAAGGCAAGGGAAGTAAAACCTGGGGGATCTTACACTGGCTCTTAAATGCTTCAGCCCACAGAGAACACACCAGTCCTGCTCTTAACCCATTGGCCAAAACAAGTCACATGGTGCTGCCCAACTGCAAGGAGATTGGAAAATGTGGGGGTGAGACTCATGGGTATTTGGTGAATATCAAATGTCTCTATCGTGTAACGCTTGTCCTGATTCCTAGGTAGGAGGAGACTTATACCTTGAGCACTTGCAAACATACCGCGTTATGCATTTTCAAGTTCTTTGCCCTAATATTTGGGAGGTAATTATCTGTTCGTTGAATCCACTTTTTTTTTTTTCACTCTAAATGGTGAAGATTAGTCATATGTGTTAGCAGTAAGGATATTTGGCAACAAGAAAATACCTTTAATAAAGGTATCTGTGGGGTGACAAGAAATGGGTTTGGACATCTTTCTTACCCTATTACCAACACGAAAACATTGCCATTTCTTGCCAAATAACGCAGGTCCAATTTTTGCTCAACAGTGTTTATGGGAAAATATCAAGCTTAAGTGTCAGCCAGACGTGAAGATGCCTCATTCAGGTCTTTGCTTACATCCCTCCCATGATTTACTGTGCATGCCCTCACTTTCTAACCACACACAGCTGACCAACACAACTACAGGCTCAAAGGGCATCTACATCAGGGGAGATAACTTGTATGACAGGCATCCTGTTCATTTATCCTTCTCTACTTCACTCTAGAGCCAAGATTTTAGAGCAGGAAAAGCTCTCCATCTACCAATTTACTGATCTGAGTTTCTTTTGCTTTTTGTGTACTCCAGGACTTCCTATTTTCTAGAACTTTCTTTCATGCAATATTGCATCTCCTACTGCTGTTGTTACTTACAGACATGCTGCAATGTGGAATATACTTTCTTGATTGAAACTCCAACTCTCTTTGGCTGAATATCATCTGATGGGATAAATTATTTAAGAAAGCCACAGCATTGAAGGAAGGTCAATACACAGTCAATGCTTGCTCCACCATTTAATCATAAAATTGAAAGGATAATGCAAAATAGAAGATTTGGGGAAAAGAAATCAGGGCATTTGTATGAAGTAGTTTAAAGTGACTGAATTCTTGAAGGGTTTTGCTTTGTTTTTCTGTTTAGAGGAGCCTCTTAAATTATACCATGTAAAGAGAGAGATTTTCCTACAAAGTACTCCTATTTCTAGACCTTGGGAAAAGAGTTTAAAAAACAGTATTCCCCAACATAATGGGAAAATCATTCATTCTAGTGCTTTCACTTTTCTCTTTTGAAAATTTATATCCTTAAAAACACTATTTTGAGATTTTCCCCTCAACCAGATGCTCTGGGCCTGGGTAGCTGAGGACAGTCCTCAATGAACAGGTGAAAAGGAGACTGAAATCGCAGCAAACCACTGGGCCAAAACTTAGTATTAACTGCACTCCAAATGAATTGATCCAAACCATATCTCATCAGAATATTCACTGATGGAATAGAGAATCCAACACAGCACGTGATTTTTAATCATTTCTTTCTGACCCATATCCATCCAAGAAGGAGGCAAATTGAGATAAGGAAAAAAAAATCCTCTGCTAGGCTTCCCTCGTCGCACAGTGGTTGAGAGTCCCCCTGCCTATGCAGGTGACACGGGTTCGTGCCCCGGTCCAGGAAGATCCCACATGCCGACTGCTATTTACCCAGTATCTTTTGTCCCTCCCTTTCTCCTTTATGAACTCAAAAGATATACATTCTTCTTCCTTTCCACTGTGTTCATTTACAAAGAGAGAAGTAATGAAGGCACCCTGGAACGGGGTTGCCATGGAGAACCTGTTCCAGGTAAAGAATAGTCACTACAGAAAAGTGGCGTGCACCTTGTCAGCAGAAATGCTGCAGCAGCCCCAGAGAGGTTATAATTTCTGCCACCACTAACTTAAATACAACACAATTCTGTAGGTCTCCAGAAAAGGCTCTGTCCTTTTGTGAGTGTGCCTTGCTTTACAGAAGAGCTGTGCCCTATTTGGATTTAAATCAAAGCATATTTCAAAAGCATGTACCCAGTGTCATATTTAATAGAACCCTAATGGCAATCCTTTGTTTAAAGACCTTTCCCCTCCTAAATAGGGTTTCAAGGTATAGGGTTTTCTTTTTTTTTTTTAACATCTTTATTGGAGTATAATTGCTTTACAATGGTGTGTTAGTTTCTGCTGTATAACAAAGTGAACCAGCTATACGTATACATATATCCCCATATCTCCTCCCTCTTGCGTCTCCCTCCCACCCTCCCTATCCCACCCCTCTAGGTGGTCACAAAGCATGGAGCTGATCTCCCTGTGCTATGCAGCTGCTTCCCACTAGCTAGCTATTTTACGTTTGGTAGTGTATATATGTCCATGCCACTCTCTCACTTCGTCCCAGCTTACCCTTCCTCCTCCCCGCGTCCTCAAGTCCATTCTCTACGTCTGCGTCTTTATTCCTCTCCCACCCCTAGGTTCTTCAGAACCAGTTTTTATTTTTAGATTCCATATATATGTGTTAGCATACGGTATTTGTTTCTTTCTGGGTTTTCTTACAGTGGGATAAACCTGTTGAATTCTGCCTCCTGACCTTTCCCAGTGTGAGTAAAACACAGGTCCATCACGGGCTGCCTTAGTTATACTTTCTCTCATTCTTTTTTTTACTGAAGTACCGTTGATGTACATTATATAAATTACCAGTGTACAGTATAGTGATTCACAATTTTTAAAGGTTATACTCCATTTATAGTTACTATAAAATATTGGCTATACTCCCCATGTTGTACAACATATACTTGTAGCTTCTTTTATACCTAATAGTTTGTACCACAATCCCCTACCCTTATGTTGCCCCTCCCCCCTTCCCTCTCCCCTCTGGTAACCACTAGTTTGTCTCTCATTCTTGAAAAGAGCCATCAGCCAAAATCAGAGCAATATATACAAGTTCATCTCTCTGAAATGCAATCTTTTCTGTGCTGGTTGAGACTTATTTAAAGAATAAGTAAGCAAATTTAGGTTCCATTATTACACTTCAGCATAACTGCCTCAGTTTCAATGAAAGGAAATATATTTATGTGCACATGAGATACACACTTACCTCCCAAATACGTGTGAAACATCCATTTGTAATCGTGTCTATGGTTGTTTAAATAAAAAAGAAAAAGAAAAATCTTGATAGATTGAAAGGAAAGAGGAAACTGTGATTGTGTTTCAATAAGAACTGTGTAAATAAACTGCTATTCAGCAAGCTCAAATGGTCTAAGTCCTAAAGAATCCGCTTCGAACTCTGAGCATTCAACAGATATCACTGAAATTTCTTAAGCATCTATTATATTCCAAGCACAAGGCTAGATCCTTTAGAGTCATAACTGCATTTGCTCCTCAAAGTAACTCTATGAGATGGTGGATTATAAATAAGAAAATAGAGACTTAGAGTGGTTAAGCAACTTGCCCAAGTTTTTTCTTTCACACTGTAGTCACAGTGAGGGTTTAAACCTGGGTCTTGTATACTCTGGAGTCTGCCCTTCTTCCTCCATGCTGCCTGGAAATGAGGAAATGCCAAAATTCGAATGCAGGACCTCAGTCATGCAAAGTACGTAACCCATCACTGAGTACTGGGACAATGTCAGAGAAGAAATTGTAAGTTTTGTTTGGCCAGAGCTAGGTACCCAGGACATATGTTATGCAGATATTGGTAGATGACTCCCTGAAATCCATCTCCCCTCCCCTTTACTAAGAGGTGGCAATGTGCCCAGCTAAACAACTGTGTTTGCCAGGCTCTCTTACAGAAATGTGTGCCTAGTGAGATGTAATCAGAAGCTTTGGGTAAACTTTTCAGCAAACCTTTTTAAAAGAGTTCTATTTGGCTGACATGTGCCCTTTCAGCTTTTCTACCTGCCTTGTTCTTGCTGTCTAGAACACACATCCAATGGTTGAAAGGTGAGTGACAAATCACAACCATAAAGCAACTCAGAAGGTAGAAAACACATGCTAAGAAACTTCCCAGACCTGAAGACAGTGATTCTTAAAGTCCAAGCTTCGAGCTACATAAAAGAAAGTTACCTGTATCTTATTTAAGCCACTACTATTTGGGGTTTCTGTTACAAAAAGTCAAAACCAGCCCCAACTAAAACATATGTTGCTAGAATAGGAGAGAGAAAAAAACTCAGGATACATATCCTTGTCTTCCCAGTAACACGATAATCTCCTGGAGGTTAGAGACCCTGCCTCTTATGTCTACTTTTATATCTCCCCCAGCACCTAGAATTTTCCATATAAATAACACGAGGTCTATGGCTACTTGTTTACTTAAACCAAGTAGATATTTTAGAAGTACCAAGGAAGGGCCAACCTTCTGAATGTCATTTTAAAGCTAAACCCAGTTTAAATTAACTATAAGAAAACAGGTATTCTGGACAGACTCCAGCAGTCCACTAACAATGACTGACAGCAAGGAGCAACTGTTCCTTAACCTGAAGAAAACACAACCCAGAATGAAATTTGTCCCTCTAAATGACAGTGGCTCACTAAGGAGGTCTGTGGATCTTTAAATTACACTTGGCAAAGAAACATCTTTTTATACAGACACATACACACATCAGAGGTATTTTCAGAAACTCATCCCACTAAGAATTTGAATGCAACTTGAGCACTGATCTGATTTAACCCCTGCCTTCCTTTACAGAACTGTGTCCTTCTTCCTCCTCAGACCAGCAGATCTATTTGCTGTTGGAATCTCCAAATTCCCCTCCACCCCAGTGCCTAGTTTGCATTCTCTCTCTTTCCTTTTGCACATGCCATTCTAGAAGGCTTTCCTCTACAGCCATAGAATCTTCTCTAAAGCCACAGTCTCCCCAGTGGTAATGGGAACACCAAAAACACAACCTCATGCAGTTGATGGGACTATTAGAGGTCACAGATGAATTTGCTTGGCTTGTATCTGCTACATGAGATGTATTCAATAGTAAATACTGGTGGCCTTGATTATACAAATCAATCAAAGGTCAGTTTTGCAAGGTCAACCATTTTAGCTCTCCGTTTATGCCAATCAATCAATCATTTTATCAAACAATTAATCCATCATAGATTTCCTTGCTAGTTATCATTCTGCACTGGCCATTTCAACTAATTTCTACCTCTGTTCTGAGGCCCAGCCCAAATCCCACACTCTCCAAGAGGCCAGTCCTGACCCCTATTAACCTCAGAAATGTCTCCAGCTTTTGTCATTCCTTCTTTCCTTAATCCTCTGTCCAATCAATTGTATCTTTACTGAGAGCTGTCATTTTCCATATGAAAATCATGTCCCCTCAGCTGGTTTCTAAGGTCTTTGCGGGCAAGGACCGTGTCCTCTACCTCTCTGACCCCCACTTGCTGGTACGGTGCCTAATACCCCAATCAGCTTTCGTTAACTGAGGGCAATTTGATTGTTTGCTTTGGGATCTTGCTTTCTTTGAGATTGGGAACAAGGCAGCTTCTATGAGTAGGAAGTAGAAACACATATGACCCAAAGAAATGTCAGTGTTAACTGCTCCCTAAGTCATATTTTGAGTGCTTAGTACATGCCAGATACTGTCTTAAATGTTTTCTTTCAAATGTTGCCTCTCAGCAGATGGGGAGGTTCTATAATTATTCCTATTTCACAGGTGAAGAAACCGAGGCACAGAAACTAAATAACATACCCCTGTCCGCATCTGGTAAATGGCAGAGCCATGACTCCCAGCCAGGCCCGTGAGCTCTAAAAATTGAACTCTACCCACGATGTACAGTAATTCTAATGTAGAGCTTGGATGCTGAAGGTTCTGTGCAGCCCAGCCCCATGTAGCGGGACTCATGAACCATCCAACTCAGCCTGCTCAGCAGCTATGCCTGACTTACTCTTTGTGGATTTAACAGCTCACAGCAACAGCTAAAAAGTTTGCTTAATCTACCTCAGAGCAGCACTAATAAGTAAGCAGCAAATTGACCACGGGCAGCAGCATGATGGTGGGAAGTCTAAAAATAAAGATGCAGGAAGGGTGAGACTTGAAGGTAATTAACTTACACTCTTCCTCCAGGGAGAACAGAAGTCAACTAATTGGCCGGCTTAAACAGTTCTGATACCCATCTTAAAGTCAGACTCTTCTTTTTGGGGTGAGTGTGTGTTTCCAAGAATGACTGTGGACAGACGACACTACACATTACCCAGAGTGTGAGAGAATGTGGGATCCCCTAAGGGGAGCTATAACAGAGCCACTTATGAGTAAGCAAAATAACTACCACTTAATGATGGTTTCAAAGATCACATGTGTGACCAGTCATATATAGTGCAAGCGATTATCTTGGGAGAGCGTAATTCAGCAATTCATTCATTCTGCATGGATTTTTTTCCCTTAAAATATTTATTAAGAGCCACTATGTGCTATGCATTATGCAGGCACTAAGGATGAAATGGTGAACAGTCAAAAACTGTGTCTACACCATTGTAAGGCAATTATACTCCAATAAAGATGTTAAAAAAAAAATGTGTCTACCTTCATGGAGCTTGCCTTTTATTTGGAAGAGGTAGATAACCAACAAGCCAACCAATGGATGAAGAAAATGATGGTGTTATGAAGGAAATAGACAGTGCAATGGGCTAGGAAGGGCCTGGGGAGGTGACAGGGAGGGTTTTATGGGGAAGGTAACATTTGAGCTGAGACATCCAGGATGGGATGGAACTACCTCTGCAAAGATCTGGTGTGGAGAGAACCTTTCAAGCAGGGGAATCTAAATGTGCAAAGGCCCTGAGGCAGAAGAGAGCTTTGATGTGCTTGAGGAAGAAAAATGTGACTGGAATATAGTAAGACAGGGAAACTGACATGAAGGGAGTTGGACATGGACAGGAGCCAGATAGGAAGAACTTTGTAGGCCTGGGAACAAACTTGGCATTTTATTCTAATAAAAGCGAAGTTTTAGAGGGTCGTATGAGAGAACACCATGCTGTGCTGGGATTGCTGCTTAGCTTCTGGGTGGAAAAGGAGTACTCGGTGGAACAAGAAGAGGAACAGGGAGACTTGTTAGGAGGCTTCGGTGGAGGCCCAGGTGGCTTGGGTGAGCGTGACAGCAGCAGAAACGGAAATAAATGAAAAGGTTTGAGCTGTATCTTGGAGAAAGAATAACTTGTGCCTTTTGCCCAAAGGCTTCACTATTCCAAATGTCAGCAGCAAATTGCTCTAACGGCTGAAATTTGGGGAATTAAATAATTAAAAAGATAAAGGGTTATGTTCAAATCTAATTCAAGATGAAGACATTAAGTAGTTTCACTTCCAGCTTCAGCTTCCTACATGAATGGCTGCTTTGTTGTAAGTTGACTCTTTAACCTCACTGAAGCTTACTGGGCTCTACACTCTAACCCCAGCTACCTGGCAGGGTGTCATGAAAATCTAATTAATGAATAATAAATAAAGTAAAAGCCCTTAAGCCTCCATGCCAGTATTTCCCAAAATGAAGCACATTTGTTCAGAAAATATAAAAATAAGCATTTCATAGTCAAATACATGTATAGGCTTCTATACTGCAGGACTAATCAGGACCTTTAATGCATTAATACATATGGCTCTTTAGTGAATTAATGAATCACCAATACAGTACTGTATTTTTCACTTATTTCAAGAAGGAAATTTTTCTTTCAAACCAACTGGTTACAACTTCTGTGGAACACAGTTTGTCAAACATAGTATTATAGAGATGTAAAAGACTGTTACTGAGACACCAGAAGACCTTCTAAAATACAAAATCGAGACAAAATATGTTGCACAGGTTAAGGAGTTACCAGGTTCGGGAGTCAACATCTTGCCTGGGCACCAAAAACATAATGTACTGGTCACGGAAGGGAATGAAAACAGGGCTTTAGGTAAGACATCTTGGGAATCCAAACTTCCTGAATCCAACAAGCAGGAAGCCTCTGAAGGAGCCATTATGATCCCCATTTAACAGATGAGAAAACTGGGCCTGGAAGAGGTTGAGCTACCTGCATAAATTCATCCAGCTGATGGCTAACCAACATGTGTACTTTTAAGCATTACACCAGATGGCTCTTTTTAAATGCTGGGATGAGATATAGCAGTGGTTAGGCTAGTGTGACTTCTGTTCTAATTCTAACCAGCAAAGAGCAGAACAAGGCAGTCAGGGGGTTTAAATCCCATCTTTAGCACTTACCAACTGTGTCATGTTAGGTGAGTCACTTAACTTCTCTGATCCCTGGCTAACTTATCTGCACCTGACAGAAGACAGCAATGACCCCATCCACCCTTAGGCTTGTCATGAGGATGAAATGGAACAATACAAGTCAGGTACTAGCTCCTAGTACCTAGCCCTAGCTCCTGGCAAAATGGGAGTGGCCTCTTAAATGTGTGGTCTTATTATTTTGTACAGTATCGTTTGTGTAATTTGGTATTTTTGACGGGAAGATGCTCCTAAGGGGATGTTGGCTCCCAAAAGATGAGGAAAAGTTGTACCCCTTTCAGAGGTGTGAATTAGCATGATTTATTCTGATGTCAAAGTCCAGGCTTAAATGACAAAGGACAAAAGCTGCACATAATCACTTAATCTGGGGAAACTCTTTTTCGAGAAATCAGCTTTGAGTAAAAGCCGTTCTGTTTTTCTTTTTTTTTTTTTTTTTTTTTCAAATCTGGGAGCACTGGGTTTGGGGTTAACTCACTGAGCCTGAGTTACATGAGGAAAATTGGAATCCCAGGGAGAGTTAAGGACGTAACCGCCTATGGCTAAATGATTCCCAAAGTACTGCTCTAAGTACCACAGATTTCCTCTCTATGGAGCAGATCTACATTATATCAGGTGGAGATAAAAACAGGGAGGACAGATGACGAGACTTGCTAGACGATCAGGACCGACACCTGTGCATGTGTGGGGAGGGGTCTGCTCTGACTATGAAGAAAGCTGTGGATTTCAAATCACACTTTATTCTTGCCTTCGTTAGATCTACAGGAAACCAGTTTTGACCTTTAAAACACAATATCATCTTGTTCACAGTCCTTCTGCAAGTTGCTTGTCTACTTAATGAAATTGTTGCCTGGTTAATAAAGTTGTGGTTGAATCCCTGCCTCTTAGCCATTAACTTCAGGACTTGAGTGCAGCTTTCTATTCATTACACTCTTAAGTCCCTTAGCAGCGGCATGTAGGGTCTTGTTTAGAATTGAATTTGGAAGGTCTCTGATCTTGGTGAGTTTAAATTGGAGCACAAGATGTACATTTGTATAAAGACTACGTGGAATTAAGTGTCTGGCCTTTGGAGACAGCCTGCCTGGGTTTGAGCCTTGACTCCACTATTAACTGTGTGACCTCTGTCAGCCTGTTTGTTCAGCTTAAAGACTTGAAAAACAATTATAATCATGATGATACCTACCCTCCTTCAGTGAGTGGTTTTAAGAATTAAAAAAGAAACATAGTCCCTGGATTATAAATACTAGCTATCACTGTTATCACCACCATCCTCATCACCATCACCACTATCACCATTATCTCCATCATCAGCACCACCATAATTCCCTCATCACCATTACACCACAATCAGCAGCACCCTCATCATCGCCACCATCATCATCATCTTCATCACCACCAACAGCATTATAATAGCAGCAGCAGCAACAACAAAAATGTCATGGTCCCCCCAAACCCATTAGTCCAATTCTTTAAGACCCACTTAATGTCTCTGTCTCTTCTTCTTGAATCCAGATACCTTTCTTTTCTCCCATATCCATTTCACCTATGCTCAAGTATTCTTTGTTACAACTAAAAGCAGCTTGAAAGCTAACAAGACATTAAGCAAAAGCCGCTGTGGCAGCTAGCGGAGGTCTTTAATGCCTCCCATTTTTGTCTGTTTTAGATAGCTTAATTCAAATGTCCTGCCCTTAGTCCATTTTTCTGTCTCTCAGACATTGTCAATGGCCTTAATATTTCATTATGAATCACTAAATAAGACTCATTCTCTTTTTAAAGTTTATCTATAAAGACTTCCCCCTCCTCTTTAGTGACCCAGTGAGTCATAGATCTGCTCAGGAACTCCAGACTTCTGATTAGTGAATATTGCTTGTGGTCTGATTGAGTCAAAAGTCAATTAATAAAGCTCATTCATGAGTTTCCAGCTTGTATTAACTGTTCTTGCAGTGAAGCCCTGTTGTACACATTTTGTATTTTCAGGCTACGTAGTAATATCATTGAAATCCATATCCAAAAACACCGAGTTCATCAGATTTTGCAGATTAAATGTTCTAAAACTCAAATCTCCCTTTAGAAAGGGAGATCTGTTGCATTGAGGAGTTCATGCAAATGGACTTGTGTAATGAAGCAGGAACATGACCACACATTGGAGAGTATTCCACATTCTCAAGTCAGACTGGGAGGGCTGTGGTGTTACTATTGTTAGCAAGTGAGGTGTGTGGTCAAACAAGCCTGCATATAACATGATGTGTCTTACATTATAACCTCCTAGCGCCCAAACATTGCCCCATGGTAGTACTGACTATGCATCTGGTCTATAAGCTCCCTCTTGCAAGGTTTGCATCAAACAGTTCATCCTTGTCTGTTATCCCAGCCTGGAGCATGGCCTATAACAGAAGACCAATGAAAATTTGCTGATGTGTAAAACATTTTTATCTTTGGAAATATGTATTTTTTGTAAAGCTAGAGAACCATCAAATTGATCATTTTTTCCCCTTCAGGACTGCAGGGGAAAACTGAATGTTTTCTAGAACAAAAGATGGAAGTAACCAGTTAAGACATAAACCCTCCAAGGAAGATTTTGACAACCTGTCACCATGCATTTAGTAAATAAAATTTACTGGTACAGCATTTAATAAATAAAATTGAGTGGTCCCCAACCTATATGCTCACTATCAAGTTCTAAGGAGCGTGATTATTCATTTGTTCATTGATTCAGTCATTCAACTAGCATTTCCTGAGTGCCTATGGTGTATCAGATGCCATGCTAGGCACTGGGAACTCAGCAGTGAATAGAAGAAATGGAGTTTACAGGAGATTTGCGCAATGATGCTGGCTTTGGCATTAGGGTTTTAGAACAGCATGTGTCTTAGTTTGGGTACCAGAAATCAGAGGCTGAGACAAGCACTTATACGCAGGTAATTTATTTGGAAGGTAATTCTGTGAGACAGAAGGGAGAGAGCTGGGAGAATGATACAATGAAAGAGAAAACCTAATATTAGGGAGCGTTTTGAATGTCTCTGGTGTAGGCAGTGGGTGCCTCTGAGAAGCATGCAGAGCACCTTCTATAACTGTCCACCTGGAAGATGAGAGGTATGCCCATTGGTTAAGGGTTTCTCTGCAGCTACCGTTACACACAGGCTCCCTCAGTGTTGGAAAAGACCTTGCATCAGACAATCTGAGTGCACCTGAGGCAGGTGCTGTCAGCACAAAGTGAATCCGAGCCCCCAGGGCAATGTGTACCACAGTTGTGGCTAGAATGAGGGGTAAGCTGAGGGAATGTGACATGGGACACCAAAGACAGAGTGACAGTCATTCTTTTACTAAGATTTTAATGAATGCCTGCTTTACTGACTGGCCCTATGCCAGGATCCTGTATGCGAGCTTAAAAAGACAAAGGGCTTCCGCATCTCAGATTCCACATGTCCACCGGCAGGGACCATGTTTCTTTCACCCATTTAGAACATCCTTCAGCTCACGGCCACAGACCAAATAAACAGGTTTTTTGATAAGATTCACCTTCACTTCTTAAAGCGTAATTAAATGCTAATTTTTCAAGATAACAACAACAATATGGTAGTAATAATAATAGCAAAAATAACAATAGCATCACAAATCACTCTCTCTATGTACCAGGCTCTGATCTAAGTGCTATACAAAGACCATATATTTTAATCCTCACAATAATTCAGTGACATAGGCACCATTATTATCATCCCCATTTTACAGATGAGGCAACTAAGGCACAGCAAAATTATAAGATATGCCCAGGGCGAAACAGCTAGTGAGATGCAGGGCAAAGATTCAAACCTACCCAGTCAGATTCCAGATTCTGTACTCACCACATCATTCTATCTGTCTAAGCCTAATGGAAAGGCCAGGCATCGTTCCCGTTCCGATCATCTGCATCCTTTTCCTATCTATTTCTAGTATGCAGTCAAGAGTTTTCAGATATCACAGGAGCCTCAGTCAATGCTTGGTGGAGGCAGACTTAGTTTGCTTTTGTTCCAGCACTGAGAGGAAATACAGAGCTCATCAGATGAGACCCCAACCCCAACATTTCACCCCTTATTCTTAGTCTCATATCCATATTAACAGATGCCGCCACATAACAAAAGTTCTGTTCTCTTGGGTGGTGACACATCATAGCTGGGTAGTGACAGAGCAGGTTCCAGAACCCCTGTTCAATAAAAGGGCTAGGAGCTCAGGCTCTGGACTCACACTTCCTGGGTTCAAATCCTGATTTCACGTAAGTTCTCCAAAGCATTGGTTTCCTTACCTGCAACGTGGGTATTATAACAGTGCCTAATGTATGAGATAATATTTGTAAATCCTACAGCACAGTGTCTTTAAACATGGAAAGCATTGGCCATTACCATTATTTTCTCCACCGCCACACGTTCTTTGTGAAAGGAGCTCATGCTCGTAACTTAGAGGATCATGTTTCCATTTAAGAGTTCATGACGCTATGGACAGCCTTCCCTCACAGATGAGCATACACGCATAACTTCATACAGTCTCAGAGACGTCACAACTCACTCAGCATCCCCATGGTCTACAAAGGGATATCTCTAGGTAGAACCTGTGAAGACATTTCCTCTATTAGCCAGTCCACAGGAAAACTTACCCAAGGAAGTGTTTCATAAAATATAGGGTGGGGACTTCCCTGGTGGTGCAATGATTAAGAATCCATCTGCCAATACAGGGGACACGGGTTTGATCCCTGATCCGGGAAGATCCCACATGCCGTGGAGCAACTAAGCCCATGCGCCACAACTAATGAGCCTGCACTCTAGAGTCCGCGAGCCACAACTACTGAGCCCCCATGCCACAACTACTGAAGCCCGCACACCTAGAGCCCGTGCTCCGCAACAAGAGAGGCCACCGCAATGAGAAATCCACACACCACAACGAAGAGTAGGTCCTGCTCGCCGCAACTAGAGAAAGCCCACATGCAGCAATGAAGACCCAATGCAGCCAAAAATTAAATAGTTAATTAATTTTAAAAAGAAAAAGAAAATATAGGGTGACCGGAGGCTGCAACTGCTAAGAGCAGTGGGAACAGAAAGGAAAAAAAAAAGAAGCAGCTTTTCTCATTTTTTAGCCCCTACTAATTATAAAACTGTTATTACCAGTGAGTGGTGAAGCTTATAGCCAGCACAATTAAAATTTCAATTAATTAAGCCAAAGGCAACATTAACTTATTAAAAAAAAAAACCCTTAATACGTAGTGATTAACGTAGGTCAGCAAATATTCAACACTACAAGGACTCTGGATCCTCATACTTGACTTGTCCAATAGTTTGATTTAAGGAAATTATGACAAAGCCCAAGAGAGCTCAAGGACAGATTCTTAAAGTTTCTAGTGAATCAAACACATTTTTCATTTTAAAAATGTTGTCATTAATCAGAATACAAAAGCAGTGTAAATATTCTTATAGCACAGCTGGTTAAGAAAGCAAAGGTGGCCCAGAGCAGCAGTACAATCACTCTTTATTATCAAGTCTATAACCAAATTACAAGTGAACAACCACATGGATTTAGAAATATTTCCAATGGACACACCATTAGACTAGTTGGTTATTAAACCAACTCCAGACCAAGCCATTGTATTAATTGGGAAGAGATGAACTCCTGATGAATGAAATCAATTCAACCAACGGTCTGTTCTTGATGACAGATAATAGGTCTATCATCAAAAACAGACCATCTGCCATTTCAGACAAGTAGAGACGTCTTACGAGACCTGGAGGTCACTGCAAACATGACTATACACCATACTGTCTTGGGCATACAATACAGAAAGTTCTGAATCATCTCAGGCAGGACCCCTCTAGGCCTGGGCAAGGTGTGCAAGAGGAGATGACTGTTTTTCAGTCTCCCCATTGTTCTCTTCAGTGTCCTTCATCCATCTCTTCCTATTAGGCAACATCCCTCTCAGGTTCTCTGGGAAATATTCAAACTACATGGAGCCTCTAGCAAACCTTTAAACAGTATCCTAAAGGCAGCAGTCCACTCTTTCTATGCTGCTTGTCAACCCTGATCCTCAGTGAATACCTCTAACCATCTTAACTTTTCTGCACTCAAAACACATCTTAGCATCTACACAGGTGAACCTGAAAATGAGTTTGAAGGAGTGTTGACAAGGGAGAAAAATAACACACTTTCCTATAGCAAGAGGAAGCTCTTGTGCAAGAGCTGTCTGGGGCAGGGAGGGGAGGAAGGAAGGGGGTAAGAAAGGAATAAATCTACAGAAATATTTTTGAAAGAAAAGGTTCTAAACCTTGTTATTTTCTTTACTGCTATTTCCAGTGGGTCAGTCCCCACTATCCAATGAGTCATGAAATTTCAGTGAGACACACACACGCACACACACATTAATGCTATGAAGTAAATTATGGTGAATAAAAGCTACTGAGGTCTTAATATAAGAATAAACAAATTTCTAATTTATTTCATGTTCTGCTTATGGAATTTTAAAGAACTTGCTTTTTTCCAGGCTTTGCATTTTACGATAAACACATAAACTACGCCAATGGCAAACTACTAGGTTAATCTTGACATTGGTTTTCATTAAAACATGGTCCTAAATTCACATTTAACTCATTTTCTCTCCTCACACAGCAGTAAGTGTTCCTGCCATGTGGATTGCTTATGTTTAGCTCCGTATAATCTTCTCATTCTATTATCTTCATCTCATTTACGATTCTTTTCTAATCTGTGCTTCTCCTGGGACATATGTGATTATTTAATCCTTTCTAATTTACACTGCATAGAAGACAAAACTCCCTCTGGGCCAGTGCATCGATAAATAGGATAAAATCTATACATAACAAGGATAACTCCTCCCAGTATTGGTGTCATTGCCATGGAGGAGATGAAAACCTGGCTGTATACTTAAATGGGAAATCCTCAAAATCATTAGGAGAGTTAAATTATACAGAGAGCCTCAGAAATAAATAATATAAAGAATCAAAGTCCCAGACATAGTAGGAGCATCATTAAAATTCAACTCTGGAGTTAGATGAAATGACTTGAACTCCAGACCCATGACTTATTAGCAGACCTCAGCTTTCTTCTTTATAAAACAGAGATAAAAAGAATACCTACTTCATGAGACAGATGTGAATATAAATGGACTATACACCTAAGGGCATAGCAGAATGCTTGGCACATGAGTACTCTAGAAACATTAGCTGGTATTATTACAGATACAAAGGACCAACATACAGACCTCCTACAATTAACCTTCTCTCCATGCTTCCAAATGATGATTCCCTGCAAAATTCAGGCTCATATCAAGAATCATACTTAAGCTTCTCAAGTGAAGGACACTCCCATTTTAAATTCACTGTCATTTGTTGTTAGAAATCACAGTACATGCTCTATTTTAATTGATTTAGATGACAGAGGTACGACATTGAACAAAATAGTAAATTATGTCCATTTGTTATAATATTCTTATATTCAACTATGAACACTGCCTCATTTTGAGAGAAATGGAAAACATACGATTATTGAATTAGGGGCACCGTGGAGAACTTTGTATCCCAGCTGGTTCATTCGCACTCCAAACACATACTGTTCTTATTCAATTACAGCTCGTACATTCAGTTCAAGAGTGTTCTTCAAAAACCTTGTTAGAGAACTTCAGATTTCTTGGAACACCAAAAATAAGCTTGCATACGTGAAAGATCCACTGAAACAGAATAATGAGTTCTGCTACGGTTTTTAAAAACAGAGGGAAACATTCATATTTCTTCTCCATCATTTAATAATTATAGAGCCAGAATGTCCTGAGTTCACTCATATGAGGCCCCAGTTTTAGTGAGGGCTATCTATCTATCTATCTATCTATCTATCTATCTATCTATCTATCTATACATTCATGTACATTTGAAAATTCTAAATCAAATCATATCCTATGAATAATTAGGATGAAATGTATTATAAAAAGCATTTTTAGGGCTTCCCTGGTGGCACAGTGGTTGAGAGTCCAACTGCCGATGCAGAGGACGCGGGTTCGTGCCCCGGTCCAGGAGGATCCCACGTGCCGCAGAGCGGCTGAGCCCGTGAGCCATGGCCGCTGAGCCTGCGCATCCGGAGACTGTGCTCCGCAACGGGAGAGGCCACAACAGTGAGAGGCCCGCGTACCGCAAAAAAAAAAAAAAAAAAAAGCATTTTTAGCCTACACTGAAACATTATTAGCACGGGAACTAAAATATACTTCTCTTTATTAAGAATTGGAGAAATTTACACCCTGGCTTGTTATTCCAGTACTGCTGACTCAGTAATGGAGATTAGCTGAGACAAAACAAAAAGTTACTGGAAGAAAGAAGAGACTATTCACTCCATGCACGATTTGAATTGCAATTTAGCTCTCAATACAAGCTACATATAAAGTTCTTAAATGGTCTTTAAGCAGCTTTTCAGGCATTTGTCAGTAAAAAAAATGGAGCCAGATCCTCACATTTCCAAAGGTGACAGGTCCTTGGGAAAAGTGTATTAACCATTTTAGTACTTCATACAGTCCTTTTCATTTTCTTAGGAGAACTAAGTCCCCTGTAAATATCTATTACCATAGATTCTAGAATAACGATCCCCAAAGACTCATGGAAAAACAAGCTTCCTCCATGAATTCTCATAAAAGAGCAGATCTGTATCTGTGGCAAAGAAATATGAAGATGGACAGTGGTGTCTTCAAATGGCCCTTTACCCCAAGGTTATCAACAAAGCCATATCATCTCTGTAACCCTCACTAGTGTAAACAGATCTATATGCAAATGCTAAGGCTTGGAGGCTTACTATGAAAACTGACTGGCAAAATATTGAAGGCAAAAAGGGCTACATGAGTATTCTTCACCCACTCCCTGGTATTTAGGATTTCACAGTTCTCTTAAAGGACGAATGGATTGAAAACTCCTACCAAACATTTGTATATGGACCTCACTTTTCCCCCTTTTTTAACCTAAATCAGTAGTCCTATAAACCTAAATTTTCCTTATAGGCTTGCAAGAAACTATGCCCAAATAGCCAAAATAATATGAAAGAGAAAAACAAAGGTAGAGGTCTCACACTCCCTGATTTCAAAACTTATTACAAAGCTACAGTAATCAAAACAGTGTGATACTGGCATAAAAACAGACGTACAGACCAATAGAACAGAACAGAAAACCCAGAGATAAACTCTTGCATATATGGTCAAATAATTTTTGACTAGGGTGTCAAGATTATTCAATGCAAAAAGGACAGTCTTTTCAACAAATAATGTTGGAAACACTGGATATCGGCATCCCAAAGAATAAAGTTTGATCCTTACCTTATACCATATACAAAAATTAACTCAAAATGGATTAGACCTAAAAATATGAACTAAAAAAAAATAAAGCTCTTAGAAGAAAACATAGGGGAAAGTCTTCTTGACATTGGATTTGGCAATGATTTTCTGGATATGACACCAAAAGCACAAGAAATAAAAATAAAAATAGATAAATAGGACTGCATGAAAAGTATAAATTGTACATCAAAGACACACTTCACAGAGTGAAAAGGCAACCAGTGGAATGGGAGAAAATATTTACAAGTCACAAATCACAAAATATTTACAACCCCCCGATAAGGGGTTAATATGCAGAATATATAAATAACCCCTACCTTTATAACACCACTGTAAAGCAATTATACTCTAATAAAGATGTTAAAAGAAAAAAAGAACCCCTATCACTCAAAAACAACAACAAC
Source organism: Neophocaena asiaeorientalis asiaeorientalis (assembly GCF_003031525.2). Taxonomy (NCBI): domain Eukaryota; kingdom Metazoa; phylum Chordata; class Mammalia; order Artiodactyla; family Phocoenidae; genus Neophocaena; species Neophocaena asiaeorientalis. The sequence continues at coordinate 12,656,066 of NW_020173397.1, forward strand.
AAAACAACTCAATTTAAACATGGGCAAAGCTCTTGATATTTTCTAAAAAGTTGTACAAATGGTCAACATGCACTTGAAAAGATGGTCAACATTACTAATTATTAGGGAAATGCAAACCAAAACCACAAAGATATACCACTTCACATCCATTAAGATAGCTACTTTTTTTTTTTTTTTTTTTTTTTTTTGCAGTACGCGGGACTCCCACCATTGCAGCCTCTCCCGCTGTGGAGCACAGGCTCCGGACGCGCAGGCTCAGTGGCCATGGCTCATGGGCCCAACCACTCTGCGGCATATGGGATCCTCCTGGACCGGGGCACAAATCCGTGCCCCCTGCATCGGCAGGCGGACCTCCAACCACTGCACCACCAGGGAAGCCCAAGATAGCTACTATTTTTTTAAAAAGACAGAAAATAGCCAGTATTAGTGACAGAATCTGGAACACTTGTGTATTGTTGGTGGGAAGGCAAAATGGTGTATCCATTATGGAAAATGGTATGGAAGTTCTTCAAAAAATTAAAAATAGAATACCATATGATCTGGCAATTACACATCTGAGTATATGCCCAAAAGAACTGAAAGCAGAGTCTCAAAGAGATATTTGTACACCCATGTGCATAGTAGCATTATCAAAAAGGTGGAAGCAACACAAGTGTCCCTTGAAGGATGAATGGAAAAACAAAGTGTGGTACATACACGATGGAATATTATTCAGCTTAGAAAGGAAGGAAATTTTGACACATGCTAAAACATGAATGAACCTTAAGGACATGGTGCTAAGAGAAATAAGTCAGTAACAAAAGGACAAAGATAGCACGATTCCTCTTATACGAGGAATCAAATTCATAAAGAAAGAAAGTAGAATGGTGATTGCAAGAGGCTAGGTAGAAAGGGAAATGCAGCATTGTCACTAATGGCATGGAGTTTCAGTTTTGAAAGATGAAAAAGTTCTGGAGATTGGTTGTACAACAATGTGAATATACTTAACACTGCTGAATCGCACACTTAAAAATAGTTCGATGGTAAACTTTACGTGATGTGTATTTTACCACAGTTTAAAAAAAAATTACATGGGTCACTTAAGGAAAAATCAAAGGTAATTTTGACTATACAAAATTTTCTATTATGCAGTAATGAAAACCTCTAAAACCTAACTGTGATTCTACTATATTTTCTGGCTATTATCAAGTTTCCTATTTATAAATCAATAAAATTATAAGGAACTATAAATATCAACTAACCTAGTTTTTTTTTTTTAGTTACTAAGGAGGAAACCAAGGAACATTCAATTGGGGAAATGATCTAGTGCTCAAGTTTATAAAGAGCTAATGGAATTACAAACCTAGAAATCAGGCCACATGGTACTTTCTGTTAACTATCTGTTAAAAGATAATATGCTTCATCCCTGGATGCTGATGAACTATCATTAAATCCTACTGGGGATTATAACAAGTGATTCTTGCCTGTAACACACCACATTCCATTCTTACTTACTTGGCTTTCCGTTTAACTCATAATCTGATACACTACTGCCACTCTTCTGAGAATGAAAGAGAGCTGGAATAAACCTCATAGTGTGTGACTAATGTACTTCTGAGAAGTTGTGCTTAAACTGATTCACATACTTCCTTACTTCACTGTACTTTAGCATAACCAAAACTCCACGTTGGCTCCAAGGGCACTTAACAACGCGATGAGGGGAGTAAGTTTCCAAAGAGAGACCACAGTACAATAAAACAATTTACTAAGGGTAACATGCAAAAATAAACTTATTTGGTCAGTAGAGAGTTGCTCAGCGACACTAATAAATGATTATTTCATGTATTCAATATTCAGCAACTATGGAGATCTAGATCAGGGATCAACACGCTGTTTCTGTAAAGGAGCATATAGTAAATATTTCAGGGTTTGCAGACCAGGTGGTCTCTGTCTCCTAACTACTCAACTCTCCCACTGTAGCATGAAAGCAGCTATAAATAATATTTAAATCAATGGGCAATGCTATGTTCCAATACAACTTTATTTATAAGAATAGGCAGGTAGGCAGAATTTGGCCCAAAGGCCATAGGTGCCAATTTCTGTTCTACATATTAAAAAATAGTGGTAAACTAGGCCTAGAGGACTTGTATTCATGAAGCTTATATTCCAACAGAGAGGCAAGGGGAAAGCCGAAAGAGAGAGAGAAGAGAAAGAGAGAGAGAGAGAGAGAGAGAGAGAGAAAGTAGGAATGCAGACAAGGAGAGAAAGAAAGAAAAAGAAGGGAAGGAAGGAAGGAAGGAAGGAAGAAAGAAGGAAAGAAAGAGAAAGAAAAAGAAAGAAGGAAAGAAAGGGAGAGAGGGAGGAGGGAGGGAGGGAGGAAGGAAAGAAGGAGGGAAGGAAGGAAGAAAGAGGGAAGGAGGGAGGGAAGAGACAGAGAAATAAAGAAAAAGATGTTTCAAATAATATTAAATGATATGGAGTTATCTCCTTTCAAAAAGAGATTGCTTCAAAAGCTTCCAAACTAATGGTTTTCAACCTGGCAATTCAACAGATTGTCAAAAATCCACATTACAGAACTTCAGCTGAGAAAAATTTTCATTTAATGGGTGGAGGGTAGAGCCTGGGGAGCATTACTTTTTAAAAAGTTCTGCAGGTGAGAAAGCTGGTCAAACAACCTTTGTTTCTATAGGTATGGTTGAGAATAATTAAATTATTAATGTTAATTTCACTGATGGAGAAAGGAGAAATAGAAAAATTGAATCAATGAACTACTAATGAATTAGCTTCCTCAAAGGACAACACATGTGCACTATAAATAGCATGGCTGATAGGAATATTTACACATCACTCACATAAGAAAACTAACTACATTTGCATTACACGTATGATATAAATTCCATGTTAGTATTTAAGAATTTCTCAAACTGAGATAGTTTTATTAGAGGATAATTTTACACATGAGTACTATAGAGTAATTCCTTCCCAAATTTTATTTTTACCAGGAATGTTTTATGGTAACAATAGGACATGTGTTACACAAGTATTACAAACAATTCTAAATCATCTTAGATATACTGAGCAGGCTTTGAACTACGCAATAAACAATGCTCTTGTCACAAAAATAGAAGATAGAGAAGCAGTACATGGGGAATGAACTGATAAGATACAGGCACCTTCTAATTCGCATCCCGCCATGATTTCTGCTGACAAGTCTGAGGCTGAGAGGCAGGAATGAACACACCTGTATCATGACTCAAGCTGCCCAGGAAGCATGGAGCAAAACACTCTAAGGGCACCTTGGCTAATGTAGGTTGTTGCTCAGATCACATTAAAACCTCAACCTGGTCCATCAGATGTCATTTCTCACTAATTCTGGGGCTCATTATTTGGATTGTGTGTCAAAATACGACCCCCTACATACACCAAAATCCATGGATGCTGAAGTTCCTCACATAAAGGCACGCAAAACTGTCCACCTTCTCTATTCGCAGGTTCCACATCCACGGGTAAATTAAAACCTTGAATATGGATGTACTAGCATTCGCTTTAGCACCTAACATCTCAAAATGCTAAAGGAGGACTTAGATCCATCTGGTCAACCAAATTTTTGCTTCATAGACAGAGTAGTCGTAACAGCAGGGGGAGCAGTAACAGGGTGGTTGGGTTTCAGCAACAGATTCACACCTGAAACTCTTGAACTCCCATGACGCTTCTCTGTCTCTAACATTTCAATTGTGAAATAGAACATGTTCACAGAAAGTGCCTAAAACATTACTGTATTGATTAATAAATTACCACATAGTATGGCTTCATGTAACCGTCACTCAAGTTAAGAAATAAAACTTTGCCAGCATCCTAGAAGGCTCCTGGGTGCCCCTTCCCAATTACAGGTCCCTCCCTCCCTGAAAAATGTAACCACTGTTCTGACTTTTATACTCACCATTTCTTTGCTTTTCTTTATACTTTGGTCTCATATGGACTATAAATTACACTAGTTTGGTTTTGCCTATTTTTGAGCTTTATATAATTAAAAGAATATAATATATATTCTTCCAATTATATAATATAGAGTATATATCTGAATTTTGTTACCCAATTCATCAAGTTGCTGTTTTAACTGTAGTTTCTTTTTCCTAACTGTAGTTTTTCATAATTGTATAGTATTCCACTGTAAGAATGTATCAGTACATTTTTACAAGTTGATGGATATTTGGGTTATCAATTATGCTGAATTGAACATTCTTGTATATGTCCTAGTATACAAATGCACATTTTTCTTTTAAATGTGTAACTAGAAATGAAATTGCTAATCAACAAGATATTTGTATTTTCAATTGCGTTAGTTAATGCCAATGTGTTTGTCAACGTGTATTGTGTCACTTTACGTTCCAACCAGTGCCATGTGAAAACTGAAGTTGCTCCATATCTTTATAAGCACTGGCATTGTTAATCTTTAATTTTAGCCATTCTGATAGGACTCTCATGGTGGTCTTGTATTTCCCTAATGAGTAATGAGATTGAGCATCTTCTTACACTCAGTTAGTCATATGCTTATTGGTCATTCGTATATGCTCTGGTGTGCAGGACCCGTTTAACTCTATTGACTTATTTTCGGTTAACTGTTGCTGACTGACCAACTATTCCACAACTTAGTGACTTAAAACAAACTCAAAGGATAAATTTTCAGCACTTAACCACTAAGTATAATATCTACTTGTGTTTTCTGTGAACAGAATGCATTAAAGAAATTCTCTTTTACTTCCTAAGAAATTTTAAAACTATAACATTTAATTTTGTTTAGTTTTCTTGATGCCTGGATTTTTCCATCAAGTAATTCAACCAAACATTTAGGAAAGCAGTAATAATAATCTTAAATTCTTCCACAAAATATAAAAGGTTGCAACAATACCCAGTTCCCAAAGGAGGCCTGTTAAACCAGCCAAAGCCCCCAGAACGGGAATTACAGAAAAGGTAAATTATAGGGCAGTCTTATTCATAATATAGATGCAGAAATCCTAAACAAACATTAGCAAACTGATTCCAGCTATATATCATGCCAAGTAGGGTTTATTCAGAAATTCAAAGTTGCTTGAGGTGATTGATTTTAAGTGTAATATACCAAATTAACAGAATAAAAGAGGGAAGTCATTTCAATTAATTCAGAAAAACTGACAAAATTAAATGTTATTTCATAGTTTCAAAAATTCTTAGGAAACAACAAAAAGAGAATTTCTTTAAACTCATATATTATATTCACCTAAAACACAAGTAGATATTTACTTACTTAATGGTTAAATGCTTAAAATTTCCCCTATAAGTTTGCCACCTTTTTGTCCTCAATTTCTATGTTAATTAAACTCTAGTCAGAGGACATATACCCTCTATATTATTTTTTTGAAATTTGTTTTAACTTACATATTCTAAAATAATGAAAATGTTACAACTGCACTATATGTGCTTGGGGGAAAAAAAGGTGTTTCCTGCAGTTATTGGGCATAGTGTTAAATATATACACTGAGTTTTTCAAATCTTCTTTACCCTTACTGATATGTGGTCTGCTTATTATATTAGTTGCTGAACAAGAGGTGTTAAAATTTTCCACTGTTCACCTGAACCCACTGATTAATCATATGCCTCATGAAGAGTTGCAATAAAAAGTATATAGCAGGAAGAAATCTACTCTAAAATAATTTGAACTTGAGTCAAATCAAGCCTCCAGAACTACCTGCCTATTTACTGGGAAATGAAAGGTAGAAAAACAAGGGTCAACAACATATGAAGAAGCAATTAGTCAGGTACAGAATATGGGCATTCCACAGGATGAAGGATGCTGTCTGTTCACCAGAAAAATAGCATGGAAAACAAACAAAAAGGACAAGGACTGTTAAAGAATAGAATATACTTGAGCCAAGTTTTTTAATCACTCACTACGATTGTGTGATTATTTCTGCTCATAACTGTAATCACTTTTCTTTATGTATTTTCAGCCATGCTCCTAAGTGCACACAAATTTAGAATTGTTATATCTTCCTGGTGAATTGACTATTTTATTATAATACCGTTCCCCTTTTTGCCTCTGGTAATGTTGTTTTATAGTTGGTTTTATATTTATGATATTACTATAGCTATACCAGCTCTACTTAGTTAGTGTTTTATGGAGTATATTTTCCTATTGTTTCAGTAAAATAGCCATCTGAAAAATGACTGGCTTTTAATTGGAGCACTCAATGCAATTACTGATATATTTGTGCTTCAATAATGTACTGTCTTGTTAGTGCTTTAAATTTGTCCTGCCCTAAGTATCTTCTTTCTCTTTCCTTCTCTCTCCCGCTCCCTTTTTATGTTTATTTTACTATTCTTTTTAAACATTATACTTTTTGCAATTATTTAAGGGTTACCCCCAGAGATTAAAACATGTATTTTAGCATATTTTAATCTAATGTTAATTGGTATTTTAATTTACACCGTCTTCCCAAGGAATTCAAGAAGTTTAGAATACATTAGCCCAATTGACCCTCACATGACCTATATGCTATAATTACTATATATTTTAACTCTATATATACAGTTTATATTCATAATCTATTTACCACTTCACTCATTCTTTATTCCTTCTTAGTTCTCCAACATTCTCTCCAGGAACAGTTTTCTTCCATCTGTAGAATTTCCTTTAGTTTTTAGTTTGGATATTATTGAAAAATCACTCACTCTTATCTATTAATATCTTTATTTTAGCTTTCCTTTTGAAGGATATTTTTATTGACCATAGAATTCATGATTGGCAGCTTTTTTTTTTTTCTTTTGGTACATTGAGGATATTATTTCATTGTTCTCTGGCTTCCATTAATTCTGTTAAGAAGTCTGCTAGCAGATCTTTCCTGCCCAAAATGTGGCCCAGGAAACCCAGCATATTATATCTTCTTATGTGCCTGGTTATCTTTGATTGTGTTAGGGAAATTTTATTTAAAATGTCATTTGTAGAAATAATTTGAGCTTTAGAAATATCCTATATTTCTCCAGGAAAAGAATCTTCTTTTTTTCAGCCTGGCATCTGGACCCTAGCAATTTAGGATTGCATTAATTCTAGTGTTAGGGACTGAGATTTTGGGGGTGACTCAAACAACTCATACTATGATACAGTCTATGTGACATCTGGTTTACTTGTGGCTCATCTTCATTCCCAGGATGCCACCCTTCAGCATCCCAGTCCAAAGAATAAAGTGTTTCTAATCGAATCGAACCCTGGTGGGTTCCAGACTCCAACTTTTTCCATCTCCCCAGCTATGGACTGTTTGAAGTACCTCTCCATCAGAGAACCTCCTCTTCTAGCTGCAAGATGGTGACAATTTATCTCTTTCCATCACATTCACAACGAGTTCATCAGTAGGTCTTATGTTCTGCCTCCACAATGTATCCTTCACCTTTGTCTGCTCTCGATCTGCAATGCCCCCATCACTTCTTCCCTGCGTGACCTCAATATCATCCTACCTTGTTTCCTTGTTTCCACTCTTGCCTTCCGTGGTCCATTCACCAAACATTTACAATCAGCCACACAATCACATACACCAGATTATAAGGCTCCCAGTTTAAATGTCTCTAAGAGCTTCCCACTGAACTTGGAGTGCCCTGTTTTTCTACCATGCAAACTTTTTACCCTGACCTTCAAGCCATTCCGTGGTCTGGACCCTACCTTTCTCTCTAGACATACTAGAATATTATTTTTTTACAAACAATCCAAGTTAGTTCCTGCCTTAGTTGCTGTGTACTCACAGTTTCCTTTATCTGAAAAAACAGCTTCCTCAGTACATCTCATGGCTGGCTCCTCTTGGTCACTCAATTTCTCCTTGAATGTTACCTCTTACAGGAGTCCCTTACTCACCATCCCATATAAAGTCCTCCTCTCTCAGCAGCTCTTGTGCATTGCTTCATTTAATTTTGTTCATAGAATTTACCGCTCTCTGAAATTACGCTTTTTATTGCATGAAACAAACCTCAGTCAAAGATAATGTGTAAAGACCTTTTTGGTCTATAGAGGAGACACTGTTGAAAATGTCATAATTGTTTATAAAACTAAGTCAACAAAAAGAAAGGAAGAACATATAAAAGCATGTGACAGAAGGCTGGCACACAGAAGATATTCTAAATATATTTGCTGAAACTCAGAATACAGAGCTCTGTATATGACACATAAATCATTAATCTACTCATGGTCTTAAGACTTCATCCTTCCCTTTTATCCTTCATTCCAAATCTCTCATTTGATACCACCCAATTTCCTTCCCAAGAAAACAGCATTTTTCAACCAAAAAAAAAAATCTGCTACTAGTAATACATCCAAAGAAACAGTCATATTAGTAAGCAAATAATTGGTACAAAATGTACACTGTGATAGGGAAAAACATGGAAAAAACTAAATATTCTCTGAGAGGTTCAGCTAAGTATATTACAATGTATCTTAGAGCTTAATTATATGTTGCCTTGAGGAAGACCTGTAGGTATTTTCACAGAAGAAGTTAATAAGTTTTTCACTGAAAAAAAACTGTAGAAGTAGATGTATAAAATGATAAAGCCATTATTTTTAAAATAGATCTCTTTATATATGTATATATCTGTAACTCGTGTTACTGAGTGAAACTGGCATTGGACAAAAATTATTATTTTCTATTTCTATATCTGTTTTAATATTTTATTCTATATATTATGTTTTTTATAATAACGAAAGACCAAAAAAGCTACTCAGAAATTTAAAATATCATGTCCTATTTAATTTTGAACATTTCATTTAGCTGTATTTTTACATCTTCATCTAATCGGGAATGACACTACTCTCAAGGTGTTAAAAATTACTAATGCACTTGTAAAGCTTTATGCTGTCTAGATTAATTTGTTCTTCCCACTTCATGTCTAGTCTGGCAAGCTCTTTCAGGAAACTCGCCACTCACCAACCAAAGCTGTGATACCCCAAGCACAAATAGGTAGGCATGAATGGCAGCCAGAGGCTAGAGCGTATCATAATGCTTAACTCTACTGCATAAAAATTTTTCAAATCAGATGTCTTTCCCACTACCTTATCTTGGCTTTGTTAAACTGGGCATTCCAGAAAGAAAAGTTACCTAGTTTGAGCATACTTTGGTCTATTTTGGGGGGTTCTGGATCTATCGATGCATTGGAAAAACATATTATTGGGTTGATCAAAAAGTTCCTTTAGGTTTTTCCATAACATCAAAAAACCTGAATGAAGTTTTTGGCCATCCCAATACTTATTACTAGTCAGTTCAACTGGTAGACCTCATTAAAAAAACAGCTGCCACAGCCCTTGTCTGAGTAAGTTTCTGCATTTTATGGTATAAAACAAACACTTTAGAGAAGAAAAATAAGCTATCATATACTGTCACATACATCCCATACAGCTATCAAATAATTATTTACTAAAGGTGATTTTGCTTTTACTAACCCAAATTCTTGAAAAACTCGTCCAGAAATATTGAAAAAAGTCCTATCAGCCTGTTAATCTCTGTATTGCCTGACCCATACATTTTGGCATTGAATCACCAGGGGTTAGGAATGAAAAGATAATTTGGTTCATAATAAGTGTTTGATAGAATTAGTACCAAGGGCCCCTGTAAAATCAATAAAAACATGAGTAGAACAGACACTAAATTATGTGCTAAAAGACTTTAGCTCTTTGAATTTGGATTTAAAACTAGACTTTGTTATTTGATGCTCTTGTCTGAGTATCAGAAATCGTATGAAATCAAATCCCTCCTAGGAACTTGATAAAGAGGGAGAATTCTGATCTCTTTAGTTTGGTGTAAGATGTGGCATGTCTCTAAAAACACATTTGATGGGTTAATAGCAACTATAGCCTGCCTGGTAATTCAGGAATACCTGTCACGCTCAAAGAATTGGGGCAATGTGGAACCTACTGGAAGAAAATATTGTAGATTCAGGTCCCAAGGGACATATTCAGCTTAATTCATGTTTGTAGTTTTCTTTTTAAATGAGAGACACACAGAGATAGAGAGAGATTCCCTCATCAAACTCTCAACTTCTCTTACATGTTGTGATTGCGCTCATATACGTTTTCAGAACGGTTTCTCTGCCTGAGAACCGAAAAGTACAACACAGGTATTTTTCCATAGGAAATCTGTTCTTTTCCTCGAAGTGAGGCTTAGTGAGATATGATTAAAATACAGTAAAAAATGCACCAGTTTGAAGTGTATAGTTCTATACATTTTGAAAGAGGTATATGTAATATATTCTCATCACCCCCAAATTTCTTCAGAGGTGTAGTTAATCCTCTTCCCCCACTCTCAGCTCCTACGACTACTACTTTTATTTATGTCTCTATAATTTTGCCTGTTCCAGAATGTTATATAAGTGGAATCATATAAAATGTCATCTTTTGTGGCTTCTCTCAGCCTAATGCTTTTGAGATGCATTCATGTTACTGAATTTACCATCAGTTCATTCCTTTTTGCTGAGTAGTATTTCATTTACGGATGTACCAAGTTTGTTTATCCATTCACCAACTGATAAACATTTTGCTTGTTTCCAGTTTGGGGTAAGTATGAATAAAGCTACCAAAAACTTTAATGTATAAGTATTCGGATAGACATATGTTTTAATTTCTCTAGGACTACAATTTCTAGGCTATATGCAGTGCTGTAATGGTAGATATTTAATAGTTGTTTCCCCTCAAAAAAACTTTTATTTGTAGCACTTGCCAATCTCTGTAGTGTAAATACACCCACCTAGCCTATTTCAAGCTTCCAATGTGGCATCACTAAACGTGGAGTTGAATGAGCAGTAAGGACAGACTCCAATAGAGCTCTGGTCATAAGTGTGTATTTTACTTTATAAGAAACTGCCCAACGATTTTCCTAAGGGGCTTTGACATGTCACATTTGCATCAGCAGTGTATGAGAGTTCCAGCTGCTCTACATTCTAGCTTGCATTTATTATTGTTCAGGTTTTTAAACAATTTATTTTAGCCATTCTATCAGGCATGTACTATTACAACATGGCAGGTTTTTTTTTGTTTTTTTTTCGGTACGCGGGCCTCTCAATGTTGTGGCCTCTCCCGTTGCGGAGCACAGGCTCCGGACGCGTAGGCTCAGCGCCCATGGCTCACGGGCCCAGCCGCTCCGTGGCATGCGGGATCTTCCTGGACCGAGGCATGAACCCGTGTCCCCTGCATCAGCAGGCGGACTCCCAAACACTGCGCCACCAGGGAAGCCCAACATTGCGGTTTTAATGTAACTTTCTCTTATGACTATGTTGAACACCTTTTCTTCTGCTTATTTGCCTTTGTACCTCTTTTTTTTTTGAAGTGTCTGTTTAAATCATTTGCCCATTTTGTTTTCTTATTATTGCATTTGGAGAATTTTTTATATATTCTCAGTATAAGTCCTTTATCGGGTATTTGTAAATATTTTCTCTGTCAGTGAATTATCATTTCATTTTCTTATAAGTGTCTTTTAAAAATTACAAGTTTTTAGTATTGATAAAGTCCAATTTATCATTTTTAAAATTTATTGTTTCAGCTTTTTTATCCTAAGAAATCTTTGCCAAATTCCAGTTACAAATATTTGTTCCTGTAATTTCTTCTAAAATTCAGATGTCCAGTACAATAGCCACCAGCCACATGTCGATATTTTAATTTAGGTTCAAATTCATTAAAATTAAATAAAGTTAAGACTTCAGTTCCGAAGTTGCACTAACCATATTTCAAGTGCTCAGTAATCTTATTGGCTAGTGGCTATCATATCAGACAGAACAGCTATTGAACATTTCCATTATGGCTCACTGTTCCTTTTGGATATTACTTTCCTAGAAATTCCAGAGTTTTAGGTTTTACATTTAGTCTCTGATATATTTCAAGTCAATTTTCATATATGATGTGAGGTATAGGTAGAGTTTTTGTTTTTGCTTATGGATTTCAAATTGTTCCAGCAACATTTTTGAAATCTACTTTCCTTTTTATTACCGTAACAATCATTGTGTAAAAGTTAGACACAAGGCTTTCCCTTTGGCATTTTTAAGACTTGTTTCCAAAAAAAGGCTACCTGGCGGGCTTCCCTGGTGGCGCAGTGGTTGGGAGTCTGCCTGCCGATGCAGGGGACGCGGGTTCGTGCCCTGGTCCGGGAAGATCCCGCATGCCGCGGAGCGGCTGGGCCCGTGAGCCATGGCCGCTGAGCCTGCGTGTCCAGAGCCTGCGCTCCGTAACGGGAGAGGCCACAACAGTGAGAGGCCCGCGTACCGCCAAGAAAAAAAAAGGCATACCTGGGGATAAAATATTAGAGGCCAAAAGCCATGATTGAGTTAGGGCCACCATATTTACTAGGTGAAAGTTGCATTCTCTACTGCCTTTTGTCTACTGAATTAATATCTGTTTCTGACATTCTGTCTGCTAGGCTTTAAGGGATTAATCTGTGAGTACCAGGTAGATTAGGCCTGGTTTACACAGGGAGGCAGCGCAAATGCAAGGGAAATTCTGCCTCTTGCAAAGAAACTAATTGAACAATCTAATCAAAGTAGGAAAATATCACTTTGCCCTTTTTTGTATAGAAATGCACCTCTGCAAAAAGACCTTTATTAGTGGGAAACAGGTGCTAGTGGGTTTTCTTTTTATGTTAAATAAGTATATTTAGTAGAAAAAAAATATTTCTCACATGAAACTTTCCCATTTTAATTCTGCGTTAGAGAAAAAAGTAAACACTTGATTCTTGGTTTTATCACAAAACCTCCCATGGTTTCTGTAGCTTTCCAGTTCCCGTTAGTAAGTAAATTTGATAAACATATTTTTGCTTAAAGAGCAACTAACTGTAGGATTGAGGGAAACTCACCTTGATTTTGCGAGCTTTTTCAAATCAATGTGGCAATAGAATAAAATGTGCTTTTTTTAACTGGCTGAGCATTTTAGAGTCCAAAATTTTTTTTGACACAACTGAGTTTTAGTCAATATTGAATGTCTCCAGTTAGACAGCACTCTTAAATTATTATTGAAATATATATCAACCAACATTTCAGTTTGGAAAATCGTTTAGAGTAGGAGTCTTTAAACTTTTTCTATAAAGGACTAAATAGTAACTATCTTAGTCTTTGCATGCCAGACAATCTCTATCACAAGTACTGAACTCTGCTGCTGTAGCCCAAAAATAGCCATAGACAATATGTAAACAAATGAGCTTAGTTGTTTTTCTTTAAAACTTTATTTATAAAAACAGGTTGTGGGGCTGATCTGGCCCCTGGTTTAGAGTTATAGTTCTTCCCTCCCACTTCATCAAAAGACAGAACGCTCATTCCAATGTAATTTGTGTAAAAATAAATGAAATATAAAGGTAATTCATTTCCTTTAAAGGTGACTATATATTCTAGGATTGTGAGATTTTTAATAACAATATAAAAGTAAGGCACTTTTCTGTTAATGTATTTCACAAAATTTACATGTCTTTTTCTCATTTAAAAATTCTATAATTCCCCATACATTTTGAAAAACAATAAAGACTTAATTTAATGATGTAATATTTCTCAGGGAATTGTCCTTGTAATTGTTCAATGCCAGTTGATCACTTCGGTGGTTAGCTAAATAAATACAGCAGACCCATATTAGTATGAATTTTTGGCAATCTCCCAAGCCTCTTAATGACCAGAATAGGAGGCTGGTATATCAGTGGCTACTGAGTTTAGAGTGGAACAATGATAATAATAAAGGCAATAAAGATTAATTATGAAACGTAAGATGGCCTAATGTTAGACTTCAAATTCATGTAGTGTGCTGGAGACACATGAATGAAAAATCAGTAAGTTAGGCTGACAAGAGACACATGTAAATAAAGTGGGAGTCCTAAGCCAATGGGAAGGAGTAATCAGAGACTTGGGTTCAAAGTCTGACCCTGCTACTTACTAACTCTGGGATTTGAGGCTCATTTATACTCTCTGAGCCTCAGTTTTTCTCATCTTTACAATAGGGGTAAGAAAAAAACCTACTTCCTATGTTCTACGAGGATTGAATGATACGATCTATGTAAGGTGCTTAGAACAGAACCTGGTACAAAGCAAATCTTCTGTGAAAATTGACTACTAATGCTACTTATTATTAGAGTGCTGAAGCCTGTAACTTAGAAATTCAGGGAATTCTAATACTCTCCCAAACACTTACTAATTCACCACCAATGAAACTTACTAAATCCGTGTGTTTCCCGTGAGCCTTGGAAGGTGACTGGCTAATGGAAGAAATGCATACAAAAATGTTAATTTCTGCTGGTGAAAAATATAGATGTATTTGCACCCCTGAAGAATTATCCATATTTCAGCAAATATTCAATGTCAAAACTAGAGGAATGAACTGCTAAGGCTGACATCACTGTGACATGTAGTTAATAAGCACCTTTGAGAACAAGAAAACCTTTAAACAACTTACCCCACAATACTTCCTCCTCCAAAGTGTTAGGCTACCCTTCCTGTGGCTAATTCTCCCACATCCCCTCCTAAAGAGTGGGTACTCACAGCAGTCCCACTACTGGGCATATACCCTGAGAACACCATAATTCAAAAAGAGATCCCAGAGCATCTGTTATTAAATCCCTCAGCTCACAGAAACACGGTGTAGACAGAAAAGCACATCTAGGGAAGCAAGTATTCACTCTGGTCCCCAGACACCATTTTACCTGCTGAGTGTGCCTGGGGGTAGACACCTGCTAGAGGGTAATTAGGTGTTTTTAAAATCTCCAATCTTCACCACCGCTCTTCACCATTATCTCTGAGGATAACTTTCTAAAATTCTCACTTCTAATCTGTATAAAAGTGCTTTGTGATTACAACTCTCAAGGTGTGGGGTATGTATGTGTGTATATACACTATTTAGACTTGTTCCATGGTAATACAGTATTTTGTTAGACATCAAGTTCCTATAATAGTTTAATTTAAAATTTAGGAGTACAGGCTTTGTTGTTTCAAATCCTAGCTCTGCCATTTACAAGCTGTGTGACCTTGGAAAAGTTACCTAACCTCTCTGAGCCTTAGTTTCCACAGTTGCAAAATGTAGCTAATGTTCTTATCTAACAGAGTTGCTGGAAGAACAGAATAAGATCATGTATCTAAAACATTTTGGTACAATGAAAGGCAGGAAATTCTCTGAAGTCTGCTCTACTATCCTGGCAAGTCATTTAGCCTCTTTGAGTCCAGTTTCCTCATCTGTAAAATGGGGACACTAAGAGTACCTAATCCACTGACCATTTTGCCAGGACTAAATTAATTAATGCATGGATAATGTTTAAGAGACACAGTAAGTGCTCAATAAATGTTACTGTTGTCAATGTTATTATCATTATCATCATCACAACCATCATCATCTGATAATTTGCTGGAGGATAGGGACCATGGCTTACAAAAGTTTCTTCAGCCCAGATCTTGGGGAGCTAAATATACCTTAGCTTTTCAACTCTGAGTGTCCACAGGCTTGAATAGCACCAGGCAAAGGTATCTCGTTGCACAAATATCTCTGAATCCTACTCTTTGAATTAATAAAAACCTTTTTTTCTTAATGGCAAGACCACTTAAAAGAAACTCAGACATGTTTCCACTTGAACTGATATCAAGATCCAGGAATTCCATCTCATGGGAAGTGAGAAATGAGAGACTCTGTAAGCAGCAGAGTTTAGAACCTAAGAGCCCTATCAAACATGGGCAGAACGAGAGTGTCCAGGGAACTGCAAACACACTTTGGAAAACAGCCAATTGGATCTCTCTGGTTTGAAGACGAAGAACCAGAATGTCACTTGCTTGAGGCCAAGCCACTGAAGGGCCTCTGAGAGGGTCACAGCCCATTTTCTGTGATGGGTGGCCTTGTACACTGCTGTAGGAGTAATTCCACGGGACCACCAACAGTTACGCTAAGGGATGACTCCTTGTTAACCAGAGAAAAGCGACCATCAAGAGCTAAAGCAAATCCCAGTTTGGTTGAGGACCAAAAAATATTGCTGCGATGTATGTCTGAGTGTTCTGCCTACATTTTTCCCCTAGGAGTTTTATAGTATTCAGTCTTACATTTAGGTCTTTAATCCATTTGGGGTTATTTAATGTTCACTGCAGCACTATTTACAATAGTTAAGTCATGGAAGCAACCTAAATGTCCATCGATAGATGAATGGATAAAGAAGATGTGATATATATATATATCTGAATATTACTCAATCATAAAAAGAATGAAATAATACCATTTGCAGCAACATGGATGGACCTAGATATTATCATACTGAGTGAAGTAAGTCAGACAGATATCATATCATGATATCGCTTATATATGGAAAGTAAAAAAAAGATACAAATGAACTTATATACAAAACAGAAATAGACCCACAGACATAGGAAACAAACTTATGGTTATCAAAGGGGAAAGGGGGGACAGGGATAAATTAGAAGTTTGAGATTAACATATACACACAACTATATATAAAATAATCAACAAAGACCTACAGTATAGCTCAGAGAACTATACTCAAAACTTTGTAATAACCTATAAGGGAAAAATATCTGAAAAGAATATATATATATATATATATATATATATATATATATATATATGAATTACTTTGTTCTACATCTGAAACTAACTCAACATTGTAAATCAACTGTACTTCAATAGAGTATAGAGCTAAAGCAAATTCGAGTTATGGTTGAGGACCAGAGTCCACGTTTAATTTCTTTTTTTTCCTCCATTTTTTCCACTGATTTTTCATATCACTTTATAAGTTGATACCTAGGGATGTGAAAAAGAAGAAAATTAACATCCGCTGAGTACCTGTGATGTGCCATGCACAACACTGTAGGATAGATAACCCTATCTCTAACTTATAGATTCAAATACTGAGGCTCATCACATAGCTAATAACTGGCAGAGCCAGGATTACAATTAATGTCTCTGCTTCTCTCCTTCCATGAGAACCGGCGCATGTCTCTTTGTTCCATGTTGTAACCTCAGTACCTAATGGACACTTTCTAATCATTCTTCCATGCATATTATTACAACAATTTAGTTTCTCACCTATATGTAAGACCTGACTATCTTTTTAATATTTGTTGCTAAATGGGCATAAGGAAATCTGTTTCTTTTATTCATTCATTATTTATTCATTCAACAAATAGTTATGAGGCTCTACTATGTTCCAGGCACCAGAGACACATACATCAGTGAGTAAAACAAAGATCCCTGCCCTTGTGGATCTTATATTCTAAAGGAAGAAGTGAGATAGTAAGTTATAAATTCAATAAATAAACAAATTATTAAAGATGTCAGAGAAAGATTCATTGACTCAGAGGAGATGAATGATTTAAAGGTCCATGAACCCATCAAAGTTGGGAATCATGACTGGATGGAATTAGAGTTTTGATAGGTATAATATTTTTGAAAATATTGAAGTGATGCCCTTTTCATTCATCTTAAATCACAATACCCTGGGGCCCTCCTACCCTAATGGGTTTCAGTGCCTCAGAGAAAGGGCAGGCATTATCCAGAATAACAAAACCTATGCTTCACGTTGACTGTCAAATTAGATTTATTTTGAGTCCATAACAAGATAATAGTTCTGACAGTCAGGCCTCGTCAAAAGAGAAAAAAAAAAAAATTCTCAAAGCTCCGTCTCCATATCAAGAAACAAGTCTGGTGATGGTATCCCTAGGGCTTTTCTACATGCTGTGGGTAGAGAAAATTCAGGATAGAACATGATGTAAGTTGCCATCAAAGGGGAAATGGAGAATGCTTTCAAGGAGACCAGGAGCTAGAGTTCTTACTTCTCATCAGCCCCTCTCCACTTTTGCGGACCAATCCTCAAGGGGAGTAATAAAACCACAAGATATATTGACATGGAAGGCCATAAGCAGATTTCTACCTGCAACTTGAAAAACTTGCAACTAAGGTGCACCCTTCTAGTATGTGGAAGCTGCCACAGAGTATAAATGGCCACATGGCATAGTCAGAAGGTAACTCCTTCAGGCTGATCCACCTCCCTAGTGTATCATGGTGTATCATGGATTGCTTACGATATGGGAAAGATTTGAAAGTAGCTCTTGAGTATAACAAATGGTAGCTGAGAATTAAGAACCAAGAACCTGCCATGGTTCTGCTAGGGTAATTTTTAGGGTGTCTCTCGGAGTGGAAATGAGGAAGAGGAACATCAGTTTAACATTATCACAGCCGAGACCCAGGAGAATCACCTGAGCCAGCAGGAGCCAAATGAGACCAAGTTCTAGAGTGGGAGATGAGAAGTGAAAAGGAGAGCCACTAGGGCCCATTGCATGGAAAGAACAGTTTCAGCAGCTGTGAACTTGAGAGACATACAAAGAATGATGTTCAGTCACCAGGTTGGACAAGAATGTTCTCAATAGAGCCCAATAAGAACCCAGGGGACAATCAAGCTACCCATACTCACTCCCTCCAGCCTTCCTTTCTCCATCACCCATGAGTACACAAAAGCTTTTTATCTACACCTAATGACATCTTGGATTTTGAGGAAGGACAGGGAAAACTTTTGAGAGGAAGTAAACATATATGAAACTGACTTTCAAATATTAATTTGTGAATATTTATATAAGAGACTGAGCTAATCTGAAAGAGATTGTTTAAAATTAGCAGTGAATGAAACACCTAAAATTAAGCTATTCCCAGCCAACCTTGTTCGGCTAGAGACGATAAAACTGAGTTGTAGTGTATAAATCTTGATCTCTAGATAAAAGGGCTACTGACTCAGCTATTATGATTTATCCTGCCTTATTCTTTATGCATGTGGATCCAACTGATTTTATTATGGCACATTTGGGGAGTGCAATTGCTATGCTGGTAGGTGTCCAGATATTAAACATTTCTGTTTATGATTTCTGAGAGATGTACTTTGGAAGGATGAAGTGTTCTTTTGCCTGTTGAAGTGCTTACAAACTCTTTGAGAAAAATTGCTTAATAAGCCCCATGAAAGATTTACTTGAGACAGAAGGAAGAATTTACGGGCAGAACATGGCTCAATTTCCTTATTTTCTTGCCCATTTCTCACAAGAGATCTCTCATTGGTCTAAAACTCTTTTTGAATAAGTTGAAGTCTTTTCTCATGCTGGTATCTATTCTTTATAGTGTCTACCTAGACACATGCAGACCTCTTCCCAAATCATATGCTGATCTCCATCTGTTCAGAGCCTTCCCCTCTGAGAATCACTTAAGTCTTCAGATCTTTCCGATTTTCTCCCCTGTAACAAGTTACTGTTGATTAAGCTATTTTCTTCTTCATGTGTATTTCCCTTTTAGTAAGTTTTCTTCTAAATCTGACTCAACAGTTCAATCAGTGAAGAAATCTTTGGGCATCCAAAAAAAATTCTGCCTTTCATTCATTTGTCAATGCCTTCAAGCTAAAGAGCAGCAGGAACACATTTTTAATTGAACAATGATGGGTTTATTGTCTTAGGTTGAGGAGAAAGAGCTCCACCATGGGGAACACCATGGCTAAGTGGGGTGGGAAAGGTGTTGGAAAGGGCTCATTATAGGATTTGGAATTAGGTCATTTGGGACATAATTCAAGGAAATGGGACTTTGCTCTGCATGGGAAACTGCCAGGAAGCTGGGATAATTCTACGACTGGGTATCTTAATAATTCTTACCTAGAATGTGAGACCCTAGTGCAAGGCTAAAACTGATTTGTACAAAAAGCAGCAGTCACTCGTATTAACTATCATAGAGAAATGTTT
Organism: Neophocaena asiaeorientalis asiaeorientalis; assembly: GCF_003031525.2. Lineage (NCBI taxonomy): Eukaryota > Metazoa > Chordata > Mammalia > Artiodactyla > Phocoenidae > Neophocaena > Neophocaena asiaeorientalis. Next base: position 12,675,776 of record NW_020173397.1, read on the forward strand.
GGTCATTTTTGTGGTGTAGACAATGTTTATGTTTTTGTCTGATACAGGGTCAGACAAAATGATTACAGGGTCATTGTCTTGATCAGTCAGTCACAGAAAGGCCTTGCCTGATGCTGATGTTTTGTGAAATTCTTTATGTTCAACACGAGCACACCAAGGCCCACCTGTGTGTGTGTGAGGCCAGCTTCTGCCTCTCAGGGCTCTTTTTCTCTGTGAATGTTCATTCTTTCACTCACTTGTAGAGGTTTATCAAAATTGATAATTATCTAATTCACTGGTTTGTTTACTTGATATTTTGTCTGTTCTTTATAGTAGAAAATGAGCACTATACAGATAGATACCATGTCTAACTGGCTCTTCATTTTACCCTGAGTGACTGCTCAGCGCCAAGGAACAAAGCACCCAGCAGACTGAGAAATCTTGGAAGGTCTCAAATCAGACGCTGATAATCTTGTTAAATCTTATGGCTCACAGCACTGAAGAAATGAGAATGGTTGGAAAGGCAGCCAGTTATTCCAGACTCCAAAAGGCAAAACTTCACAGTGAAAACTTCTTAAGATATGTTCTCAGAAGCTAGCCGGTAGAGTATATTTCTTTATTATGCTATTTGTTTCAGATAACCTGTCAAGCTATTTAAAATGCCAAATTATCAATGTTCCAGCATCCCTAAAGAGAAGCCTGTGGGTGCCCTGGGTGATCACAAGGAAGGTTGGAGAACCATTAACTTATATTTTCATTTAAGAGGGGAAAGCATTCAGCTAGGATGGTCTGGTAGCTTAGAACATTGGAGAACCAAAAAAATATATATCCTTCATTAAGAAAACTATTTTGGAATAGATTGTTTTTCACACCTGATTTCAAGACATTTCAGTAGTTGGCTTATTGATATTTAACTCAGATTAGATTGTTTCAAAGAATAATAACTTTTTCACATGTGTTAGAACACGTAAGTATTTCGGTCGTTTTGGTGGATGGAAATCTTTCTGAGGAAGAGATCTGGGATCAAAGAAGCAAAGGTCTTACTGACATTGACTTGCGAAATAGCATCACCACTAACACCCTAGTTTTCTATGACTTGTCACAGGGTTGACTGACTGATTCTCTCATCCAAAGAAAACTCATCCAGACTCTCTTAGCGTCAGATAATTTGCCAGATGCCACAGAAACAGGAGTGAAGAGTGGATGTAATTTTTGCCCTCTGATGTCACAGTCACAAAAGAAAGCAGATGCTGAGCAAGGAACTACCTGTGAGCTGTGTTACAAAAGGAGAGGTACACAGGACCACTAGAGCAACATGAAGAAGGCGTATCCAGACTCACAGGGTTACAGATGGAGGGGAGCAGCAGAGGGTACAAAATAGGGAAAACAGCATTAGCTGAGATGCCTTTGCATGTGTTTAGAGTTGTAGATTTAAATCTTACATTTGTAATTCCAATGATTCAAATCTTGATGTAGCCTTAAGATTCCATTTCTTAATGTAAAAACAAATTGTCAATATCCTGGCTGTGATTTTCCAAGATGATACCATTGGGGGGAAACGGGTAAAGGGTACACCAGGATCTTTTTGTATGCAAATCTACAAGTATCTCAAAATAAATGTTTAACTTTTTTTAAAATGCCACACATATCTTGCAGGAATTTGTTGCATGTGTTGGAGAGAAGACTTCTGAGTTATCAGACAACTCAGCCACCACAACTTCAAAAACTGCAATTCTCAGCTACTAGGATGTCTGGCTCATATTAACTGGTCTTCACAGCTTTGGTGATTGAATGAATGAGCACAAATTCTTAGTGAGCAGGCAGGCTCAGGCTGCTAACCTCAACTGCAAAGACTTGGTCATTATAGTGAAATGTTCACTTAGTGTTTAAGAGGGGCTTTTAGAGGTCAGCCAGCTAATTCCATTTTCAGAGGTCATACAAATAATAGCCTCTGTGAGTCATGAACACGTTTTTTAACTAGAAATTTTAATTCATGTCAGGATTGTTTATATTTCTCTCTTTAATATTTTATCCTTTATTCCTAAAGAGGCCTAGCTCAGACATCGAGGGACCGTGTAAATACAGTTGGCTGAATTATTAAAAGGATTCTCTCTGAGCACCTCAAGGACTACACAAGGCTTTTTTAGTTAACATTTCCATCTAGGCAAGGAAGGTCAGGACCGCACTTCAACCACAAAGACTAGAGCTGGCATAGTCAACTGTGATAATACGAACCCTGGGATTCATGGCTTGGTTTCCCTGGAAAGTGTAATTAATAACCCATATTTGCTAAACCTCTAATCTAAATACATTTTAGGATCTGCTTTTTCTCCTATACCCTCCATACCCTACACTGAAACCATCTTCTCAAAAGTGGGACGAGCCTCCGAATTGGGTTTTAAAAGTGTTCATGTTAATTAATTTATCAACAATGCATCCAGTCACCTATCCATCCATCTGTCGTCATAAAGAGGAAGAGAAGCTAATGTTTATTATCTACTTACCATATAACAGGCAGTGTGCTGAAAATGTTATAGAATTTGTATTATTTCATTTAACTTTTATAAAAAAGCATTATATCCATCTTATAGATGGTTAAATTGAGGCACAGAAAGATTAACTGCCTTGATTAAGATCACTTAGCCAATGCTGATAATTCCCAAATTTAACTTTCCCACCCTGACCTCTCTCTCTTTTTTAAAAAAAATATTTTTTATTAATTTTTATTGGAGTCTACTTGCTTCACTTTCTCTCTTGAGTTTGACTCATACATCCAATTTCACACTTGAACATCTCCAGCTATAAGTCTAAGAAGCACCTCACAGCCAAAATGTTAACTACCCTCCCCTCTAGGTCCACGAAACCTTTGCTCCCTCGTATCCCCCAATTCAGTGATGACAACCTAGTCTCTCAGGCCAAAAACTACAGAGTCCACCTGAATATCTCTTTCCCCCTCACCCGACATCCTAGCCATCAGCATATACATTTACCTCCACCTTCCAAATAGATCCAGAATGTGACCATTTCTCACCATCTCCAGTGATAACACAGTCACCTCTCACCTTGTCAACGGTAACTGCTTTCTAAGGGGTCTTTCCACTTCCACGTTTGACTTTCTATTCCCCATTCAAACACACAGAGTGATAGTAACTTTTCAAAATTTCAAATATCAAGTCACTCCTTGGTCCGAAGTTCTCGCTATATTTATTTTGTCATCCCTATCTCTTAGCACAGCTCTGATAGATGGAATCAATATTCATAATAGGGTCCCAGACCATTTCAGTGGTAACTTCCAGTAGAAACAATGAAAAGCCTACAAGTTTAGAATTGCAAAATTGGTAGAAACTGAGAAATTATATAGTAATATGTTCTCATTTACAGAGCAGGAAACTGAAGCTTAGGAATATTTGATGACTGCCAAGGGTCAAGTAGCTAAGAAGTAGTTGAACTCAATTTCATACTAAGGATCCCCAGCTCCTGGCCAGTGCTTTATACATGATGTCACACTGTCTCCACCTACCTGGTGACTAGGAATGGAAACCTCTAGATGTGTCAGAACCACAGACGATCAATAAAACCAAAATCAATGGAAAGATAAATTCCGTGTATTTGCCTGATATTACCAGTTCACCCTGGCTGTGGATACAGTCAATTAATAGAATTGTTATATTATTTTTCAGTTAAATTAATAGAGGCTATGGATGCTCTGTGAGTATACACTATTTCCAAGTCTGTATTATAATGTCATTTATATAAAACCTTTTAATGGCCTTGGAAAATAATAACCAGAGGTATTAACCTTCTAATGGATGATAAAGACTGTCTCAGTAAAAACAAATGTTACTCTAAACTAAATTTAAATGATCTTGTTTTATTTATTTATCCTGGGCTTATAGAAAGACAGAAACATGAGCTGTTTCTGACATTGCTGTAACCCCAGTATGTGGCACACAGTGTCAGCTCAATAAATATTTATTGAATAAATGAATTAATGAGTTTTGTTTATCACAGAAATATTTGTAATAGGCAAAAATTAGAAACAATATAAATGCCCAGTAGTAAGACATTGGATATATAATTTATGGAACATTTATACAATAAAATAAAATCCCCGTGAAGTAGAAGCATATTTACTGTCTTGGAAGACACTCAGAGTATGCTGCTTCATTACAAAAGCAAATTGTAAAAAGTTTATGTTTAATATAACACCATGTTTTAAGTACAAGGATGGATGAGTGGATGGACAGGAAGGTGGGATGGAAGAAGGCCAGGAGGAAGGAAGGAAGGAAGGAAAGGAGATAAGTAAAGGAAGAAAAACAACAACAACAAAAAGAAATCTGGAAAGATATTTTCTGAAATATTTTCTCTAGGTGATAGTTATAAATAATCTATGGCTTATTTTTATGATTTTGCATTAATAAAATTGATTACTTGTATGGACATTAATCATTGTTTTAAAAAATGTATGGAATAGAGAGTCAAATTTTATTGGTGACCTCACGTCTTATGAACTAAATGCAAAATACTGAGAGTAATTATTTTCTTTCATTGCCACAAATAACAAAAAAAATCCTCCAAACCAAATGAACATCTATTAATCAGTATTTTCAACTATTGTCTCAGAAAGATTTATATTGAAGTATCTGGGTATGAGAGCTTTATGGATTTTGCAAATCAGATTCAGTTCCTTTCTAAATGCAATTCCTGTACAACAGTAGGTATTCAATGGTAACTAAGCAGGGTTATTTGAACAATGCATAAATATTTCATAGTGTGCGAAGAGCCACAAATGCCAAACTCTAAAATGTCTGCAAACACGCAAGATTTCCAGTTGCAAGAGTGTAATTATTGTCTGGGGATCTGTCAGGTGTCTTGCTGAAGACTCTTTATTTTGATAAAATGACGATCCTGCAAGGAGAATAATACCCTAACATCTCAATGATCCTGATCAAGGAGAAAGATTCTGTAAATCATTTAAGAGAACACTACTTAAAGCCTTCTGTTATCCAATAACATCAAAGAATTCCTCTCCAATGGGCCACTGTCTGGGAAAATGCGTCTATATCACAATAGGCTATGTGGCCACAAGTCTGAAACTTCAAAATCACGTATTATCGGCAAGAAGCTGCCCTCACTCTTTAGGCTAAATTAAAAGTAAATAAAGTTATCTCATCTTCCCTTTCCCACTTTCACATTACAGAATAAAGAGTTAAAAAAAATAATAAACCAAGAATTCAGATACAAATTTTGAAATCAGAAGGGGAAATTATAGTCAGAATGTTTTTTTATGCAGTTGGTCAATCTTATGACTTAAGAGTAAATGAATATGAGAAGCAAGAATGCTGTTTTAACATGCAACAGAGACACTTACAGCAATCAGACAATAGAGACATATACAATTCACAGCTCACACTGCTGAAATGAGACGCAGAGAGAAAGGTGAGAGGTCTGCAAGTTGTATGGACCACCCAGAAAATAACCAGCAACTCCAAGAAGCTCCAGACATACACAGGACCCTAGACAGTTACTGACATCTGACACTGGTAAGGATCCTTTCCTGGTTGAAGGCGATGATCAGTGCCCCCAATAACCTGGACCATATTCTGGAAATGTCTATGACCATAGAACACTTTGGGAAAGAAGAGGAAGTGACCTTACAAGGTCTTCATTCTGGACTACTAGTCAAATCAGAACATCAGGTAATCCTCCACTACCAGATGTCTTGATTAATGACTGGCCATTTTCATATTTACAAACGGACTGTGCCTCTTGTGAGCAGAGAAATCCCTTCAGGGCAGGAGAGAGAATTGTGAATTTCACGCATCAGATGTTGGTTTTCTTAAATACCAGAATTATTGCTCAGCTTTGCAACAAAGTTCAAGACCTGTGGCTAGAATTATCCACGTTGGGCACATCTGCTCCAGCAGGGATGTCTGTGGTGCTGTAGTTGTCCATCAACTGGCACATCAACGTGGAAAAAGATTTGGGGGAAAGCACAGCCCCCATAAGAACACTTTCAAAGAATGATTATCAAAGTCCCCACATTGGGGGCATTTACTGATAACCTGCTCAAACTACAGAATATCTAAAGTTGTAATAAACCTTTTCTCTAGTCTTTGAATGACTAGGTAGTTCTAGTGAATTGTAAATATGTGACAGAAACTTGCATTTACAGGCATAGGTAGGTACACTCTTTGAAATGGATAAAAGGTAAAAACAACAAAATTCACTTCTGAGCTCTGCAGAAAGCAGTGTCTTCATCTTCAGTCTCTTGTAAGGGTCAGGAGTACTAATAACCTGTAAGATTCATATTTGAATCTGTTTTGGTGATTGAGCTGAACTGATGAAAAAGCAGAGACCATGAGGAAACAGAAGCAGAGAGAGAAAAATACCGGACATAGACTGAATAAAGGCTAGTTGATAATGGACCAGAAGCAAGAAAAAAACACCAAAAGAAGCCAAGACCAACATAGTGGTTGAAGCCTGTAGCTGCCAGAGGGAAGAAGGAATGATGACAGAGGTCTGCAGTGACGCTCTGAATTCATCTCCATTTCTCGAGAACCTCAACAGTGTAACAATGCGTGTTCAGATTCTCAGGAGCACTGCACTGGCCTCATGGCCGTAATCACTCACTCAGTCGCTCCAGCCTGAATAAATCTGTTCCACGCCACTAAAAGAGCCTAAGTTAAAGCATGTTTACAATAAGAAAAAACAAAGAAATCACTTGAAATCTCACTGCTCACACATAATGATCCTTTGGGGGTATTCATCTATAGTCTTTTTGATGTATAATTTTCTTTTAAATGATTTTCACATAAAATCTATAGAAAACAGGCAATGAAAATCCAGATAATTTGAGAAACAACAAAAGTTATGATCACCTAAAATACTTAACTACTTAGAAATGAATAGGTGAGGGTTTGGGGCTTAGTGCAGTTAAGTGCCTCAATTAACCTTCTTACTGCTTGCAATGCTTTTTATGCCTCAGTAGATCTCTCCTCTGATTTGAGAGGCACTCTCTCATTTGGTATGTGTGTGATGTAAGGCATGGCCTTCACACCCTTTCATTCGGGCTCCTTTATGCTGGTAAGCTCTTTGAGACTACAAAAAAAAAAAAAAATGACTGAAATGGAAGGCTATGAACTTCATTAATATTAAATATTAAGCCCTCACAAATTAAGGTACAATTCCATTAAACGTTAACTGCACTCTTATAGCATGTCTGAAGGACAGGTAGGATACCTCCTCCTTATATATGGATAAATGGATAGAGAGAGGCAGTGACTTCTTCAGTGTCAAACAGCAGCATAATCAGTAATGACAAGCTAGGCCTTAATTGCTCTTAAACTCTAATTTATTCAGTTCAGTCCTATATTTATTAGACACTTCCAAGATAGCCCACCATTGTGTCATCTCTGGGGATACAGCAGAAATACAATTCTTTCCTACTTTAAGGCTTTCACTGTTTAGTGGGACAGGCAGGCAGAAACAAGTTATTATAACACACTGTACAAAGGAAATCATCATCATCGTCCTCTGTGTCATTGTCAACATCATCATCAACACCTGGGTATGCTTTAGCACTGTCCTATTTTCTCACTTGAATTCTATCTTTCAGTTCTCAAACACGAAAAGAGTTCAGGCACTATCAATGGCCCCAGCTTACAGATGTGGAAACAAGACTTTGAGAGATTAATAATTATTTGATGTCACAAGCTAGACCATGTCATGCTTAGAGCCTGAACCCAGGTTTATCTGCCAGCAAAGTTCAGGCTTATAACCACTGTATTGATGTGTCTCCTATATTTAAGGTTTATACAAAGTGCTCCAGGAATAAAAATGAGGAATACTTTTAATTAGGAAATAGGAATAATGCAAAGACTCCTGATGGCTTATTGGTTTTTGGGAGGGCATTTTGGTATGTTGCTGTCTTTTATCAAACTCTGATACCCAAAGACAACTCAACTAAAAGTCAAAAGACCTGGTCTCGGGTCCCAGCTCTTCCATTCAACCTTCACTAAGAACGCTCAAAGGGCAATAGAAGAACAACAAAAACATCTCACAACATTTCTGTGATGCTCATTTAATTCTGCTGATGGAGATTTTTCTTAAATGATTGGGAGGGATTTTTTTTCTATGAAAGATAATGGTTCTTGGTCCATCAGCTGTAATGTTGACATCGACTACTTTTCTATCCACTTGAGAGAATCGGAAGATGTTTAAGGGTTAAAAGGCTAACTTACTTAGGCAACATCTTAATTGCTGCTCCTTCACAATGTGTAATAAAACAGCATTTACTTTTAACAACCCCCTTGTTAAAGTCCTTGGGACTTAAAACGGTGTAAACTGAAAGCAATTCATTATAATTCTACTAAAGTGATCTTTTCTTTGTGGAGTTGAATGTAACATCCTAGTTAGGTTTTCAATATCCTTATCACAAACTACAAGTTGGTTTCTGAATCATCTTATAGAAAAGGAACAGAGAAGAAGAAAACTCATTGAAGGTGACTAATAGTCTATTAACCTAGGAGTGAGATTCAGAGTCACAGGGGTCCCAGACTTCAACGGAAAGCCAAAAAACAGCTATTTTTACCCCCAGTGCCAGTTAGTAGGGAAGGCAGTAAGTACACAGTCCGTATAAAGCAGATTCCAATGCTGGCCGGTCTCAACGCAATATTGTATACAAAAGAAGCAGTCAGATTTATAGTTATAAAAAATGTTCTAACGACAGTATTTATTGACCCTGGATCTATCTTCTGTGACTCTGCTTTGTCTAGTCTTCAGTCTTGCGTGTTAAATGTGTCTCTTTTGTCAACTGTCAGTTTCCTGGGAAAGGCCAATCACCCATGACCCAAAGAAATAATGTTTACAACAGAGGCATCTCGCTGAAACAATTCCAGAGGAATCAAAAACGGAACATTCTAAATGTTAAAAAAGTGTCCTGGGATAACAAATGCAAAGGTGCTTAAGTAAGAGGTTTTCCAAGATTTAAGAAGCAACATTCAAAATTCAACAATGAAGTAATTTATCCAAAGAACACAAGCACTGTGGTTTTGAACAAGCTCAGGAGTGATATAGACCTGGATTTGAATTCCAGACCTACCATAGAACAGACCTGGGTATTATTTCACCTCCCTGAGCCTCAGTGTTCTCATATGTACAATGGGGATAATAATGCTCTCTCACAGAGTTGGGCTATAAGCTTTGCCAGATGCTTTATATACTTTTTTTTCCCCTTTTAATCCCACTTTATCCCTTTCGTATAGGCACTTTCGTTTTCCCTATTTTTACTGGTGTAAAAATTGAGACTTCAAGAATTTACGTATTTGCTCGAAGTCATGTAGCTAAGGAAATGTTTGCACTGGGATACAATCCCAGGAATTTGAACCTGAGCATTAAAGTTTTCAATTATACTCTGTACAGCCTCTTACGTATAGAGCATCCGGCCTATAGAAAGCACTTGATAAATATATATCACCATCCTCACCATCATCATCATTATCGTTTTTACTTCTGCTACTACCATTCTTCTATAGTTACTACCATGACTCCTGCTAATACTCACTGCTATTTCTACTACCACTGCTATAACTAATACATACTCGGGGGGAAAAAAGGATTGTGCAGGAGATTGTGACATTTATCTTTTAAAAATATGGAAACATTTTAATCCAACAGAATTTTATACTGAAACTTTATTGGACAGTTTGAAACGAGTACGGCATGTTTCACTGAAGAGAACTTTCCAAGCCAACAGGTCCACCCTGGTAGTGCTATCGTTATTCATATTTTTATGTTCTCCTTAGATATAAGGTAAATAATAGAAAGGGGAGAAAAGAATCAAGGGGTGCAAAGATATAGATAGATATAGGGATAGAGATAGAGATATTTCAATATTGAAAAATGAGTGTCAGCATGGAACCCTGGAGACACTCACTGCCCCAATCCAGTGGACTTCACTCTTAGAGCCTGGTCCTGTCATATATTTGCTATGAAATCTAAAGTAAATCAGGCAGCCTCAGGGGGTCTCTTTTTTTTTTAATCACAGATAATACACTATCAGGTTGTTTCTAACTCTAATATTCTGTAAATCCATAAAAATGCCTTTTTCTTATAATAAAGCCATAGGTCTAAGTAATCCTCCCAGAAGCCCACAACCAATGGAAAAATCTACCCAAAGGAGGTCTCTTCTCCTGGTTTACCTTATTTTCTAATTAACCCAGAGGATGGTCTGTCTGAAAATTTCCTTTGGAAGTCTAGAATTTAGACGCATGTCATGGCACACAGTGTTCTCTCTTCAGAAATCCTTCTAATGAGCTGGGGGAAGAGCATATTGTTCCCTTTTAGAAAACCTTCACTGGAGTTCTTTGTATTCTAACATAAACTAATTACTGCTGAAAACTGCAGGAATGGGATAACACTGCTCTGAATGCTTTATATTTGTAGTGTTCTTTTCAGTTTACCCGAGTTTTCATATATTATTAGGTCATGTGTTCCAAACTTCAGACCAAACCAGTGTCAGACTTTAGACCCATAATGTCCAAATGGCTGTAGACATCTCTGTGTGGACATCCCCCCGGTGCCACAAACTGCACAGTCCAAAACTGAACTCACCGAACCTGTAAGCACTCCGTTATGCTTTATCTCAGTTAGTGGCATTGCTGTTCACCCAATTCTCAAGACAGAAACCTGACTTTTGTCTCTATTTTTCTAAACTTGTCCTCAGACAGTCAAGACCTACCTATTGAATCTCCTAAGCATTTCTTTTTTCAATTTATTTTTATTGAGGTATAGTTAATTTACAATGTTGTGTTAGTTTCAAATTTACAGAAAAGTGATTCAGTTATACATACATATATATATATGTATATATTCTTTTTCAGATTCTTTTCCATTATAGGTTATTACAAGATATTGAGTATAGTTCCCTGTGCTATACAGTACGTCCTTGTTATTTACGCATTTCATATATAGTACTGTATATATATTAATCCCAGACCCCTAAGTATTTCTTAAATATCCTCTCTTCATCCTTTCACTAATGTTTGTGTTCCACCTCTTCACCATCTGTCGCCTGGATCCCCACAGGTCCTCCTAACTAGTCACCTGGCCTGTCATCCTTCCTACAAACCCATGCTCCATAGATTCACCAGAATAATAATAAAAATACCACCCCCCGATATCCTTGTGAAGGAATCCACAGTATAAAACCCAAGGACCTTCATGACCTGACCCTCACCCACTTCTCTAGTCACACATCCCCCACTTTCTGGTCTCGCAACCTGCGTCTGTTCCCATCTCTATGATTTTGCACATGATGTCTGCTCTGCTAGGACTGCCACCTGCTATTAGCCCAGCTGGTAAATGACCTGGCAGATTCCTCCTCATCCTTTAAGCTTCAGCTCAAGGATTATACCTTTGAATAACAAAAAAATATAGTAAGAGAAGATATAGTACGTACAATGTGCTAGGCTAAGCAAATTATAAGTATGAACACATTCAATTCTTCCAATGACCATATTAGTCAAGGGCCATTTTTATCCTCACTTTATAGGTGAGGAAACTGAGGCATAAAAAGGGTAAGGGACTCACTCAAGGTCACAACTAGCAAATGGCAGAGCTGGAATGGGAATTCAAGCTGCCTAGCTCCAGAATTCTGTTCTTAACCACTATACCTCACCTCCTCCAGTGAGCCTTCCATGATTTACTAATATCACTCCACCCATCTTACTGGTAAGACCTAGTTACTGGCGGTCTCAGGCCCTTGTTTTCCATCCTAGTGATTGATGGTGCATCTAAACCATTGTTTCCCAAAGTGCAATCCTAGCAGCACCCTCATCAAAATGATCCAGCATGTTACGTTCAAAGCTGCAGAGTTGAAGTTTCTCTTTTTCTAAAAATCATCCAAAAAATGCAGACTCCTGCACCTCCCTCCAGACCTACTGATCTGCAATCTCAAAGGAAAGACCTGGATATCTGCATTACAATCTACATAGTAGATTCTTACGTGCAACGATGTGGGGGAGTAAATCAAATAAGGCAGGTAACGCACTCCAACCATGGCTTTTCACGTAGTCAATGCCCAAAATGTTAGTTCCTATTGTTATTATGGTTGTCTTTACTACTGTTCGATCCAAGGGGAAGAAGGAAGAACAGTGTTTCTATTCACTAAGAAAAAAGGTGGGAAACGGGGACAGCAAGCCATGCCACTAAAACCATAACATGTGGGGTCTTCCTTGATCAGACAGAGAATAATTTGGAAGGAAGGAAGAAGTTTGCGGTTTCCAGTTCCATGTTCTCTGAGGCTTATTGTAGGGAAACCACAGGGGAAGATAAGGCACAGTTACATTTTTATTTTAGCAGCTCTGTTCCTGAGAATAGTGGCGCCTACTTAAGTAACATGACCCCCAGTACAGAAATTGGAGTGATTAAAGATTTAAAAGCTTAGAACCATCAGCATTGTCATACTATGATATCTAAAGCCTCAGAACAGCAGAAATAGCAGCTAACATAAACAAGAGGAATCTGTCTGAGCTAGAAATAGATGTCTGACTCTGAAAGAGAAAATCTACATGAAAGGTAACCCCATGAGGACATTAAAGTCCTTCATGGACAGAATGACATCTTCAGCACAGTCATCCACATGTTCAAAATCTTGCTCCATGTTGCATTTCTTATTTTATGTGCATCAGTTATTTATCCCTTAGCTACTAGTCAGTTTGAAACGTTTTTTTTGAGGTCAGAAGTGTTGGTCTAGTGTGGATTAGTTCTTAGTCTCTAGTGTCCAATGTCCAGAGCCAGTGGCCAATAATTTAATCAATCATGCCTACAAGAGGAAACCTCCACGAAAACCTTTTAATGGGGTCTGAAGAACTTCCACGTTGGAGAACACATACATGTATGTGCCGGAAGGGTGGTACACTCCAATGCTGCAGGGATAGAGCTTCTGTGCGGGGGACCTGCTGGACCTCTCCCTGTGTACTTATTCATCTGGATGTACATTTTATCCTTTATAATATCCTTTATAATAAACTGATAATGGTAAGTAAAGTGTTTCCCTGACTTCTAAGAGCCATTCTAGTAAATTCTTGAGCCTAAGGAGGGGGTTGTAGGAACCCCCAATTTATAGCCAGTTGGTCAGAAGTATGGGAGGCTTGGGACTTGTGACTGGCATTTGCCAGGGTGGAGGGCGAGTCTTATGGGACCGAGCCCTTAACCTCTAACCAAGTAGTCAGTGTCAAAAGTGAATTGAATTGTAGGACATCCAGTAGGTGACCAGAGAGTTAGAGAACCAGTTGTGGTGGAGAAAAATATCTCATACTGTTGGTTTCAAAAGTGCAGGTGAAAACACTTTCAAAAGAAGTAAGTTTGAAAGACCATGAGTCAGATTCAAGCATAAGGCAAGAAAGGTTGTTCAATGACCCCAATGGTATCTTTAAACACAAATGGCAAAACACTAGGGACCCTCCCAATCACTCATTAGGTGCCCTTGTAATGGGCTTCCAGAACATCCAACACATTGCCCACCATAGTCAATTGCTCTCATTCTTGTTTAGAAAATCTTCTCCCAAAGATCGTATGTTCAGATTTATGTAATCAGGTAAGAAGCCAATTGGCAATCATCCTTGGTAAGTCCCAAGTAAAACAAACTAAAACAAACAAAAACCCCTACCATATACCAGGAAGGTAAATCAAAACTGAAAAACTGCAAGCCAATAATAATGAAAGTAATGGACACTGAGAGATACTTCCTGTCCCTGCTAGAGACGGAAACTTTCTGGTCTCCCTAACTCACTTGATGCCTGTTGTGATTTGGTTAAAAGATACAAACTAATTGAATATATGACCAATAGAAAATCATTTGCTAAGTACAGAATCCATAGCTTTACATATATATTTGCTCTACTCAACAGATCTGGATTCACTCGTGACCCCTAGGGCTGGGAGACAATAATGTGGGTATATAACCATGGCAAATGATAATTAGCTAAGATGTACATTCCAAGACAATTTTTTTTCTTCTCAAAAATGCAGACATTTCCCACAAGAGTGAGGAAAAAAGAATCTAAATGACGAAAGAAAAAGCACTCCTAGGGCTTGCACCTTTGTCTCTCATTAAATTTACAACATGAAACAATTTTATCATCAAAACTATGTAACGGCATAAGCCACAATAGGATACTTCTCAGGCAGAAAATGGAAACACACACACACACACACACACACACACACACACAATATTTTCCAAGGAGTTAAGAAGCTTTCTTGGACAAGTTATGTTACAATAAAATATTAATGTGTGTTCATTTGTCATGTGTTAATTAGCAGAATAAGCTGTAGGAAGTCCGGATTACCATGCAAATGTTAATTAGGTCATAATTTATGTTAAGCATTTCTAAGTTTAGGAGCACCACGTCTCATTTAGCAGCAGTTGAACTTTAGAAATAATTTGCATGTGCAACTGCTCATTTTCAATTTTAATATGACAGTCACTTCATTTTAATAAATACAAGAAACTGCATTGAAATAATAGCAAATTCAGAGCTAATTTTGTCACAGTCGGTACATTTCCCCGGGAGATGGAAAGTCTGTCCTTTAATCACCACTCAGGGAAAAAAAAAAAAAAAAAAGCTACAGAAGATACTTTTTCTAAATAGCTAAGAGAGGTCTCCCTGTCTCCCAGCCACTGTCCAGAATATAATGCCCTACTTCTCTTTTGGAGAAATTGTGCACTTAGATAGATGACTTTTACATGAGCTAGCCTGACCACCTTTAAGTCCCACTTGATCCCATTTTTATCTCCTCATTTTGGCTTGCTACAGATACAAGCACACAGCAACGTTCGGTCAGTTCTCCCTTATTCTGTTTTTATATACTTGAATTTAAGTTTTTTCAAAAATTTTAATTTTTTAATTCTTTTCTGTTCTGTTTCACAGCAAAGCATGATCCCAACTGCTCCTGAATTTTTATAAGTAATTGGAAACTCCAGTTGGAAAGGTTGTTCTTACCCCGGATATGAAAGCTTGCTGAAGAAAAAAAAAGCAACCGTAGCACCTCCAGGATGGGAAACCTTTTTATCTACTGGTTCAGAGCCAGGTTTCTTAACTTTTCTCATCTCATAGACCCCTTTGGAGATCTGGTAAACCCAATGGACCCTGCTCAATGTAATATTTTTAACACTTAAAATATGGGATTAAAAATGGAACTAGGGCTTCCCTGGTGGCGCAGTGGTTGAGAGTCCGCCTGCCGATGCAGGGGACACGGGTTCGTACCCCGGTCCGGGAAGATCCCACATGCCGCAGAGCGGCTGGGTCCGTGAGCCATGGCCGCTGAGCCTGCGCGTCCGGAGCCTGTGCTCCGCAACGGGAGAGGCCACAACAGTGAGAGGCCCGCGTACGACAAAAAATTAAAAAAAAAAAAAAGGAACTAATTATGGTAAAATATTATTTTTTAAATATGTGACATAGTAGTATTTTTTCTTCTTTATTAATGTATTGAAGAAAATAAGCCGGGCCTGCTAACTGCTGTGATTTTAAGTATCTGTAGTAATAAGCCTAACCGTGATTTCCAGCCATCTGCATTTCAACAGTATGAAAATACCTGGGATTTCTATTGGTGACAAAGTCACAGGGGTACCGCTTAGGCTTCCGTGGTTTGTTAACTATTTCATAATTGAAGGAAATGTTACACTTTGGTTAAAGCAGGGGTCCCCACCCCACGGGCCGGTCCTCAGTAGGAACCAGGCCGCACAGAAGGAGGTGAAGTGTGGGCAAGCGAGAGAAGCTTCTCCTGCTGCTCCCCATGGCTCCCCATCACTCCAATTACTGCCTGAACCATCTCCCGCCCTCCCCGCACCCCATGGAAAAACTGTCTTCCAAGAAACTGGTCCCTGGTGCCAAAAAGGTTGGGGACTGCTGGGGTTAGAGGATAATGGAAATAAAGATGTAATTATGTTCTCATTCAAGTTCACAAACCTGAATTCTCTCTGGTTTAAACTACTGAGTTGGAGGAAAATTTTTTCTAAACTTCTAAAGATTTTAATTAATGTGTTTCTAATTTAAAATTTTACACTATAATTATGAAACATAACTTTAAAAAATCATCTTTTTACACTCAAAGACTATCTTCATTTAATACTTCTTGTCCATATGCATGCATGTTTTACATATTTGTAATTATAATGCATACCAAATTTATTATATCTTCAATCTTTTCCCATCACCAGTAGCAGTAATATACACAATTTTTTTTTTTTGGCAGCGAGGCTTGCAGGATCTTAGTTCCCCGACCAGGGATTGACCCCAGGCCCTGGCAGTGAAAGCACCAAGTCCTAACCACTGGACCACCAGGGAATTCTCAGTAGCAGTAAAATTTAAAATCCGCTTTAAGGTGAGAGACCCCCTATTGGCTCAAGGAGGGAGAGAATGCAGGCTCATGATTGGGACTTGGGTAACCTTCCCCTCATCCCCCAGCCGCTCTAAGTTTATTTTACATGTGGGCTTCCAAAAAAGCTTTGATTCACACTTCTCTTTTTTAATGTGAATGTGCTGCCAACATTTAAAAACCGTAACTTTCAAATAAAAACTCGGATTTCCAACTTCTCGTTGGCAATGCTGGCGCTGCATTTCTACATGGCAACAGTCCACTGGAACTGAACCTGCTTTTCATCGAGATACAGTGCCCTCTTTTGCAAATTAAGTTTTCTTTTTGGTTCCCTTCCCGGCCCCTGTGGACATTTTGAGTTGGCAATCCCCTACTTGAGGATCAAGCTCTTATTCCTTAGCCTGTCATTTAAGACTCTCTACAACTAGTGCTTTCAATTAACTATTTTCATGAGCTTTTTGCTCAAATCAAAATGGTGTCACCAGGGTCCCAGCAAAGGAGTTGGTAACTTTTCCTACTATGGACTTTGCTTTCCTTCATTCATCTATTAGGACTGTTCCTTCATTACCTATTTGCTCTTAAGCAGGCCATATCTATATTTCAAATCATCATTCAAATATTACCCCCCACACATCCTCCTCTCCTATGCCAAACTGAAATATTTGCTTCCACTCTCAATATGCAGCTAGTAGAGGATACATATTTTGGCTTTCAGTTTAGATTTTCCAGTGGACAAAACCTAGGGTCCTGTGCATATATAGAAAGTCATTTTAGTTATTTATGTTATTTGAATCAGTTTGGTCAAGGAACACTTTTGTTTTGTTGATGCTTTGTTGTTGCTGTTTATTTGTTTGGTGTTAATTTCCTCCTTAACAGCTTATTCTCCAAAAGTCAAAAACTAGTATTTCAGGGCTTCCCTGGTGGTGCAATGGTTGAGAGTCCACCTGCCGATGCAGGGGACACGGGTTCGTGCCCTGGTCTGGGAAGATCCCACATGCCGCAGAGCAGCTGGGCCCGTGAGGCATGGCTGCTAAGCCTGCGCGCGTCCGGAGCCTGTGCTCCGCAACGGGAGAGGCCACAGCAGTGAGAGGCCCACGTACCGTAAAAAAAAAACAACAACTAGTATTTCAGGGCCTGTACATTATTTCAAAAGACAGAACTAACTTCATTTCTTTGATCATATTTCCTGCATCTCTTGAAAATATTTGTACAGAATCACAGCATTGGGCCTGCAGTCCCATGTGGCAATTATTGGCTGAAACTGACGAGTAGCAGCCTCCCTTAACACAGGAATATGATCTCCAGTTTGCTACAGTCCTCACCATTCCCTATTGTACTGCACTTGACCCAATTCAATAGTCTATATTACTTGCCTGCTCACACCCCTCTGAAGCATCTTGGTCTGAGACCACCTAGTCTAAACAAAAATAAAATTATTAAAGAAAAAACAACATAAGTGATAATCACCAAGAGGTTTTGACTATTATAAATACAGTCAGAGAAGAAAAGTTGACAGCTTCCAAAATAAAATACCACTTTCTTATGCCTAGTACATGTATGCTGAAAGCATTAGAACCCCCACTATGAATTTGAGAACAGAGACCAAATCGTTTGAGGTGTCATTTCTACATTTGCCAGTAAAGAGGCAAATCCCATTTTGATCAGGGATAAATGTCATATATCCAGGAAACATAAGAAGAGAGAAACCCTGCTTGACAAGTGGTTCCACTTCCCCCTCCTTCCCTGAACGGTGTTTGGTGGAGAAAAATGACCTCATCCTCGAAAACAGAGATATTTCCTGAATGTTTTGAATGTACCTTTAATCATAAACTACTGTTTTATTCTTCACTTTTTTATCTGCTCTTCTTTGGAATCTACTTCTCTTTCAAGCCACTGTACATGATCAATAGTGCTTATGACCTGTGCAAAATGCATCTGTTATTCTGAGTCTTAAATCACAACTTTCAAGCTCTGAACAAAACCCTCAGGTTTTTTTTTTTGTTTGTTTTGTTTTTTGTTTTGCTTTGTTTTTTGTAACATCTTTATTGGAGTATAATTGCTTTACAATGGTGTGTTAGTTTCTGCTTTATAACAAAGTGAATCAGTTATACATACACATATGTTCCCATATCTCTTCCGTCTTGCATCTCTCTCCCTCCCACCCTCCCTATCCCACCCCTCTAGGTGGTCACAAACCACCGAGCTGATCTCCCTTTGCTATACGGCTGCTTCCCACTAGCTAGCTATTTTACGTTTCGCAGTGTATATATGTCCATGCCACTCTCTCACTTTGTCACAGCTTACCCTTCCCCCTCCCCATATCCTCAAGTCTATTCTCTAGTAGGTCTGTGTCTTTATTTCCATCTTACCCCTAGGTTCTTCATGACTTTTTTTTTTCTTAGATTCCATATATATGTGTTAGCATACGGTATTTGTTTTTCTCTTTCTGACTTACTTCACTCTGTATGACAGACTCTAGGTCCATCCACCTCACTACAAATATCTCAATTTCGTTTCTTTTTATGGCTGAGTAATATTCCATTGTATATATGTGCCACATCTTCTTTATCCACTCATCCAATGATGGACACTTAGGTTGCTTCCACGTCCTGGCTATTGTAAATAGAGCCGCAATGAACATTTCGGTACATGACTCTTTTTGAATTATGGTTTTCTCACCTGTATGCAGAAAATTTTAAAACACTGATGAAAGAAATGAAAGATGATACAAATAGATGGAGAGATATACCATGTTCTTGGATTGGAAGAATCAACATTGTGAGCATTTCTCCAAAGACGATATACAGATAGCCAACAAACACATGAAAGAATGCTCAACATCATTAATCATTATGAAATGCAAATCAAAACTACAATGAGGTATCATCTAACACTGGTCAGAATGGCCATCATCAAAAAATCTGTAAACAAACAAAAAAAAATCTGTAAACAATTAATGCTGGAGAGGGTGTGGAGAAAAGGGAACTCTCTTGCACTGTTGGTGGGAATGTAAATTGATACAGCCACTATGGAGAACAGTATGGAGGTTCCTTGAAAAACTAAAAATAGAACTACCATACGACCCAGCAATCCCACTACTGGGCACATAACCCTGAGAAAACCATAATTCAAAAAGAGTCATATACCAAAATGTTCATTGCAGCTCTATTTACAAAAACCCTCAGTTTTTAGGGATGTGATAAACAAAGGCACATTTGCCATGCCTGACCCCTTTCTAATTTTGTGGATGTACGTACCATTCCTCCTCAAATCTGCTACCCCTATGCTGACTTCCACTGTGCTTTTTAGCCTGTTATAGAGAAACGACCTCATCACACTGAACTTATTCAATCTCTTTTCTCAGGACTTCTCCTGCTTTCCCCATTCTCCTTGGGGCATACAGACTGAATGTAGAATTGTTGGTACAGACAGTCCATTTGAACAGAGAAATTTATCAAACACCACATTTTTTTTAAAAAATTGTATTTATGTCATTTTCATAATCAAGATGTGAAACCTCTTGACCTGAGACTTAATAAATGTCCTGAAATTCTGCCACCAGATGCATGCCATCTGTACCCAGCATTGACGAGAATGACAGACTCACACAGGCCAGGTCACAGACCTTTCCACTGGGAAGAGTTCATGGTCTCTGCACTGGCAATTGTCCACTCAGTTTAAGCAGATATTTACTCTCTACAGCTGTTAGCTCTATCTCCAAACAAAGCTGAGAAAAACATCCAGAGAGAGGAAAAGAGAGGGCACACTCATGCACATGCTGCTAAAGAGGAATGTGAACCTATGTCAAATTTGAACCGATGTCAAAGCACGCTATGGGATCAAGATGAATCATCCATCTTGACAAGATGGTTAGTGACAGTGGGACTTGAAGAATCCACATTTTCATTATATAGAACCTACCCGCTAAGAAGAGCAATCAAAAGCCAGCGAATTGAATTATCCATGAGTCCATTTAAAGAAGAAATATCGCTCAGTAAAATTATACAGCCACTCTCAAGCCCGCCCCTCCAACTCTTTTACCTTGCCTCTAAGGCATATGTGCTTGACATCCATAACAAAGACCCATGGCTCAACAGAGCACAAGCCCAGGACGTGGTCACAGTTGAAGCCAGTTTCTCTACATTCACAGGGGCCAGGGAAATGTGATTCATAAGCAAAAAGGAAATTCCCTATAAAAATACAATGCACAGACTTCCCAGGAAGGGCTCAGAATCTCACTTACTGCTCCAGAATATTCCCTCCACTCACCTGCTTCTCTACTGAAATCCACCCATTCTAGCTTCTGTCCTACAAGGTAAGGTATCATGGAGTCCAACAATGTCTTTTGAAATAAAAATACCCATCCTGGTGGTAACAACTTGAAGTTGTATTAGTCATTGTTTTTGTTTTTCTTTTTTTTTGCAGTACGCGGGCCTCTCACTGTTGTGGCCTCTCCTGTTGCAGAGCACAGGCTCCAGTTGCGCAGGTTCAGTGGCCATGGCTCACGGGCCCAGCCGCTCCGCGGCATGTGGGATCCTCCTGGACCGGGGCACGAACCCACGTCGCCTGCATCGGTAGGCGGACTCTCAACCACTGCGCCGCCAGGGAAGCCCACATTAGTCATTGTATACCCGACATCTGCACACGTGAATGCCAACCAGCTGGTATAAGAGCAGTGATAAAGAGGAACAAGGGAACGTGGGATGCTGTATGTATGCAAGCACACATACATATGGTTGCAATGGGGGACTTTTGAGGCAATGGAACATGTAGGTTACAGGATAATATGGAGGCATCAAAGATAAACTTCTCTTCCTTCCCAGTTTTGCTTGGGCGAGCCTTGATTATCAAAGGCGCAAGCCCTCTTAAGCATTCAGAGCAAATTCTCTCCCTTTAGTCTTCTGAATGGGACGTGAGTACTGCTGGTTCATCTAGCTCCCGCATGAGGAAGCCAGGAACGAGTCTTTGGAGCCCACCACTGCCTCGCAGAAATAGATTTATTTGCACCCAGCAATTTAGGCTTAGGTCCTCTTCTAAGGAAAAACAATTATGCTCCCTCTGTCATGGCACTTGGGTTAATTATTCCCAGCTAAGTCAGTAAATCATAAGAGCACCTTTTTACTGAGACCATATTTCCTCTGAATCTTTAATTTATTTAGTTAGGGCCATCCCTTGGCTAACTTGTGGAACAGACAAGGATTCTCCATGGGGCCTCCTCTCTCAATTTTCTTCCCTACCTCTAGGTCCATTCTGTCATTGCACAAACATACAGAGTGGCCCTTGCTTACCACAGAGTTCAGGGACCCTGTGATGGTACCTTATCTGAGCCTGTACTCTCTGCCCAGCATATCCTCTTCTGGCTCTTAAAACTCACCTATCCTGTATTCTGCTCTCTCAGAAATTTGTTCTCTACCTTTCAAGGTAACTTATTAGTGCGTAGGAATGTAGGCTCTGGGGCCAGGTCACTTGAGTTCAAATCCCACTTCTGCCACTTATTAACTCTGTGACTTCTAAGTTATTTAGCCTCTCTGCCTCAGTTTCTTCATCTGTAAAGTCAAACAGCTAATAGTTCCCACTTTACAGGATTGTTGTGAGGAATAAATGTATTTACATATTTAAAACACGATTAGACCAGTCCCTGGCACTTTCCAAAGACTCCGTAAGCATTAGCTCTTGCTACTGTTATTATAAGTGGCATCAAATACAGCTCCTGTAGGAAATTTGAGGCATCAGGAAAGCAGGCATTTTGATACCATTCATACCCTGAAAGTGACGGGAACAATTACTTATTACTCAGCGTGTGGTGATTTTATATAAAGTAGCAAACTTCTCCACAATTTGGTCCCGTCTTCAGCAATCACTGGTGGCTTCTGATCCTGAAACTTCTCAACTTATGACATTTTTTTTCTGCCACCAGAGCTCATGTCTCTAGGTAGTCAGTGACTGAACTCAAAGATAGAACAGTTATTTGAAATATTATATGAGCCCTTTTCTATGGCCTATTCATTCAAAAGTAACCAAACTGTGAAGTTTCAAAAGTCAGAAAACTTAGATATCGGTATATAGCTCTACCCAATCAACAGAAGCCAACTTCATCCTGAGACTTTAGTAAATGTGTGAGGCTTTGCATGTACCACTTTTGAAGCACATTTGTGTTTTCTTTACCTCTGAAATGTAGCACTTATTTCATCATGTTTTCAACATCAACTCAGGAGTGAAAAAGAGCACTGGGTTAGGAGCCAGTCTCAGCCATGCCTGTTAATGTCTCAAAGACCTTGTGAATATCCATTATCCCCTCCATGATTCTATGAGTCCCTCTGGAATATGGTGAGGGAGAGAAAGGGGGAAACAATTTCACAGGATTAATTTAAGTTTAAGGTCATATATAGGAGAACACTGTAAACTATGAGATCCTCACAACCATAAAGATCATTCTTTTTTTATTACAAGAATAATAGTCAATGTTTTTGAGCTCTTATTATGCTCCAGGAACTCTTTTAAATGCACTGTATAGATCATCTTGTTTTTGCTCATAACACTAAGAGACATGTATCGGTAGGATTGCCATTTTACAGATGAGGGAACCAAGACTCAAAATTGTTACAAAACTTTCTGAAGGTCACATTGCAAATACGCCATAGAGGCATGGAACTTGAGTTCAATCTCTAGATTTTCAGCATATATACTATACTTCTACCAGAAATAGAAACATCCCTGTCTCCACTTTAGCTCCAAAGATGATTGTAATCTGTTATACCCTGTGTATCTGTTTCCTCTTGCTGCTGTAACAAACTACCACAAACCTAGTGGTCTAAACAATGTAAATAAATTATCTTACAGTTCTGGAGGTCAGAAATCTGAAATGGGTCTTATGGGGTTAAAATCACGGTGTTAGCAGGGCTGCATTTTTTCTGAAGGTTCCAGGGAAAATTCACTGTTTGCCTTCTCCAGCTTCTAGAGGCTGCCCCCACTGCCTGACTCATGACTCTTTCCTCCATCTTCAAAGTCATCAGTCCCATCACTCTAACCACTCTTCCATTATCACATCTTCTCTGACTCTGACTAGAGCCCCACTCTGAGGACACTTGTGATTACATTGGGTCTACCCAGATAATCCAGGATCATCTCCCCATATCAAGATCCTTAATTCAATCACATCTGCCAAGTCCCTTTTGCTACGTAAGGTAACATATTCGCAGCTTCTGTGGATTAGGATGTGAACATCTTTGCGGGAGCTATTTTTTTGCCTACCATACCCTTCCATTGCCGTGTTATAAAATTATAACTGAAGAATTGTTCCTAATATATAAAAATGGAAAGGAAGTAAATTGCTTCCATCCTACCATCTTTTCTGTGACAAAGATTCATGTTTAAATGAGGCAGTGAAATTGACGTGCTCTCACCAAGACAGTAGAATTATTTATGTGGTCAGCAGCAGAGGAGTGAGGAAAACACACAGCATCACCTCTTCCAACACTAATGAGAGGAGGCTGGCTTGGGTGGGGCTCTATTTCAAGTGATGGCATTTGGCCTCATGGTACAGCTAACTATAATGTCTCTAGCTACAAATCATTACACACTATTTGAGTTATAACAGTGGCAAACCTGTAAATGATATATTTCTATCCTTGGCTCCCAATTCAGGGTTGTGGACTATTTATTGATTCTGATACAGGAAAGGATGCTCTACCCTCACCGGAGGAACAACTGGGACCAACAGAATTGCTGGCCAAGAGTGAAAAAAATCTAAAATACGTGGGAGAGGACAGAGATGATGGACTTAAATTCTGGCTAAAGTCTAACAGCCAAGAATGTAGCTTTTTCCTATTAAACCTCTTGTTGTAACTTGTGTCCAACCAATCCCTTACTATAACGAAGTCAACCTATTATGGGTCATAGACGGATCTGAGTACTGCCAGGGGTGAGAGGTTTAATAAGTGTTGTATTGCCTCACTCGTATCTTCCAGATCTTTTAGTGTCTCCAGTCAAATTCCAGCTGCCAATCTCTGCATCCCTGGGCCTGAAAGGCTTTTTTTTCTTTCTGGAACTACAATGAGAGGTGGCTTAGTAATGCACCTTCTATTGATTGTCTTCCCTTCCCTTTCTTACTTCCCCACTCCTGAGGGTGTTTTCTTTAACAAATAAAATATTTGCACCCAAATTCTTGCCTGAGAGTCTGCTTCTGGGAGATCCCAAACCATAGCATGGAGGCAAAGATCTCATTACTAAAACTTTAGAGCAGATTCTTTAAGTCTCTCATCCCAAAAATTAAAAGAAAAAAGAGAAACATATTTAGTACCAGATTAAGAACCTGAAGACCATAAAATTTTTTCTCCCACTGTGCTGTAACCCCAGATCTTAGAATAGTGTCTGGCACATAGTAGCTACTTATCAAATATTTGTTCAATAAATGAAGAAACAAATGAATAAATGAAAAGATTAACTCCCACCAATTAAGTAGCCCAGGGGTTGGCAAAACTTTGCCTATAAAGGGCTGGATCACAAATATTTTAGGCTTTGCAAGTCACATAGTCTCCACCAAAACCAGTCATCTCTGCTGCTGTAATGTGAACACAGTCATAGATAAGATGTAAACAAATGAGTGTACCAATAAAATTTAATTTAGAAAAAAAAGAGCAGGCCAATTTGGCTCATGGGCCATAGTTTGCCAAACCTTGGTGCAAATCAAAACTAAAACCATACCAAAACTCCAAATAAGTGAAAAGAAGTCCAGAAGAAATTCTGATGGCTATTTTGATACTTTTTAAAATATAAATTTAAAAAAAAAAAACAGATTTTCTCATTTTTGGTTGCCCTGCTTTGCTGAAAGCTTAAGTTGCCATTTGGGTATTTCTATACCACACAAACTACTGTAAAATAAACTTTACAAAATAAAGAGCAGAGACATATTCCATTACATAAAAATAAACTAAATACACCTGAAACTTACATAATATTCTAAA
The DNA here is from genome assembly GCF_003031525.2 of Neophocaena asiaeorientalis asiaeorientalis. NCBI lineage: Eukaryota > Metazoa > Chordata > Mammalia > Artiodactyla > Phocoenidae > Neophocaena > Neophocaena asiaeorientalis. Next base: position 12,701,101 of record NW_020173397.1, read on the forward strand.
TCAACTATACCTCAATTAAAAATTAATAAATAAATCTAAAAAATAAAATAAAATAAAACTTCTCAAGCAACTGTTAACTAAACCTGCTCCTTTTTTTCTGTTTTTTTTTTTGGGGGGGGCCACACCACGGACTTGTGGGATCTTAATTCCCCGACCAGGGATTGATCCCGGGTTCTCGGCAGTGAGAGTGCAGAGTCCTAACCACTGGACCTCCAGGGAATTCCCCTAAACATACTCCTTTTTTGCTTGTTTAATCCCTCTATTTCCAATAGAGATAAGATAATTAAAATAGCATTAATAAAACAAAATAAATAAAATTTAATAGTTTTCTAATTTCATTACTAAAAAATAATAAGCAGGTATTTTAATTTTATGCATAAAAATGGCAAATTATCCTATGGAAAACATGCTCAACCTTAGAAGCAATCATTAATAAAATTTAAGACAATTTTAAGGTATTGCTACGTATTTACCCATGTACCAAAAATAAATAAAACAAAATTGTGTTAACAGCTAAAAACAAAAATATGGACACCAAGTTTTAGGGACCTGTCGGTAAACCTGATTTTGTTTTTATTTCGATTGAAAAAAGGGCCAATAGACTCCACTAGCAGCCTACAATTATGCCTTAAATGTCAACATTATCCACTTGTAGAGTAAGTTTTTTATCAGAGCTGTTAAAATTTAAATAGGCAATGCTGGGAGTATTACTTTAAACCGTCCTCAGTTAGATTCTCTTGGCTCTGCCATCTAAAAATTGTGCCACCTCCACCAAACCATCTTCTTGCACAGCGCACTGCTTTGTCACTACACTCATGATTATCTGAAATGACTGTGTGTTTGAAAATTATTCCTGATAGTGTTAAGAGAATTTGTGAAGACTTTGAAATGGACAAAAAAATGACTGCTGTAGAGTGCTGGAGGATGTCAAATGGATCCCTCAGAAATAATCTGATTACATGGAGTTTACACCTTTGATTATTTTTCACCAAACTGTTTTGCAACTGTGAGAAGAAAAAGTTAAATTTTAGATGATGCTGGTGAAATAAATCTTTTCTTTAGAGAACAAGGCAAATTATTCCTGCTGTGACAAGGCAAATGAATATTGTCTGGTTGAGATTATAAATCTCTGTAAATCCAATTCTCATTTGAACCAATTGTTAAATGTTATTGGTGCCCTCGTTAATTAATGAGTTAAATAAAATCTTTGACATGTGTTCATTTTGTATTTGTGTGGGCATCACATCATGTTTTTATCCTTTTATAAATTATCCTTTACCACTAGACACAGGATTCAGAAGTCAACCAGATAGGGGATTCTGTCTTGTTCAATGTTGTGCCAGGCACATAGAAGGAACTCAATAAATATTTGTTAGTGAAATAAATAAATGAACAAATAAAATAAATGGTGATGTCCCAACAGGATGGAAGGCCAGGGTACAAGCCTAGCTACAATATAACTTTCAGGAGTGCCCTGTAAGAGTGTACAAGTTGCGCACTGTTCAAGAGCTCCCAATCGAGGCTCTGTATACTGGTTCATGGGGATGTATTTTCTCAGAGTAAAGGATACCTTTCTTTAAGTGGTCCAAATGTTCTACATGGACTAGGGGGGGATGCAAGAACACTGTGAGGCTACTGGAAGACCCAGAGCAGTCATGGAAATCTGCAGAGATTTAGATGGAAGTTGAACACCACAACAAGAGACTGTCACTGAGAAGGGATGTTTTGATGGAGATGGCCTATTTAGAGCTGTTTTTTTTTTTTAATAAAAATTCTCTAGCAAATTCATTTTTCAAGTTGAAAGAAGATCTCAACACTTAAAAATAAGAGAAAGAAGAGGTCATGGTGATTTCTCGACAGTGAAGAGCTATTAACAATCACTCCAATGTGGTGAGATTCATAACAGCGTTCTGAATTGAGATAGTCTGTTTCAAAAACCATGCTGTCATAATATTGAGAGTTAAACAGGTATAAATAATAGCCTTGCACCCTTCTCATTGCCAGATACCTTGGTAATTTATGGAGAAAAGGCTTCTTTAAATCACAAGGACGATGACGGATTTGAGAGGCTGCCCTCTAAGATCTCAAACTGTCCTAGATTGATAGAAAGATATGGAATGTAAAGAACATCATTCGTATTGTTAAAAAGATTCTTCAACACTTAAAATTGTTTTAGAAGAAAATAAAGTATGTGGTTTTGTCAACTGGGCAACCTAGTGTATTTTTTTAAATGATAATGTCTTCCAAAAATATAGCACTCCACACCTAAATCTATTTATCTTGACAAAATATTTCCATGCATCTTTTTGAAGCCTGTGAACCAGACAAATCATGATGATAATGTAAAACTCATGTGAAAAATTGTGACATATATATTGCCAAATATTAGAGAGTAAAAGTTTAGAAGTGACATAGCCTATCTAAATCAGGGTTTCCTGACCTCAGCACTAGTGACATTTTGGGCCAGATAAGCCTTGGTTGTACAGAACTATCCTGTACATTGTGGGATGTTTAGCAGCATACTTGTCTCTACCCACAAGATGCCAGTAGTTTCCTCTCCCCTAATTAGGACAACTCAAACATTCTCCAGACATTGCCGTATCACCCCTGAGGGGCAAAATCAGCCCTAGTTAAGAACCACTCACCTAAGCCCATGCAGTTCTAATAGGTTATTCAAATGTAACTAGTAAATATTTGTCCAAGATCTGAATCTCAGCAAGGACCTCAAGAACTATGTTATTTTTTCCCCAAACAGAATTCCAGTGGATTCTTCCAGTGAAAACACAGAGCAGTAATAGAAATCAAAATGAATGTATGGGAAACACTGAGTTCTCATTATGTGTCAAACACTGTGCTAAGCCTAGAACATGGATTAACTCATTTAATCCTCACAACAAACCTATGGGTCAGGTACTCTTATCAGGCCCATTTTATAGATGAAAATGCTGAGGGTTACAGAGAATCAATGCTTTGCATAAAATCATCAAAGTAGAAAGTATAACAGCTGAGATACAGAACCAGGCAGGCTGATACAGATTCTAATTTTACGGTCCATGCTCTACTGTCTCCTGTGAAGTAAACACTGTTTTTATTTCACATTAGACAGCTGTGGAAAAAGATTAATTGGCTCATGGGCCAAATAATGGTCCATGGGTCAAACCTAGCACATCACCTCTTATAGTAAGCAAACTTTTATTGGGACACAGCTACGCCCATTCATTTATGTTTTGTCTGAGACTGCTTTTACTCTGGAAAGGCAGGTTGAGCAGTCGAGACAGAGACTGTTGGGCTCACAAAGATGAAAAGAATTACCATCTGACCTTTTACACAAAAAGTCCCTGTTTAGAGGCTGAGGAGCTGGTCTCTCCAATGGTAAGTGGTAGAGCCAGAACTTGAACCCAGCCCAATGGCACACCCAGGCTCTAACCCACAGAGCTCTGTTAAGCACAACAGCAGTGGTGGCAGCACACAGCTGGAGTTTACTTTCTGCCAGGTACTCCTATAAGTATCCATATGTGTAAACTCATCTAATCCTCTGAATAACCTAAGGAGGCATTATGACGTGCCATAGCAGATGCTGTTGGTGCCCAGCCCACATCCCCTCAGCATTCACGTCTACACAGTGAGGGCTTTTCTTCCCTTGCCTTGGGAGCATATTTGGCCCAAGCACGGGGCAAGTGGGAAGCACCAGAGGATAAGTGACACAGAAGCAACCTTCAACAGCTTAGCAATAAATTCTTCAGGGTCTTTACCCCTGTTATGGAATATACTTGAGGTCTCTTCTACACTCACTCCCCAAGTTCCCTGTTTCCCACAGTGGTAACAGGTTTGATAACACATCTTCTGTTGGCTTTCTCCCTTCCCTCTCTCACTTCCCTATTTCCCAAGCTATGTTTCCTAGAAACATTTCCCAAATAAACTACTCGTACTTGAATTCTTATCTCAGATCCTATGTCTGAGGGAATTAAAATTTCTGCCATTTTTATAGGTAGAAAACGAAGGTCCAGGGAGGTTATGTACATAGCCCAAAGTCACACAGCTGGTAATCGGTGGTATCAGGATTTGAACCTCGCCATCTGGCTCCAGAGTCCACACTCTTAGCCAAACCACTCCAAAGTAATAGCCACTTATAGGGGCATTTTGGATATTCCTGTTCTCCTTTCTCTACTACGCAGGAAAAATAGATAACCATCAACACTATCTCAGAGCTTGTTTTGGGAGGGATGAAAGTCATTTCAGGGAGAAACACACACACACACACAGAGGACGCCTTCTTTCTGTTTCCTCCCCTCCCTATCTAGGACGGACAGTCAATTTCCATGCCATCACCCAAGAGAGAGGGACATAGGCAAATTTCCCTCTCTCTAGTCTTAGAAATAAACATCTATACACTCCCTTTGCTTGTGCTCCATTACCAGCCATGACCCAGAATACTCCCTTAAGCTCCAAGTAAACAACCGGGGTTACCATTTCCCCAGGCCTTATAATAGCTATGAAACTCTGAGCAGATTCCATTACTGAGATGGAAAATTCATGTGTGCCTCGACACAAATCACATTTCTATTCTCTTCAGTGTGGGAAAACAGACTATCGTTCCCTTTTTTCTTAAAAAATCACACATTTGATTGATATTACCAGTACCATAATTCCTCGTGCACAGCCCACAATCCTCATATAACTAGAATCATTGAAATCATGCTGTCTGTCACGCATACATCCTGCCTGGTGGCTAAGAGCTGCTCCCCAAGGGGAAAATTCCTTCTTTAATAGACACCTCTGACTTGCCCCTAGCCCAGGCACTATAGGCAAAGGTTTGGGGTTTATTTTCTTTTAATAGCCTGTGTGTTATAAAAAGCAGATTTCTGAGAACATGAGTGGTCTCATCAGAAAGAGAAAATAAGGAACTCAGCCAGGGCCAATACACAGAGTTGTACATTGTAGACTGTGAGACTGGCGCTCCTTACAATTGTGCAGTGAAACTCTGTCCGACTATACATGGCACCCCTGCCTTAAACCCATTTCCAAGGTCCATGAACCCTATATATATTTGTCTTGCCCAATACATTCATGTAATCATAACTACTGTATTCTTTAGTATTAATGATTTTCAGAAAGAGTATCAGAATGCTTCTTCCACTTGGCAGTAACAGAGTACTCAACTAATGGCAGTTATATTTCATAAAGCAGGAAGAAAGGAAACAGGGCGTTCTAGAGTTTGTTCCCTTAATGATTCTAGGATGTCAGGGCTGGGTTGATTCCTCTGCAATTACCTTAGCTTCTGCCTCGTGGTCACAAAATGGCTACCGCAGCTCTCACCATCATCTATCAAAAACACCTGGCCAACTTTATCCATTCACTTAAACTGAGAGGCCCTTACAGTGACTGAGTGGCCCTCACTTGTAGTAGAGTGAGAAGTTTAGGTTTCTGAAGTTTGTAGGGCTATCACATACCTAAAATCACCTAAGAGGTGGTATCTTCCTGAAGCCTGGTTGTTTTATTCCTTGGTTCTGCATATGTAAATTTTTATAGTATATCCACATCATCTATTACTTAATGTAACTAAAGTGAGCTTCTGTTCCTTGTAACCAAATTACTATAAAAACTCAGTTGGCTGCTACCAGAAAGGAATGTTTCTCCCACTGCCGTTTGAATCCAATGAAATTACATGGCATTTCAAAAGAAAGAACAGAATCCATGAATTCCACTGAATTCCTTAGGTGAGGGCTTTCGGTTCTCATGAAAGGTACCTGCTACTCATATAAAATAAACTTTCCCTTGTGGGGAAAGTTTAATCCTTTGTGATGAACTCTGTCTTGAATTTATTTATTTTTCTCATATTGTCTGTGTGTTTTATTTCAGTTGGAAGATTGTTTCAGAATTGTTTCATACCTGAGTTCAGGGATGTGAATTTATGTTGCCATCTGAAAAGGGTCAATCTGAATCTGTACAGGAGCTTCCTATGTGGAAAGATGTGACAGTACCCCATATCATACCTTAGAATTATCGGAAGGAGAGGAAACGTGTCCTAAGTGTAAATACTTTATGAAGCTAATGTGTGCAACCCACAGCTTGCTTACCTTCATGAATATGGAGATATTAAGGAGGTAAAACTCTTTAAAATACTAAAACAGCTTTTCATAGATATTATACTAGAATGACTAATGAGGCAAAAGCTCTTGCCTAATTTTTATTAATTACAGCACTTACATTGTATGTCGAAAAATTATGATACAACTGGTGCACATCTACGTGCACTTTTATTTTAAAAACCAATATGCTGTATGTGATATTACTTACAAAGGATAAATACATATCAACAGATTTTACCTTATTATGGTCATGCAACCACAGCTCAGGATCTGGAATCAGTCTACCTACATTTAGTTCCCAGCCCTGCTACTTGCTGGCTATCTAGCCAGCTAAGTTACATAATTTCCCTGGACCTTGGTTTACTTATAAATTTACCTGGCATACCTACTGTATAGGTGTTGTCTGAATTAGATGAGATAAGTCACAGACCACATTTATCATGATGCTTGAACATAGTAAGCACTTAGTCAATATTTACTATCATCAAAGAATCAACCTACTCAATGTTGATCTTAACAGTAAGACAATTAGACCCTAACTTGGTCAATTTGGTTGGTTTATTTCTAGAATGCTTATTTATAACCAATCAATTGCTTAAAAAGTTGAAAGTGTATGATTGCAAAATCAGTAACAGCTATGGGAGACTGTTCTAATAATGAAAAAAATGTTTTAAATGAAGTTGAAATTAAGTAAATTCTCAGATTAAGGAAGCTACAACTTCCAAAGGTCTACTTAGGCATGTCTTCAAGGATGAATTATTTTATTCTCTGCAATTAGTCACTTAAACATAACCTTGTCGTTATAGACAACAATACAAAAAAAATTTATCTAGACCTTCATTTCAATTTTTCATGTAGTAGAGAGATTAAATAAAGATATGGACTTGTTTCAAATACTGAAAACCACTGCCAAAATAACTGTATCCCGTCCAACGTCTGCGGTTGCAAAAGCAAATATCCTCGATGGGAATATGGCTTACACAAATAATGGAGATAAGGGAAAAATGAAGGAATTACTGTAAGTCTAAGAGGAACTGTAAACCTATTAGGGAAAATGTGCTGCCAATGGGGCAAGTTAATTAAAACATGTCACTAAGCTAATTCCCCAAACTTTAGTAATTAATTTATGACAATATCACTAGAATACTACTTCAAATTATTTACAGTTCAAAGTCATTTATGAATGAAATTTTCTCTGGAATACAAGGTGTTCTCACCATAAGCATGTTCCCCTTTGCTAATTTTAGCACATTTTCAAAAATGGAATAAAACTTGGGAAATAAGAAAATGAACGATTAGAGAGCTAAAGAGGATTTAAGAGATCATCCAGTAGCCAAGTGACAACTAAATCACAATGAATAATAAATACAAATCACCTGTACTGCCACTCCCCTGCCTAGTGCCCTTGTGAAACATAATTTGTCTGAGCAGACTGGTTTCACAACTCTGAGCCACACCTCCCAGCCAAGATCAGCTGACTCCCAGTTGCATCAGTGGGCTAGCTAAGATCAGTTGTAAGGTGCCCCCAGTTAATCCATAGAAGTCTGAAGGAAAACAATGCTGATATCCCATGCCCTGAGGTTATGTGGATATCTGCTACACAGCAGCAGCAGATCAATATAACTATGATGCATATGATGACGTGACGATTACCATCTCAGATAACTTCTATATGCCAGGCACTTTTCCCTTTTATGTCTAATCCTCACAACATTCCTGTAACAGCAGTACTACTATTCCCATTTTAGAGACGGGGGAATGAGACACAATGAGTTTCAAAGACGGGCCCAGGTTCCAACAACTAGTAAGTGGCTGGTCTATGGTTTGAATTCTGGTCCAATTCTCAAAACCCATGTTCCTTCTTAAACACCAGACTTATTCTCTCTCTCTCTGTTTTTCTTTTTTTTTTTAATCTAGCTATCAATATCAATATATCAATGTGAAACAATAAAATTTCCCTAAAGAAAATACATGTTTCTTTAACCATAAGAAAACACAGCTCAAAGCTGAATTGTGCAAAGGGGAAAAAGGTAGTAAGACTAGAAGTCAGGGAGATGACCAGGGCTGGGTTTCCAGGGCCTCTCAGGCCATATAGAAAGTTCAAAGCAAAATGGAGGGCCAAGAAATGGGGAAAAAAGAGAGTGCTCATCCATGTATTCACTCAGTAGATATTTAATAAGCACCTTGATAGACACTGGGATTCCAATGGTGAGCAATAAAAGTACAAAAGTCCTTAGCATCATCGGGTTTACCGTGCAGGGAACAAGAGCAAGACACTAATTGAAGAACCAAAAATTAAGGCAAAAATAGAACTGTCATGGTGCGAGAAGGAAGAAGTACATAATTCTCTGAGATCCTGGAGTAGACAGTGGTCGAATGAATGAATAAATGAACAAATGAATGAACAAACTGATAGAAACGATTCCCATCCAAATCAAAGCACGTGACATGTTGGTCATCCGTGGTACCAAATGTGAATCTTCAAAGAGCAGAATCATAATGCTGAGGGCTATGAATTTTCTTACCCTTTTACCTGAGTGGAAAGGGTGGCTGGGATGATGGGAAAGGGATCCGGGTCAGAAAACAGGAATGAGTTTTCCTTGAAAAATGCCCATACTGTATGCATCCCTTGGAAATAGCTTACTTCAAAATGAATGCCATCAGCAACAACATAGGCAGTTTTTGACTCTGGCAAGCAGCATCCTATATAGAATGGCCCAGGAAGAAAGAAATCTATGAGAGAAAAAATGTTTGAAGCCTACAAGTAGCACCAGCCATTTTTAGGATCCAGAGGGAAAAAACGCAAAACTCCACCCTTACTTTTACATGTCAGAGAAAAAGAACTCATAGAAAATTCTATGAATAATGAACTCATATTTTTACTGTTCACGTTGTGAATTTGGCTTTTTCTTCAGAAGCAAAAGCAAAATCAATCCACTTTGAAGAATTCTGATATGTATTAAGGGAAATGAGTTTAGTTTCTAAACAGACTAAATGCTTATGTGTTTTGGCTTGGCTAATCTTTTAATCATTTTTCTTAAAAACATTAAAATAAGTATTTCACCAAATACATATTTCACCAAAAATAAAAACTTGTGAGTAATTTCTTAGAAAATGAATAATATTGCCTATTCTATCTGGATAGCTCTTTACCTTGGAAGAAATTCTTTTAGCAAGTTAATCTTCCAATCAATTCTTAAAAACAGTTCTTCTCTCACCCCAAATAGAACTTAAAGAGACTCAGGGGAACTGGGAAGATTTAAAATGAATAGAAATGAGAAATTATTGAGAAGACAAATTAAACAGTTTCTTTTCCCTCCAATATCACCACCTTCCCCTTCAAGCAAATACTAACAGAGCCATACAGCAAACAGTGAGGCAAAAATGAAACCTGCTAGTTTTTCACATGAAATACTCTACTCTCTTTCTGTTAACATATAAACTCAGAAAAGCACAATATAAATGGTGATTGAAATGGAAATTAATGTATGCGTGAAGTTTTGGGGACTAAAACCACAGTCATAAGCTTTCATACCTTTCATCTGTAGAGCAAGAGAAAAACAGATATTGTAAGACATGTGTAGTTAGGATTAAATAAGTATACTCGCATATATAGGTAATGCAAACTATAGCTGATGCTCTATTTAAATATAAAAAAAGTAAAATTCTGTGGTTCCATTTATCAAATTTGAAAACAATATCTGCTATGCATAGCTCACAGGAATGTAATCACTAGATAAATGTAAAGGTTTATTATGATCTCAAGCAATTATGAATATTAGGTATTGTTTTGGTTCCCAGATAGGAAATTAAACAGAATATGCCACAGGCTCAAGGCAGGTGGTAAAAATTAGGGTAAGAAAGAGTAGTCATTAAACCGGGAGCGGTGGAGTCCATGGTGAATTACAGTCAAATGTGGGGAAATGAAAGTTCATTGTCGCCAGATCTGCCAATTTTTCCAGAAAAGCTAGAACCCTGGATCTTTCTGAATTTTTAAAATATCGGCAAATAATTTGAAATTTTTTAATACGATGACAATGCTGATAGTATCCAACAACAAGCTCTCTGTGAGATATGTTTGCCACCTTCAGGCTAGGTCAATAGTTTTCAAACCATACTCCATGGAAGATCAAGAGCTAGGCTGGGAGATTAGGAATCATGGCTTGTGTTCAACAAACCATACCTTCTTGGGTCCCTTATATTCCCTTTCTCCAGAGTAACTCAAATTTTATCTTACAGAAAAGATATATTTTGAATCAATGGGTTTAACGCTTATAAGAAGTTGGAAGAACATTGGTGTGTAGGGGGAAAAGCACAAGGGAGCATGGTTCTTTCCCATCTTGGACTGGAAGCTTACTCTGTGTCTGTCCTCTTTCACCACGTAGCCCCAGTACCCCACATAATGCCTCATACAGTAGACACTCAATAAATATTTTTCAACTGAATGATGTAATGAACAAAGTGTTAGGTTCCAAACCTTTTCAACGCAGGTTCATTTTCTAAGCCTCTCCACAGTTGAGTTATTCCTATCTATTCATATTAGGAAAATGAGATACAAAAAATGTATCTTTCATGAGGATAGAGCAAAGATTCATGAAATCATCTTGATGAGTGTCTTCATGTTCTCAACAAGAGTGTTTCCAGACAAACTCAAAGTCATATACACGTCTTCTGTTACTTTAATCCATGTATAAACTCTTGGAAAACATGTAAATTGAATTTTGGTAAACCAAATCAGTTACTTTCATTATTTTTTAACCAGATCATTTGACAAGCAAGAAGTATATGTTTTATATAAAAGAACCTCAACAAAGAGACTATTTGGAATGTGAATGATCAGATACAATGGTGGGGAAAGGTGCTGAAATAAAAGTGTTTTGGTTTTGGGCTACAGATTTCTTTTTATAGTGAGACACATGTCTTTATAATTACTTGCCATGATACTTGCAAATATAATCATGCCATTTTATTAAAATAATTTAAAAGATATAATCATGAGATAATTTTTATGGTTGCAATAATCCTTGATGTGCTGGGAAAAACAGAGGCCTTGTCTTAATATGATTTTCAAAATAACACTCTTTTCACAGTTGCATAGTCCATAAATGTGCAGAGATTAAAGGCACTGGATGAAATCTTCATTAGTGATGTGTTATGAAAAAAAAAAGTTGTGGGACTTCCCTGGTGGTCCAGTCATTGAGAATCCGCCTTCCAGTGCCGGGATTCAATCCCTGGTCAGGGAATTAACATCCCACATGCTGCGAGGCAGCTAAGCCCGCCCGCCACAATTACTGAGCCCGCACTCTGGAGGCCCCATGCCACAACTAGAGAGAAGACCACATGCCGCAACAAAAGATCCCGTGCGCCCAACTAAGATCTGATGCAGCCAAAGATCAATCAATAAATATTTTTTAAAAAGAAGTTGTTAGAATGGGAAGGAATTTGCTATTTTCCTCAAAAAGAAATATTACTTTCTAAAACTTAATTGTCCATAAATACTTGGACAAATGTAAATTGTAAACAGCTACAACTGTGGTTTTAAAACTTTAGTGCTCATCAAAATCTCCTGGAGAGGTTGTTAAAACAGATTGCTGAGTCCCACCCCAGGAGATTCTGACTTGGTAGGTGTGAAGGAGGGAGAGCCCAAGAATGTGCACCTCAAGTAAACTCCCAGGTGATACTGACGCTGCTGGCATGAGGACCACACTTCATGAGCCCCCAGACTAGAGGAAACCTAACACCCTTTTCAAAATGAAGCTGTAGTGGCTATGGATAAATCATTAATCCACCATTGGAACACCAGCAAAAATTACATTCTGCTTAGTCAGTACTAAAAAAGACTTTCTTGGACACACAGTTTGCATTCAGCTTCAGAGTCATTAAAGCAGTGACTGCATTTTTTTACTCTATTCACTTGAAACCCACCTATAGGAGCAGTAAACCTCCCCTGGGAGAAAGTTACAGAGTTGGATTATTTATCAGGAGGTCCAAAGAGTGTTTCAAGACAATTAAAGTGAATGACTGACTCAGCAGGGGAGGAAGCTCAAAAGGAATAGAAACAGTTCTGCATAGAACTGAACAATGCAGCAGGTGAGTAAGATTGCCTCTTGCTAAAGAGTGTTTTCCACAAGAAAACACACCGAGCCAAGATGTAGGGTCCAGTTACAAGTACTTAAAGAATAATTTCAAAAATTTTCCCTGAAGTATGTATTGAGACAAGGACACAAACTCACAAGAAGGCATGCACAGAGATGCTGTAGCAGATGTTCTCCATGCCCTGCCCATATTCTTTCAGTAACCGCTATGCCATCATGCTGACAGCTTCCTCCTGTGAGCACCTGATGGGGAACTTTCTACAGACATGAATGCAGGGACATGCTCAGCCCATTCACAGGGCAGGTCAGAAGTACTGTGGAGTTAATACCCCTGGGAGCAGCCCACAGCCAATAACAAGCTGGAGTTAATGGATTCATACCTGTTTGTCCACCCTTAACTAGGACTTCTCGGAGACATGTTCTACCCCATCCCCCAGAAGGCCGTAGTGGAATTGAGTCCCAGTTGTCTTGAGCAATGATCTGCTATGCTAGCAACACACACTGGCTTCCTCCCCTTTCTTGTTTCCTTTCCCCACTCCCCTTCTGGTGTTTCCTGAGATAACCAATCACCTTCAAGGAAACTATCTGCACTTCAATCCTTGTTTCAAGGTCTGCATCTGGGGGAACCCACTTGTTCACTGAAACATTGTTTTAAGTGGTAAGAAGAAAAATGAATTATCCATCACCATACAATTACAAAATGAAATCCAACATAATCATTGAGTGGGTAGAAATTTGTCAAATAAGAATGATGACATTATATTAGTTATATAAAACACATATACACAAAATAATAGTATATAATTTCATGAATGTATATTAAGTAAAAGCCAAGAATGTGATCTATAAAAATTCAAATTAGAGAGAGGTCCAAGATGGCAGCCTAGGTAGACCCTGAACTCAACTCCTCCTGTGGACGCATTGAATCTACACCTACAGATGGAGCAGCTCCTCCTGAGGAAGAGATGAGGGCTGATTGAACAGCTTCTGCACAAAAAACAACAGAGGGACCAGTGAGAGATGGGTAGGAGAAACAGAGACACAGTATGATGGGAACCCCTTCCCTGACTCAATGACTTGCAACAGGGAGGGATACCACTAGGGGTCCACATGCAGACTTGCCTGCCTGGGGCCCAGTGGGAAAAAACAGTGGTTCAAAGGGCAGCTAGATTATACATGAAGTAAATTTATTTACTAACCCTATACCACCTGCCAAATGAGCAAGGAACTGCTGGAACTCTCTTTGAGATCAGAGGCACTGGAGGCAGCACAGGGCGCCATTTGTTGCCTTCTTCCTTCACCTTGATAGAGTGGACAGGAACACAACCCAGGTCCTGTTGTTAGGTTGCCAAGGCTGTCCGAGTGCACCCAGGTGCATGGCCCACACAATCTAGAGCCACCCCCTCCAAGGCAGCCCTGGCATGGCCACCTCAGCTTCATCCATCCTATCAAGGCAGCCAGGGTACCATGCACTTCAGGACCCCTTGCCCAACTGGCTCACACCTGCTCCAACTCTAACCATCCCACCAAGACAGTCCTGATACAGTGTGCCCCAGGATCCCCCCTCCGCCCCACATGGACTGCAGCTGCTCTGGCTCCAGTGTGTCTGCCAAAGCTGCTTAACACACACACAGTCTACACAGAGGATCATCTCACACAAGGACATGTCTTCAAGACTGATACAGGTAGCTCTTTGACTTAATTCACAGAAACAAACACAGAAAGCCAAAAATATAAGTAGACAGAGGAATATGTTCCAAATGAAACAACAGGATACATGCCCTCCCTGCCCAAGAAAACTTAATGAAAAGGAGATGCAAAAATGGTTCAATATCTGCAAAAAAAAAAAATCAATGTGATACACCATGTTAAGAAATAAAGGATAAAAATCATATGATCATCATAATATATGCAGAAAAAACATTTAACAAAATACAATATTCGTGTATGATAAAAACTCTAAAGAAAGGGGTATAGAGGGAACATACCTCAACATAATAAAGGCTATAAATGACAAGCTCAGAGCTAACATCATATTCAATGGTGAAAAGCTACAAGTTTTCCTCTAATATCAGGAACAAGACAAGAATGCCCACTCTTGCCACTTTTATTCAACATAGCATTGGAAGTTCCCACCACAGCAATCAGACAAGGAAAGGAAATAAAAACATCCAAATGGGAAAAGAAGAAGTAAAACTGACACTGTTTTCAGATGACATGATACTGTATATAGAAAACACTAAAGCCTTCACCAGAACACTATTAGAACTAATAAATGAATTCAGTAAAGTTGCAGGATACAAAATTAGTATGCAGAAATCTGTTGCATTTCTATAACACTAATAACAAACTAGCAGAAAGAGAAATTAAGGAAATAATCCCATTTACAAGGGCATCGAAAATAATAAAATACCTGTCAATATATTTAACCAAGGGAGTGAGAAATCTGTACTTTGAAAACTATAAGACACTGGTGAGAGAAACTGAAGATGACACAAATAAATGGAAAGATATACACACTCATGGATTGGAAGAGTTAATATTATTAAAATGTCCACAGTACCCAAAGCATTCTACAGATTCAATGCAATCCCTATTAAAATACCCATGTTATTTTTCACAGAACTAGAACAAATAATACTAAAATTTGTATGGTCCACAAAAGATCCAAATAGCCAAAGCAATCTTAAGAAAGAAGAGACATTATCTGAGGAAGCTATAGGTATCACACGTCACGATTTCAAAGCTATAGTATATAAAACTATATGATGCTGGCACAAAAGCAGACATATAGATCAATAGAACAGATTAAAGAGCTTAGAAATAAGCCCACACTTATATGATCAATTAATCTATGACAAAGGAGGCAAGAATACTCAAAGACAAGACAGTTTCTTCAAAAAATGGTGCTGGGAGACTGGACAGCTACATGCAAAAGAATGAAAATAGACCACTTTCTTATACCATATGCAAAAATAAACTCAAAATGGATTAAAGACTTCAATGTAAGACCTAAAACGATAAAACTGCTAGAAGACACACAGTAAGTATGCTCTGTGACATAGGTCTTAGCAACATTTTTCTGGATCTGTCACCTCAGACAAGAGCAACAAAAGCAAAAATAAACAAATGGGACTACATCAAACCAAAAAGCTTTTACACAGTGAAGGAAGTCATCAACAAAATGAAAAGGCAACCCACTGCATGAGAAAAGGTATTTGTAAATGATATGTCTGATAATGGGTTAATATCCGATATATATAAATAACTCATACAACTCAGTACCAGAAAAACAATCCAATTAAAAATGGGCAGAGGACTTGAATAGACATTTTTCCGAAGAAGATATACACATGACTAATGGGGACATGAAAAGATGTTCAACATCACTAATCACCAGGGAAATGCAAATCACAACTATAATGAGACATCACCTCACACCTCTCAGAGTAGCTACTGTCAAAAAGACAAGAAATAACAAATGTTAGTGATGATGAGGAGAAAAGGAAACCTTCATGCACTGTTGGTGGGAATATAAATTAGCTGCAGCCACTATGGTAAACGGTATGTAGATTCCCCAAAAAGTTAAAAATAGAACTACCTTATGACCCAGCAATTCCACTCCTGGGTTTATAAAAAAAAAACAAAAATACTAATTAGAAAAGATATATGCACCACTATGCTCACTGCAGCCTTATTTACAATAGCTAAGATATAGAAGCAATGTAAGTGTCTGTTTATAAATGAATGGATAAAAAGTGGTGTGTGTGTATGTATATAAATATACATACACACACAATGAAACATTCCTCAGCTATAAAAAAAGAATGAAATCTTGCCATTTGCAACAACATGGATGGACCTAGAGGGTATTATGCTACGTGAAGTCAGACAAAGACAAATACTGTATGATTTCGCTTATATGTGTAATCTAAAAAACAAAACAAAAATCAAACATAACAAAATGGAAACAGACTCATATATACAGAGAACGCTGGTGGCTGCCAGAGGTGAGGGAGGTGGGAGGGGGGAGGGATGAGTGAAATAGAGTAAGAGGATTAAAAGGTACAAACTTCCAGCTGTAAAATAAAGATATAAAGTCACAGAGATGTAATGTACAGCATAAGGAATATAGTCAATAATGTTTTAATAGCTTTGTATGATGAAAGATGGTAACTAGACTTACTGTGGTGATAGTTCATACTGTATAAAAATATTTCATCACTATGTGCTACACCTGAAAAGAATATAGTATTGTAAGTCCATTATACCTCAATAAAAAAAAGATTCAAATCAGAGAGATAGCCATGGCCCTCCCTTCAAGGAGACATGGTTGGTTAAAAATAATTAGGCATTATTTATAATATACTCATTTTTATATGGTGACTGTATTCATGCATTATTCTGTAAGTAATAATTACTAATATAATTTAAAGTATGTGTAATTGCTAATATTGATATGAATAACATCACTCATAGATGCTCCTGTGAAAAACATATATTAAAAGTCTAAGATTCTAACAGTAGAAGATTAAACATATGAATGATGGTATTTTCAGAAAATAAGAAACCATGCAATCAATACAAAAAAACAGTAGTCATCAATCAACCAATGCTGATGCCGGGCCTGTATACAGAGCTGAGGACAGGGGAGGCACAGTTCCTGCCCACCTAGAGTTTACAGTCTATTGAGGAAGAAAGACACTGAGGCAGAATCACACACAGTGCAAGTTATAAATGAATTAAACGCAGATATTTCTGATAGATCAGTAGAAAAATAGGCTACTAAACGGTTTGTACAATAGCATCCCATTCTCAGAAAAACAAACGTGAAAACAAATATGTTGACGCATCGTAAAGAAGATGGGAGGTTATATAATGATATGATAACAGTAATGATCCTGGGTAGTGAGATTCATTCAACACCATCTTGCTTAAACATCTAGAATTGTTTATTTTTCTACCGTTAATGTAAATTTTTTCCTACAAGCCTTGACCCTCGTTTAGTTCTTAAGTTTTTTTTTTAAAGACAGCTTCTACTTTAAACTACTTGTAGTTCATAATTTGACCAACTGCCATCTTACTCCACATCATATTTTAGCTTTTCCTTTTCTTATCTCATCGTTGTTTTGAACCATTCAGTGGTTAGATCAATTCTGCAGCCATCCAGGCATCATTTATTCATACAATTGACATTTCCTGAGTTTCTGCTAGAGTCCATGCTCTATTGCCACATGTTGTGCATTTAGTTACAAGCAGAGAGAGATGTGGATCCTAGCTTCACAGAGCTTACAGTCCAGGAAAGAAGAATGATTCTGCAAAGCACTGGATAAATTATTATACTGACCTCAAGAGAGAATTCTACGTTGGTTATACTGAAACTAGACCTTTCCAACATTGACTAAAGATTCCTGTGACACAAAACCTTGGTTTTCAAAAGTTTTTAATTACTTGTCTCGATTTTTTTCAAATTCTTTCTTTCCTATCACCTTCCCAAAGTGACTCATTATAAAAGCCCAAGGAAGACTTTTCAGACTCAGTGATCTATTGTTCTTAAATGTGAAAATGATGGTCTTTAAAATTATGATAAAATATGGTAAAGTATTCTACAAGGCAAAACAAGAGTATTAAGCTAAATATACTGTAGGCAAAATTCAGCATTGCTCTGGAATTTCCTAATGCTTCTTCTGTGGTCTGTTAATGGTACAATCAGTGGAGAATCATGTGTAATATAATAATTCAAACGACATCAGGCTTTTATGCAATTATACGGAAAGGTTCTTTGTGGTTTTCTTTGTCTGTTCCTTGCTTCTGTGTTTCAGAGAGAAGGAACGAGAGAGACCACACAATGTTGTTCAGATCGCATTCCCACCAGCACAACATGGAATACAGTGAGAATGTGTTTTCTTCCTGTGTCATCGTGTCTGGCCATAAGATGCTGAAAAAGGATTGACTTAAATTAAGCCTCCAGAGCAGTAAAATACATCTTGCCAGAGACCTTCCCTCTCCACACTGCCTCTGGAATGATCTTTCTAAAACGCACATATCACCGTGTCTCTTCCCTGCCAAAAACCATTTAAAAGGACCCCTTCCACCTACCGCAGGAAAAGATTAAAATATTTACGGGCTGAATTTTTTTTTTCCACTACAACTGAAAATAATTTTACCAAACCTCATACATGCACTGTATATTCTTCCCAAAACTGGATTGCCTACTTTATTGAACAGGAGAATGTCATTGGGAAAGATGGAAGCTGCAGTTTATCCATAAAAATTTAATACCTAGACATTTTTGGAGGGTAGCTTTCTGATCTTTCATCCTGAAACTGGATTGTGGGCTCAGGTAGAGTCGTATGGGACTTGTGGCTTATGGGTTACTCATCAGAGACTTGCAAATTCCTTGGCATGATATACTAGGCACTGCAAATCTGGCCCTCACCTCTTTGGCGTCATCTCCAGACACAAGCCCCTGTGTATGTCACCTTCTGGCGATTCCACACTATCACATTTCCAGAAACACACTGCGCTTGTTCATGCCCTGGTGCTTCTCTACTGGTTCTTCCCTCTGTCTGGAGTGCCCTCCTCCCACCTTTCTTTGCCTGGAATAAATGTACTCATGCTTCAAGACTCACTGCAGCTGCCATCATCTTGGTTAACTCTGCCCTAACCTCTCCCAGGGGAAAAAAAAAACAACTAATCATGGCCTCCTCCTACTTCTTTGCAATCCTGCAGTTTTCACGCTGCATCTACAACCATTGCATGCCTGCCCCACCTGACTAGGGACTTCAGAGGACAGGACTTAGTTCCACTTCATAAGTTCCTGCCCCAGGACTTGGCAACCAGTGGTGCTTGATAAGTGTTCAATAAATGAATAATTGTACAAATGAAAAAATAAAGGAATTCCAATGTGGCAGGAATGTATTCAAAATCCTGTTGACTTCAAAATGACCACAGACTAGGTTCTTCTTTCTTTTGTTTCCTAAAAAGTATAGTAGTTTGTATTTCTTAATCGCATACTCCTCATTTGCCCTTCTCCACCCCACCCCACCCCCGTACTCCTTTGGTAACCATAAGTTTGTTTTCTCTGTCTGTGAGCTTGTTTCAGTTTTGTATATACAATCATTTGTTTTTTTTTTTAAATCCACATATGAGTGATCTATAGTATCTGTCTTTCTCTCTCTGACTCAGTGTAATATTCTCAGACTAGGTTCTTCTTATTTTTTTATTATAAAAATTTCCGGATTTCTGGGAAGCATACTGGCAAAGAAACGGGAAGGATTATCCTAGGAGCCAATAATTTGGGGGAGATTCACAAAGTAAGCTCTGTGCTCTAACATTTACTATGGAGAAAAGGGAAAGACCTGGGGGGCAGAGCAGATAGATGAGTAGAAGGCTAAAGGTAGGTGGTCCACCTTTACCAGTACTTGGGCAATTAGCCTGGCCTCACAGGAACACACCAAGCCCTCCCCAACTAAAGGTCACCTACATCGAAACAATGACACATGCAGGAATTGGTGGACTCATAGCATCTTATCCAACTCAAAAGATAGAAGGTTGAACTAAAGATAGGTGACAGGCTCCATGACTTTAGGAAAAATATACAATCAACTTATAAATAATGGCAAGGCATCTTTTTGTTTTATATTTTATTCACTATTTTCAAATCTGCTTATGGTAAAATGTATTCGTTTTGGTGAACTATTCTATGAGTTTTGACAAATTAATAGTCATGCAACCTCCACCACTATCACAATACACAGCACTTCCATTACCTCTCGGAAAATTTCCTCATGCTGCCCCTTTGTAGTTAACCCCTACCCAACCCTGGCCCTGGACAGCTCTGATCAGTTTTTTGTCCTTATAGTTTTGCCTTTTCCGGGATGTCCTATAAGTGGTATCACGCAGGATGTCGTCTTTCGTATCTGGCTTCTTTTACTTACCACAATGGAGTTAAGACTCTGCCATGTTATTGTACATTTCAGTAGTTTGCCCCATTTTATTGCTGTTCCACTGTACAGTTGCACCACAATTTTATGTCCCCTGGCCCATTAAAGGACATTTGGAGTATTTTCCTTTGTTAGTGACTGTGAAGAAAACTTCTATAAATATTCATGTATGGTTTTTGTGCGAACATAAGTTTCATTCTCTTGGCCAAATACCTAGAAGTGGGATTGCTGCGTCATGAAGAAAGTGTATGTTCCATTTTATAAGGAACTGCTAAACTGTTTTCTGAAGAAAGTGTGCATTTGTCATTCCTGTACAGCTGTTCCACATCCTTACCAGCACTTGGGTATTGCCAGGTTTGGGGGTTGGTTTGTTTGTTTTGGATTTGGCCATTCTAGTCACAGGATCTTTGAGATGGGATACTTGGAAACAGTAGGTGATATTTTAAACAGAAATTATCTAAAGTATGATAAAATAAGTTACTGGAGCAATGATACAGTAACAATGGAGAGTGTTCTTTTTACCAAATACATTAAATATTTAATGATATAAGGAAAATGTCAGGAAATATATACATAGAGAGCCTGGGGTATAAGAAGACAGAGAATATGATCATAGGTGAAGCTTTGTGCTAAGTGAGAAATGTCTCAACAATGCATGGAAGAAATAGTAGTCATGGTGTTAAGACCACAGGCTGGACTGGACCACAAATGTCTGGAAAGAAAGGTCTGATTTCAAATGATAAATCAGAAAGATACTTGGTTTCTTAAAATCTGTCTGAAATAAGGAAAGGTCTAGGAAAGGAATTACAGTTAAAGGCTTTTTTAAAAAGCCAAGCTAGGGTCCTGGTGGAATAGAGAAGATATCAAAGTCCACTATATCAGCAGCCTTATCTGTAAGTGTTGGATGGGTGACTCAGAGGCATAATCTTCATGTAGAAATAAAGAGGATTTGCGATCAGCCAAGATGCCTCCAACCTGGACACCAGTATAAGGGTGGATGTGTGAGCAGTAATGAATAGATAAGACATCTGCTTTGGCGTGTGGATTTGTTTATTTCCCCTTTCTAAGACAATGTCATACAGTTGCCAGCCACCACTTTCAAGGCAAACATTCCTCCCTGCATTCCTGCCCTCCCCTCTCTCCTCCAAACTATCACATAGACAGAGGGGACTCGGGGGTTACATCGCGGAACAGAAAGTGTTCTCACTCACCAAGCAAGGACATGAAAGGATAATAGTGACCTTCTCACTCTCCATCCCAAAGAAGACAAGAACTAGAAGCTGAAAGCACCACTTCATACAGAAACTGTTCAAGGTTTCCTGCAATATGCCAGGCTGGAGTAGCCCACTGAAGGTCACCTGTAAGAGCCTGGGGTCTGGAATCAGACTGTTTGGGCTCAAATCCCTCTCCCCCCACATACTGGGCATGTGATGTTGCCGGGCGAAACAATAAAGAATTGTATTGCAGGTTCCTGTTAAGTAAAATGGGGTTAATAATATTAGTACTGTATAGGTTTGTGGTGAGGATTCAATGAATTTATACAAGTAAGGAGATTAGAGTAGTGCCTGGAATATGATGTGTTGCATGTTAGCTCTTATATAGTTTTAAGTTGATTATTATTATTATCATAATTAATATCATCATTTATCAAGTGAAGGAAATATTCTAGGGCCTAAGTCCCCGTTTATGCTAAAATCACATGCCTTTATTTTTTCTGTAAGTCCAAGGTCCTTTTTATTTGGCTCAATCTATAAATTAGGTAGCACCTGCACTAAAGGTAGGTATAGGTTTGCAAGGAGGCAGTGCTATACCTACAAAAGACACTGCTGTATCTAGTTAGTAGATCAAAGGTGAGAGGTCACTTCGCACCTTTGCTTCTGACTATGTTGCTTTACTCTTCTTTAGTCTGCTCACATTCCCATTTCTTTTACAGTGATACTGTCACATGCCCATTCTGCTATTAAAATAACTGATTTGAAAAGTACACCAGACTCCAAACTGAAAGTTTCCATCAGAAATCCAAACATAGTGCCTATTTGTTCACCTACTCTAACCCAAGGGAGAATGTGAAGTATATTTCCAGCTTTTATACACTGATAAATGTGTCCTCTACTAAAGATTTTTTGACAGGGAAACATATTTCAGTTATACTGAAGAATAAATACTGGCCACTTTCAAAAAATTCTTTAAACGCGTATTTTTCTATTCTATCTATTGCCTTAGTAAGGAAGTGCCCAGCATACATTTAATTTAGCAAGTCATAAACTGATATTTGTCATATCATGTTGGCTTATATGTATACAAAAGTATATGCTATCAGACGGGCATTAAAATTGAATGGAGAATATTCTTGTCTATAAGAGAAATGTCTAACATATAATGCAATGTTAATATCAATGTCAGAAGCTAAATACTTGCATTATGAATGCCTTCAAAAACATACATGCCAAAAAAACCCCACACATCTAAAAAACAGACCCCTAGTAATGCAGGGCTCCTAAAAGAAAGATATAAAGACGAATGACTTTGAGATAGATTGTTCCAGATATTTCAGGTGTTGAAAGCAAAAGTACAGTCCCCAACTGTGAGGACAGAGAGAAGGTGAAGATTGGAACAGCTGAGCAAGTTGGCAGACAAGGAAGTGAGTATGAAAGCTCAGACGCAGAAAAATGTATGAGTCCCCTCATTCATACGGTGAAATAGCAACTGGGTCAATGGAAAACTGTGGAAACTTACAAGAGATGCTATCTATTCCTGTTGAAAGTTGAATGCAATTTAGCCACTTTTTCATGATTGTAAAAGTGTTTCACAACTAGACATTGCCTTCCAAAATGACCGTTAAGGATACATATTTTTCATCGACTCTATATATCAATGTTCTTTCCTCGGACTTAATTTTGGAAGAAATAAAAAGATATTACACACAGGAAAGCAAAGGAGTGGAATGAAGAATTGGCGGGGGGTGGGCGGGGGGAGAAGGCATAAGGGTGAGGAGGTGAAGAAGGAAAAGCAACAGAGTAAATGATAAATTTACAAGTGTTAAGAAGTGTTAGACATACGTGTCCTAAGAAAGATCCTTTTGTTTTACTGGGCAGGATGGTATGAGGGTCAGTCTCCAGAGGAAGAGATTTCTGTACTTGAGAAATGGCTTGGGGTTCCCCTGATGGAGACAGAGGAGCCTGGAGGGGAGAAGCAGAGGCAAGAGAGGGGAGGGAGGGTAGAGAGGGAAGCGGAGCCAGGTAATGGGGAACAGGAGGGGTGTGGGGTTTGGAAAAACACGGACAAGGACACAGGCAGCTGCTGGGAGGACTGGGCTGAAAAGAAGGATTGGAATAGTCTCACTCCACGTTAAAAGGTGTTATTCTCTTCGTATTACCTCTGCAAGATGCTGTCTGTCAGCAAAGGTATGCATTATCTTCTAAAACTTTTGCTATCTGATTGGCATTTCTTTTAGATGCGTTAGTGGGATGAGATGGGCTTTTGGGTGGGAGCTAGATGTCCGCAACTTACATGGGGTGAGGGGCAGAAGGGAGAACTTGCCCCAGACTGAACTTGCCCTTGTTTCATAATTTTAGCACGAGTATCTTCTTGCATATTTCCTCTCTCTCTCTATTTTTTTTGTGCACTTGCTTATCCCGCGAGATTTGTCTACCTTCTAGAACTCTGTAAAAATATAAAAGTATTCTGAGAGCTTCAACTGGTGAATCTCAAGATAAACCCTTGGTTCGTTCTGCCAAGAGGAGGCCGTCCAAACCCAAAAACTGTCTGAAAAGATGCGACGGTACCTGCCTGAGGCTTAAGATTAAAAATACAATGAAATCTCAGAGAAAACAAAAATACCAAGACTCAATTTTTCGTGTGTCCAATAAGTAAATAAAACCTGCAGCTTCTTAGAGAAGGAAAATCTATAAGAAGATTCAAATAGGTATAATTTAGAGGAAAACCATGTCTCCTCAATTCTGGCTCAGTTTATCGCAATGGAATATGACTCAAGCAGTATTTAGATTAGAACTGAAAACAGAGGCCACAGGAAATGTAATAGAAGACACAAGTCACTGAAATGAACCCTCTGACAAAATAGTATAGCTCTGCATTGTTTGGAATGGATGTTTACACAAAGAAGCCTGAAGTGTTTTTAAATAAAACTTTTAAAATTGCTATTTTCATTTATTCACGACTCTTTTTAATTATCGGCCACTCTGTGATGCTAGGTTTTGAGATTTATGACAAGCCCCCCAAACAGGGACAACTAGACAAATGGAAATGATTATCTCATCTATCTGCCCAGTCCTCTCATCTGCCATCTACTACATGAATGAGGTCTTCCCTCTAACCTCGGTCTAACTCTAGGTTAGAATCATTATTCTTTTCTCCTCCTCACACCTCTATTCAGCCTTTCCTCCTCCTTGCCTTATATAACTGTCCATTCCTTAGGCATCCTTCACTACATTGTAAGAGCTTTGGTGATAAGGTCTAATTTTATTCATCTTCTCTTTCAGTACCTAACGGTGTTAGCACAGCACCACGTAAACGTTGGAAAGAGGAAACTGGAATCCAGGTAGGACATAAAGTAAGTCACTAGACATCCCACTAGAAAATTATTTTAACATCAGTCTCTCCATATGGATAATTCCAGACCCAGATACGTACTGAATATTTATCCTTTTCCAATAATGATTGTATTACACTATTTCCAACTGACTGCAGGTTTCTGCTCCTAAATAAGTATTCCCCCCCTAAAATTTGCTGGAAATTGATTCTAAATAGGAAATTGTGAGTTAAGAAACAATTCCGAAGTTTGGAATTGATGCATGCCAGCCAAATGGTAGCAACATGTTCCAGTAGCCTGACCATCTCAAAAGCCACAACAGATTTTGTTGGTGCAATTCTTCCTGGTATTGAATCTAAGTTCTTGTAATATGGTATATAAGCTGACTTGTGGTCTTTTCAAAACCACTAAAAAGAGGACATCCTTTCTCTTCCTAAGACGGGTATATTTCAGCCTAGGATTGCTATTACAAACAATCAGCATCTTATCTGGGAAAACTCTCAGGCAAAATGTACTAAATAAAAGATAGATAACTTAAAACTCCATTAAGATGTGTGCTGGTCAAAGAAAGCCATAAATTTGTTTCATCTTTACAAGTTGTTTTACTGATGTGACATTACTTTTTGCCATTGTTAATAATGCTATCCATTTTACTTCCAGTTACATGCATTCTCTTGACATTTTAAGTATATTCTCTTATTTCTTCATCTTACAAAACATCAAGTTAATGTCCTGAAAAGAAGTTAATTAGAGGAACTTAGAGGGCGTTCAGATCATGCTTGATGGAAAGCGCAAAACAAAGTTCTGCCAAGGTTCTGAGCATAGTAACTCTTTAGACTCAATTGGCCTCTTAAGCAAACATTTTCAGATGTATTTTCCACTGGTTTCCTTCCCTATCATCCCAAACCAACTCATCTCAACTGGCACACAGGCAAGGTAAGAAAACCAATGTGAATTCAGACAGGAAACCCCATGAGGGAGAGATTTTGTCCATCTTGTTTAATGCCATACTTCCAAGTCCTGACACACTGAAGGCACTCAAATATACTTGTACAGTAAATGACAAAACTTAATGCTTCTTAAAGTTGTCAGCACTATAGAACAGAGTACACCAGCTATTACGCATTACAATTAATATTTAATAATTGGAGTAAGCTCTAGCACTGTGTTGTGCAGTACACCAGCCATATATGACTACCGAGCACATAAAATGTAGCTAGTAAGACCAAGGAAAAGAATTTCAAATTTTATTTAATTTACTTAATTTAAATTTTAAAACTAGTGTGTGATTTCTTACTAGAAAACTTTCAATACGTATGAAACAACTCAAGTATGTGGACCAATTTTTTCAACTTTAAATTTTATGAAATCTAAATAGAGATCAAGTCTTTCCAATGAAAACGTAGGGTCTGAATTGAGATGTGCTGTAAGTATAAAACACATACCAGATTTCAAAGACTTAGTACAGGAAAAAGAACGTAAACTATCTCATTAACAAGTCTTTATGTTGATTACATATGGGCATGATAATTGTAGCGGGCTGAATGGTATTCTCCCAAAAGATATGGCCACGTCCTAACCTCCAGAATCATGGGTAAATGAGGGAACCCTACCTTACACGGCAAAACACATGTGATTAAGAATCTTGAGAGGTGGCACTTATGCTGGATTATCCAGGTGAGCTCTAATTCCAAAGACAAGTGTCCTTTTAAGAGTGAGGCCAAGAGATATTTGACAGACAGAAGAGGAGGAGGCAAGGCAGAGATTGGAGAGAGGTGGCCACAAGTCAGGGAACACCCACAGCCATGAGAAGCTGGGAGACGCAAAGAAGGGATTCTTTTCTAGGGCCTTCAGAGGGAGTGTGACCCTGTCACCACCTTGACTTTGGATGTCTGGCCTCCAAAACTGTAGAAGAATAAATTTTTATTGTTTTAAGCAACCCAGTCTCTGGTAACTTGTTACACAGCCATATTTTGGATATGTAGCATTAAAAACATTATCAAAATTAATTTTCTGGTTTTTTTTTAAAGTTTTAATAATGTGGCTACTAGAACATTTAGAATTACCTATGTGGCTCTCATTGTATTTCTATTGTACTATACTACTAGAGAATAAGGTCTCAGAGATTAGCCATCTTTCCAAATAATATTTTTCGTGGAATTTCCATCTCTTAGGTCACCTATGTAAGAAGCAGCTTAAAAATCTTAAATTCACAAAATGATGAAATGTTAGCATGCTACCGCCACTCCTAGAATGTAGGAGTGTTCCATTCATGTTTAGGAATTCATTTTTTAATATTTAACTTGTAGATTTTTTCTATTCATTCAAAATCATTAAGCTGGACAGTCTAGTTAATGTATGAGATGAGAGAATTGGAATTTTGAGAGTTTCCAATAAGATGAAATGAAGGTTGAAATCTAACAAAATAGAAAGTAAGAGGGACAAATTTAAAGTCCACACTTGGGTCCAAATAGCCAACTGTGAAAACAGAGACTTGAGGAGATATGACTTCACTGTGGCGTGTGAAAGACACCTGGGGGTTTTCACTGATGATAAACTCAATCTGAGTTGGCAGGTTGGTAGAACTGCCAAAACAGCTACTGTGACCTTGGGCTGCTTAAATAAAAATTTGGGTTCCACAAGCGACAGTCCTGGCTTAGCTCACAGCCGCACTAATTCCTATGACAATCAATTAGCCTGGAAAAGGATGACCTAGGAGAGATATATGGTCTTTACATCTAAATGGTTCTTTTACAGAAGACATACTGAGCTTGTTCTGAAGCCTCCCACGAAACTAGAAACCATCCAGATCTTCTTCCCTAGGATTCTGCTAAGCATCGTAGTGGGGTAGAAACCTAATCATTTCAGCTATCCAGTATTGAAAAAGGCTACCATAAAAGGTAAAACATCCCAGGTCTTAGAGGAGACTCAAAAAAGTCCAAGAATGTTGTTCATTTTCCGTAAGAGCAACATCCCAAGATAACTGTGTACACTTTTCCAGAAACAACATCACACAAGCAAGATTTAGGGCAGTAGTCAGGAGTATAAACTGTTATCTGGGTTTGAATCCTAGCTCTGTCATTTGCTAGTTGTGTGACGTTGGGCAAATTCCTAACCTCTCTGAGCTTCTATTTCTTCATCTGGAAAATTGGGATAATAAATGTTTCTACTTCCTCAAGTTATTGTTGCAGGGTTTGGCCATGGACTGTGGGCTTCAGGCCAACCCCTGTGCTCACTCCTGTGGCCAACAGAGTCACGCCAGTTCAGCGGACCAGGACCACTGAAGCTAGCACAGAATTTCCTTTCCAGCACAGGGCTGAGGGCTGTAGTGGGGAGTATGTGGATACATATTACGTAACATTTGATGGGGAGTAGAAGGAATGACCTCCATCTCACGAGGTCCTAAAATTTCTTTTATTTATTTATTCATTTAGTTAACAAATGTGTCTTAAGGGCCTTCTTTGTGCCCTGTGATACATCAGGGACTAAAATTGATTTTTAAAAAAAATTGCTGCCCTTGGAACTTAGATTCTAACGGAGAGAGACAAATAATAATGTTAACAAATAAGGGGATGACGTATTACGTTAAAAGACAACAAATGCTACCTCAAAAGAAGAGCAGGGTACAGGATCTGAAGTGCTGGGAGGAGGGTGAAATTAAAAATTAATATAAAGTGGTTATGTGAGACCTCACAGGAGAGGCAATACTCGAGTAGAGACTTGAAGGGGGCGAGAATGTATTCCGTGTAGATATCTGGGGAAGAGCTTTCCAGGCAGAGCAACAGCCAACAAACATACAAGTGTATCTGTCTTTGAAGGGACAACAAAGAGGCCAGTGGGGATGTAGGAGATGAGCAAGGAAGAGAGTAGGAACAGCTGTCCCAGAGGTAATCGGGGAAAGGTGAGAAGTGGCTGGAGTTTGGATATATTCTGAAGTCGGGGAAGTAATAGTCTTTTTAAAAAAAATTTTTTTTTATTGGAGAATAGTTGAGTTACAATGTTACTTTCAGGTGTACAGCATAGTGATTCAGTCATACATATGCATACATTCATTCAGGGAAGTAATAGCCTTGCTGATGGACTGAACATGAAATGTGAGAGAAAGAAGGGAGTGGAGGGCAATTCCTAGGTTTTTGATGACAAGGATGGGAAGGATGGAATTGCCATTAACTGAGATGAAGAAAACTATGGATGGAAGAGGCTTGGGGATGGGGGCAGATCAGTTTTATGATTAAAAGAATTTTACCTAGGTCAAAAAAGGAGTCCCAATTTCAGCATGCCCCAAAACAATACTTCGAAGGGCCCAACCAGTAAATCCACAACCGCTTGGCAGGTGACGTATTTGAGGCAAATGAAGTGTCTCATGAAACCTTGGCCTAGACAACTGCTAAAGTAATTTCTAACTCTTAAGTTACCTAAGTATGATTTTTAAGTAATTTAACAATGTGTAATGGAGTGTGTGTGTGTGTCTGTGCCCGCATGCACGCACGTACCAAGGAGACGGTCTTGAAAGTTCTTTAAAATCCTGACAAAATAATTCCCTCAGCCTTACCCCACCTCTAAGAAGTGGGAGGTTAGATACCAAAGCCAAGTTTAACAGGACTAAACCTGATATGCGTGTCGTCTTCCTGAACCATCCACGGGAAACAAGAGTTGCTAATGACATTTGTGACAAAAGTGTTGATGGACCCAGCTAGTCTTCCTACTTTTTTCTTCTCTTCCTTTAGACACACAGTGGTGAATTACAGCTTTTTCTGCCCATCAACACACACTTTTTTAGCTAATAAGAAAAAAAAACCCTGTTTGTTAAATAACAGCTCCCAGGAAGCCTAACTCTCCCTAAAACAACTCTTCTTCAGCTGGGGTCACTCTGGATTGTGAGAGTGCTCCATTAAAGGAAGGAGGAGAGGAATAATATTACCATACTCCTAGGGTTTGAAAATAAGTCATTTAGCACCTGCAATTGCAATGTTCTCTGCTATCACTGTTTTCCTAGCTTCATTAATTTTTTTTCTTCCAAAGTCAGCATCCATCCTTACAAACCTTTCTCTCCTGCTGTCATCAGAGCATTTTAAGCATTAATCCATGACAAATGGGTGCATTTGATCCATAACTGATTTCTCCGCCTGCCAACTAGAAACAGATACAGTTCTGAAAATGAAAATAAGAAGAATAAAAAATACCTAGGATAACATAAAAATAACATCTACTTACTAAATATGCCATATAAATATTTCATCTACAGCCAAGGGAGGCATCCCAGATGGTAGAGTATTGAATGCTTTGACCTTTCTGTCACAGGCAGCAATTCTTCTTAAAACAGGGATCAGTTCACAGATTAGACTCACGCAAATGAGAGGGTGGAGGGAGGGAAGGGGAGAGAGTGAGTAGGCAAGAACCTTAGGTGTTTGCTATAGGAAAGGACTCAGTGGAGGAAAGTGCAGGATCTCCCATGGCCCCGAAGGTTTGCTTCACACTCACTTACATGAGGAACTGGGTCTTGTGACACCTATTCATTCAAAAGTCAGCTGTGTGAAAACGGAACAAAACAAAACTGGATGCTTGGTGTCACGTTGCATTTGGTTTTGTTTTGCTTTCTGGATTCACTAACTGGATTACTCTCTTCTTTATAGACTGAATAACTGAAATTTCTGGAGTATTATCCAAATAGTAAAATAAACTAAGATATCCAAGCTTGGATATCTAAGAATGAAAGAGTACTGCAACAAAAAAAAATATTATTTCCTAACCACTAAGGCATTTTGTGGTTACCATGAATGCTGCTCACCAAATATCTCCTGCTATCTGCCTTCTGGGAACATGGTAGGCTTGCACTCTGCAGCCTCTTGCCATTGGGTTGAACCACAAGACCAGGTCTGGCCAATGAGTTGTGACATGTGTCACTTCCAAGCTGAAGCACTGATTTGCTAATGTTACCTTCAGACTCTCTGTTTTTTCTTTCATGATGAATAGTAGATGCTCCTCCTAATTCTGGATTGAAAATAGCATGGAGCACAGACTCCAGCCAACCCCAGGGGACAGTAGCACAAGCAAGAAATAACTTCTATTGCCTTAAGCCATTGAAATTTGGAGCTGATTGGTTATCATAGCATCATCTAGCCTACTCTGAAACACTTTCATTTCCTTCTTAATTCTGTCCATCACAACTAAAACTAATGATACTGGAAGAGGCAAAGAATTTTAGTATTATGGTCATTAAGAGCATGGGATCTGGAACCAGATTACCCTAGTTCAAATCCTAACTTCACTACCTATTAGCTGTGCACTTTGAGCAAGTTATTCAAACTCTCTGAACCTTATTTCCCTCACTGGTAGAAAGAAGAGAACAAAGTAGCTGCCTCACAGTGGTAAGTGTAAGGATTAATGAAATAACATAGAATTCTTAGCACAGTGCCAGGCACATAGTACATAGTAAAAATCTACATTTAGTGTGTAAATACTGATAAATCTTAGACACAATCAAGGACCAGGAGTGCTAAATTAACTTTTTAAAGTCAGCCTACACTCTTTGTCTCCTGCTATCTTCAAAGCACATGCACTAATCCATGACAAAGGAGTGCCTTTTACCTGACCTTCTGACCTTCACATTTTTCCAGTGCATCTTCCTTTCTGACTCCAGACCTTCATAATGCTGTTATCTTTACCTGGAATTCTTTGCTGTCCAAACTCCATCCCTAACTCTTGGTCTGACCCTTTCTACTTTTCCCGGTCTCATTTAAAGCATTTTTTTTCACAGAACACTTGACTCACGTCTTAGATCTTTCCTCCACCAAATAACCCCTCCAAGGAAGGAAGAGGATGAATAGATGGGCTTGGAGCTCCTCAGGGTGCTTTAGTAGGACAACAGGGTAATGTCTGTCTTGGCAGGAACCCCACTATATTTATCTAACACTGGCTATAAGATGACAAACATTACGTGAAGCCTCCACTTCCAAGTGTTCTATCACAATGACAACTTTCTCAAATTAGCATTTTTATATTGCTTTCTGTTGATGAATACTACCATACCCACTAGAAAGAACTTTACACCAGATCTTATTCACACAAATAAGTACACCAATAGAGCTTTCTGCTTACAATAATAATAAACTACCCTTACATGTTTTCAACAATTTAATTAAATACAATTAACTCTAGTTTGTTTCGGCAACCTATTAATGTCACGATTGAATATAAATAGGCTCATGAAAAGATTATAATTAATAAATCTTTACACTACTGTAAAATTAGTCTGATGCTCTGCTTGCCAGAAATACTGAATAGCATTTTTGAAGTATGTTAACGAGAACAGTAAAAAAGAGATAATAAAGTTTTATCAAATGATTCGTCAAGACTTCTGTAAGGCTTTGACCTCTTCAGCAGAGAGCTCTTGCAAGTTAGATATGGTTCTTAAGGGACTCTGAATCACTAATTGCAAATTTATCATCATTTTATGATATCTTTAATCCATGCTTCTAACTGTATAGGCTATTCTCTCATGCTAATTCAAATTCCCTGGAGCCTTAAAACATAAGAAACTGACCATTGTCATTTCATTTTTTGTTGTTGCTTTTGCTAAGGTTCAAAACATTAGACACCATGCTACTTAAGCAGTCATTGATACACAAAAACATTTCGTATTCAGAGTAAAAATACAGTGTACAGGGCTTCCCTGGTGGCGCAGTGGTTGAGAGTCTACCTGCCGATGCAGGGGACACGGGTTCGTGCCCCGGTCCAGGAAGATCCCACATGGCGCGGAGCGGCTGGGCCCGTGAGCCATGGCCGCTAAGCCTGCGCGTCCGGAGCCTGTGCTCCGCAACGGGAGGGGCTGCAACAGTGAGAGGCCCGCGCACCGCAAAAAAAAAAAAAATACAGTGTACACATAAGAGTACACAAAAATGGTACCTTGGGATGAAACCCATGGACATTTAGGTACTAATGTGCTTGTCAGTATATACCTGGGTTTCTTCCTTAGCTGTTGGGTCCTATGATAGAGGTGAAGGGTTATTGTAAGGACAACACCATTAATGGAAAAAGAAACACCTGAGGAAGTGGGGATAAATGGTATAAGATTTCAGTTGACTAGTGGCTATTTTAATAGAGTTTTAATAGAATTATAACCCATTCTGAGAATCACAAAGCACCAATGCTGACTTTTGGACCACTTCTTGTTAATGAATTATTGGCCAGATATTTAAATCAATTAACCAAACTTCCCTATTATGTGGCAGCATACAGACTCTGCCAAACTTACTGATTAGAGCACCTTCATCAGTAATTACCTACACATCCTGCTGTTGAAAGGAAGGATGCTGTGAGTATTGACCTGGTCATATTGACTTAGAACTCATGGCTAACCCTTACGTATTCCAGAGTAGAGATTAGCCATAAAATCCCTATCTTTTGTCTGTTCTGAGTAGATGGATTTTATTGTCAGAAGTCTCAGATGTGATCATAAAGTGACTAAATAAGTTGAAGTTGTAAAATTTCTATATGCACCATTTTTATAGAATAAAATATTATGGGTATATGTGTTAGTATAAAGCAGTCCTTCTATATCATCTTTGCTTTGACCTTCATATATGTACATAACAATATAATGAGATGCCTTGTGCTGGACACCTACTCTATGGCAGATATAGAACAGACACCATCTCTATACCTTACTCAAGCCTGAAAGGTAGGAATTATATAAACAGGAATCCCCATTTCATGAGTGTGGCAGGGAGAGTCACCATGACTTGCCCACACTTGGAGCTAAGAGTGGTAGACCTCGGACAGGAGCCCCTGGTTTGCCTGGTACACCAGACTGCTCTAATTCCTACAACTTCTTTGGCCAAGAATCACTGGTGACAATGAGGGTGAGGTCAGGCAAAATACCTGCAATTCAGTTACATATAAGAACAGCCTAGATCAAGAGTGGACAACTTGTCTCATCTCAAAATTGAACAGGTAAGTCCAGGGAAGGCACTCTGCACAGTATTTGACATTGTAGGTGTTGAACAATGCTGGTTCTGGCAGTGGTTATTGTGGTTGTTTTTGAAATACTACCTTGTTTAACAACTCAGGGATTGGAGCACTGTGCTTGGAAGGGTTCACAGGTTGAATCTGCGTAAAAGTACAGAGAGTGCCATAAGTGATGAGCAGTCATGTCCACAACGCATGATCACAGGAAGAGTGGGCTATGCATCAGGAATTTGCCATCACTGGCCATGAGCATACTTTAGAACGAACAAGAGGACTTGTTCTGATGATGAGAGGAATGTGAAAGGGAGACTTCAGGTCTGATTATGTAAGCAATTTCTACCAAACATGTTATTGAGTTACGGGTCTAGCAAGTTTTCTTTGAAAGAGAGCAAATTCCATATTTTAGCAAAAAAAGATACTGCTGCAAATGATCAAACCACTTACCCGAAAGGTCAGCCCACTTTACAACATTCTAGGTAATTTATAAAGTCTCAACATGATAAATGCCAAAAAATCTTATCAGAAAGTTAAATTGCCGTTAGAGAGAATTCTTTTCCAGTGTGAATGATTTCTAACTTCATTTTAAGTAAAACAGAAAAACTACACTGAGTCTAATAAATGCAAATTTATCCTATGCTGCTGCTTCCTTGCCTAGAGCACAAAAAGGACCTCCAAAGTCTAAAAAAACTTATCAGGAGACAATAGTTCTGTAAAAAATACTTGAAAATGAGGTGCTGTTAATCCAATAAGCAACGAAAGTATGCTCTCAGCCAGACCTGTTTGCAAAGCAGCATTAAGACTAAAGTATTATTCAGCCACATTAAGTTAAAATTATTGCATGATATAGCCAAGCCCAAGACACAGTTAGTTGCCTGCTGATGTAGAACAACGCCCCATAACACAGAAATTTGTTTTGTAATTAAATTAAACCAAGACTAACTTGCTGATGTTCCTAGAAGTAGTACTTGGTTGCGATGGAAAGAGCACCTGACTGAAAGTCAAGGCATAACATAAGTTTTCCTCTCAGCTTTTAATTACTATCCACAGTTTGCAGTGTTTTATATAATGAGGATAACAGAACTGACCACTTAGGGTTGTGATACAGATCACGTGTCACATGGGAAGGAACCGTCCATAGCAGAGGCTACATACAGTAGAGACTCAGGAACCTGAGCCATTACTCAGGACCCAACAAAATTCTCAACCTTACCCTCCCAAGTTAGATGACCTTGAACAAATCAATTATCTTATTCTTTAAGATATTCCTTATGAGTAAAATGGAAAGATGTTCTAACTCATAAGGTAACTGTAAAGATTCAATGAAACATCAAATACTTAGGATCATTCATTCATTCAAGTATTTATTTGACTCTCACCATGAGCCAGACACTGAGTCAGGCATCCCCAGACTGCTGGGTTCCCTACCCTCACAGAACTGACGATCTGATCAGGAAAGGCAGTGTTAAAACAGTGATTATAATAAAGAGGCATTACTATTACTAATGGGAAGCATAGTTTTCTGCACCTAGTAAGTGGACCATAAACATTTGTTGAATAACATATTAAATTTGTTGTATATTAAAAATAAAATTTTTTATCCTTAGCATTTGATTTACAGATATGCAATTTCCTCTAATATAATAACCAGATTTCAAAAATCAACGGTAGTAACATATTTTGTCTTGTATTACACAAAGGTAACAATAATTCAAAGGTGTGAAGGGCCTCATGGGACCCAGAGAGTCTGGCCAGAACACAGTTGCTGCAGTTGCTGTTAATTAACTGACTTGCTTTCCACAGAGACTCAAATTGTGGAAACAGGGCTTCTTTCTTCCATTTTAACTAGCTGTTCATCTGTGATCATCAGTGCACATTGATAAGGCAGCCTTTAGATTACAAAACAGTAACAACAACAATAAAATCTTGCTTTCCCTTTAATTGCAATAATATAAAGTTTCTCCAGCTAGTTTAGGGCCTATAGACATTTAGGTCACTGCCCTACCTTGTCCCCCCTTACTTGCCAATAAGACTTTAATTGTCCTGTTCCCTCCAGTTTGGTACGCTACCCCTTGATCCTCTCCCATAAACTCAATTCCTACCCAACATTCAAAGCCCAACACAAAATCCAGTCCTTTATGAGGGCTTCCCAAATCCTCTCTGGTCAGAGTGAATTGCTTCATGTTTCACGATCAAGAGCACCTGCTTGGTTAGAGCTCTTAGAGCAAGCAGCTTCGCATCACTGACATAGAGTAAGAGGAGAATAGGGAAAGGAATCAAAATTTTCTGGATGTAACAAAAAGAAAGTTCTGCAACTCTTAGAAGTTGAGAGAATTGCTAAAGATTCACTATTTTAAACCATAGTTACTGGACATTTGTGGCTATTTAAATTTGATTTAATCACACTTTTGGATCTTTTCCTTATTTTTTAAATGAAATATTTCATGGCATGCACTTTTGGATAGGAGAGGGATCCTAGAGATGGTCAGTCAATGAACCAACAGGGACAGTCAAAGACTCTCAACTTGCATGCCCGTGTCAATCAATTGATAGGTGATGCCCGGAGAAGGACTGAAAAAGTTTCTGAAATCACATCTAGGCTCTGTGGGAACAAACACTGATTGATTCCCTAGGCCTATGATAGATAGAGGGCTGCAGATTGGCAGCATGTATGCCATAAATCTGCTTTTACTTCTAAACAATCCTGGGAGTAGCTGTCAAAAATGTTGCCCTACAAATGTTCACCCAGTGACCTAGTTTCTCAAGCACATGTCCAGTACATGGCATCTTGCTTTTTCATCAGATAAAGAGATTTAAGAAGATACAAAAACAATC
The DNA here is from genome assembly GCF_003031525.2 of Neophocaena asiaeorientalis asiaeorientalis. Lineage (NCBI taxonomy): Eukaryota > Metazoa > Chordata > Mammalia > Artiodactyla > Phocoenidae > Neophocaena > Neophocaena asiaeorientalis. The sequence continues at coordinate 12,737,579 of NW_020173397.1, forward strand.
CAACTTAATAAGGTCTCATCTGAGAAGCTTCCAAACAGTATCTTCTCCTGTCTTACATCTTATTTTATTTCAGAAAAAATGGGTTTTTAAAAATTTTTTGCCATCTCACACATTTTTTAATTCAGAGTTTCAGTAGGGCTGGTCTCTAGATACAGTTTCTTCATAGAACAGTGAGGTTCAAATTTTCCTGATTACAGCACCCCAAGGAGGTGAAATATCCAATTCCTACCTGTTTCCACTTTCAGTGGGAAAATATTTAGGTAATAAATACTTGGAAGGATGCATTTATGAATCACTCATTGTTTTTATAAAATAAGTTAAGCTTATTAATATGCTAATATATTACAAAACAATATCCTACAGACATAAAAATAATCCAAAAATGTTACTTACCTTGAGAATTTATGTTGCATAGGTTCATGGGCATATAAACAATGTCACTAGACAAGTATCACCATACATATAAGTTTGAGCATGATTACATATACATGTTTTACAATAAGAATATAGATGAATCATTTCTGAATCACAACTCAAGAATATCTTAAAGTCTAATCCTTAGGAAATTTAAAAGCCTAAATATGCAAATATGCATCATTACAGACTATAGGGTTAATGAAACAGCCCACGGCAAACTTAATTGATAATGATGAAACTAAAGCAACACTAATTTATAATTAAAAAGCAAGGGCCGCAGCAATGGAAAATCACTAACAACTCAAACAACACTCAAGATGCACTGATAACAAATTATCCTTCCCCAAATTGCATGAATTCTAATTATTTGCATGCAGGCACTTCGCAATGTGTCCAAGAGCTAGCAGCCAGTTTTCTTAGCGAATACTGAATTAAGGAAGCTCAGTAAACCTTAGTTACATGTCATTCTAGTAGAATGATAACTCAGTCACTATACTAAGTAGCCTATGTTCATATACAAAATGAATATACATAAAATCTTAAATCATTTACCCAGAAGAATAACAACCACAGCAAAAACAAAACCCCTTGGGTTTCAAGTTAAATTTATAACCCTCTAGTGGACTACAGACTAGATTTTGAGAAGTTTAATAAAGTATTAAATAAAGGGTTTTATATAGACATCACTATGCCTGATGATTCCCTCGGTTTATTACATTTACAGATTACTCTTTCTCCCTAGCCTTAATCTAAAGGAAAGTTAATTGATTTTTAGCCAGGATTCAAATGAGACCTCTCTTTAGACCATCGGCCTTGTAACACTAATTCTCTCTGTTTATCAGACC
>NW_020173397.1:12738896-12746815 GCF_003031525.2 Neophocaena asiaeorientalis asiaeorientalis
GAGACACACAGCATTTTAGCATGTTGGTTATAACTCAGAGTAGGACTCACCCGTGGGCATAATTTTAAAGCAGGCCAAAACAGATCTGCGTAGAAATTCCCCTTTTAGCCCCACCGCCTTCACCTCTCTCCACTGTGCTTGCATAAATTCATTAGGGATCATAAAATGTTGGAGCTGGAGATAATCTTATCTAAGGTCACACACTGACAGCCTGCAGGTGGGACATATCCCTGAATCAAGTTTTGTTTGGCCCACCTGACATTTAAAAGATAAAGAAATTACACATAAAATTCTAGGTTTCTGATTTGCCTTGAAATTTCAGATGATCCGGTCACCTTGAGCCCATCTCAGGAGTAGCTAAGGATGCACTGTGCCCTCTAGATGTGCATATGCTCTTAAGTTGCCACAGTTTTCAGCATTTTATAATGTCTGGCCTCTAGGCTGACCCAATTATTTTTGTTAACGACCTGGTCTGTGAAGCTATTTGCCTTCTCCATCTATGAAATCATCCAGAAAGTTTTCAAATAGCTTTAGCAGAGGGCTTTTTAAATATACAAAGGTGATTTGTACAGCTTCTTGCTCTATCAAATGGATGAAGTCAATGAATCAATTCCTTGGGCAGCTTAAAGCATCTTTATTTGGCAGAATATACTTCACTATTTGTGGAATGCAAATCCTTGGAGATCACCTCCTTGGAGCTGCTAGGAACAATATGAAAACCATTGATTCCCTCCAACTTTCTCATCTGGAGCCTTGCAATTGACAACTTACGTGAGATGCTGAAAGCACCAGCGTCCTACTCCTACCCTGGTGCTCTTTCTTCATCATCATTAGGTATAAAAAAAAGGCTTAATGTGGTGCTTTCTCACCAATATTTGCATTTTTTAAAGACATAAAGTTCTTGCCTAGTTGATCAGCAAATACTGATTGAATACCTACACAATATTTATTCAGTGGGAAGGGTGACCTGCTGGCCTGCGGACTCTCATCCAAGATCTGTTGTCAATTTCAGGAGCATTGAAATCCTTTCCCCGCCCACTAAATCTGGAAGCTGGCATTTACTCACTTCAAAGCATATGACTCAATAGGTCCATTCTTCATCCACATGAATGGGAAATCAGAAAAACCCTTTGGATGTACAAAGACTCAGCTTGTATTTATTCTCGGGTATAAAGGAAGCATGCCTTGAAGTGAAGGTCTAGTAAGGGCATAGTAAAGGTAAACACAGGTAATTCTATCAACAGAACAATGGCCTCTGCTGAGGGGAGGTCTTCCTCCCTTCTAGACTGAGGGGGAAGTTTGGTTGCTCTCCTTCCTTGCATGGAGGATGGATTCACTTAATGAGTAAGCCGATCACTCTGCATATCTATGCATCTTCTGAGAGAAAATTGCTGTGATAATATTCTTTCTCTTTTCTTTTTCTGGAATTTTATTATAGAAAGTTCGGGAAAGAGAAAGAAACAGTGGGCCAAGAGGGTTCCCTAAATGCTTTGAGGACATTATATTTGGAGAATCCAATTAATTTATACAAACTGTTAACAAAATAATCCATCTTCTCTTTATCCTAAAGAAAGGAAAAATTTCTTGTCTGGTGTTATTTTCTCCCTTCTGCAAAGACGAAGTGAATTTTTTTCTTGTTATCAAAAGATTTGAAAGCAAAAGGCCTTTCCCTATTTGCTAAGTGAAGTTTCCTTTTCAGATCCTCAAGGCCACATCTATAATGTTTTCTAATCTATAGAAAAAAAAAGCTAAAACCCTCATGCTGTAACTGAAAACCTTAGGGATTTAATTTTTTACTGCATTTGTAAGTTTGTTCTTTGGACCATTCTGACTAATGTAACGGCTGTCAAATATCAAATACAGTCAAATATCTACCCAAAGATACTGCACAGATACACACATACGTACATGCATATGTTACAGTGACAATTTAGTGTTTATACCACTCTCTGTTTGAGGTATGTCCTTTTTATAAACACACATACAGATACACATGCATCCAACCATATATACACAAATACTCACACACAAGTAGGAAAAAATAAGGGAGAGTTCAAGATTCCACCAGAACAGCCATTCCTTCTTTCCTTAATAATTTAACACATCTTTTCTGAGCACCTACTATATGCCAAGTTCCTTACTAGAAGCAAGAGATAGAAAGATGAATTTTACAGGATTCCAGGATTATCTTGGCTCACACTTCTCAAAGCATGTGATATGAAGAGGCACTATAGCTGTTGTCCAAATAAAAGAAGTTTGGAAAATTTTAGTTAAACACAGTCAGGCTTCTTATCTGTAAATCTTTCCAGAACGTTCATACACACACACGCACTGCAAATCTCTAAGAGAAGAACATATCATGCAGTGAGTGCTTCCCCAACAGTTAATAGCTTTCTTCCAATGAGCATTTTGAGGGGACAGTGTTTTGTGTACTGCGAAGTGCTGGCCTAAACATTTTACAGGATTAAGGCTCTTAGAAGGAAAACGGGCTCACGATACTTTGCTACCTATATTTCCTTCTTTTTCCTTAAACTGGGAACATTGATACATTTCTAATTTAATCATAAAACTCTCTATAGCAAATATTTTAAGCTTTTCATTAAAAATCAATATATGCCCATCCTAGAAATGAACCTGAAAAAATTTCAAAATTGTAGGAAATAAAAAGTCGAAGTCAATGCAGTCCTCCCACTAGGTTTAACTAACACTGTATAAAGAATGTTTATATCTCTTCCTACATTTTTCATACATGTGCAAATATTTACTTTCTCCAAACTATTTTGAAGCTGAGTATTCTGTTCCTTGTCTTCTTTACTCGGCAGTAAATCATGGGCACTTTTCCACAAGAGTACATATGAACATATCTCATCCACTGCAATGGCTACATTGAATGCCATTGAGGAGATTCACCATGATTATTTTACCAGTCCCCTTTTGATGGAGATGAAACTCCTCTCTAATTTTTTGCCATTAAAATTATTGTTGCAGTGACTAAACCTTAAACATACATCTTTTTAAACCTGTCCAATCATTTTCTTAGGATAAGCATCTAGAAATGGAATTGTATCAGGGCTGGCACATTTTACATTTTGGAAAACAGTGCAAAACTGTTTTCAAAAAAACGATGTACCAATTTATACACTCAAGGTTTGAAATTTTCACACAGAGTTCAAAATTGGAAGACTAAAAAGGAGTTGAGTTTTCATCTTAAATGAACTTTAAGACATGAACAATTGAAGACTAATGTTCATTCACGCCAGTCCTAAAAATCTGTTTGCAGTGTCGTATAAAATGGAGGCCATGGGCTTGAGCTCACGTAAGTAACAGTACTTTGATAGCAGTGCAATAACTCTCTTATAAGTTCACGGGATGGTCAGAAAATCTTTATTTGCATCTCTACCTGATGTTGATATTTTGGGGTCTTGTCAAATGCCCATGGCTGCTCTCTGACTCTAGGGTGAGGTCAATATCATCAATCAGATGATCAATGGATTATCACCAGCACCAGTTACACCAAATAACAACCTGTCTGTTCCAATCCTTAGACCAGTTCACTATACTTAGCAATCTAGTATTGGTATGTATTCTGAGAAAGCCAATATGCAACCACTGGTATTCTCACTATTTCTTTTATACTGCAATTATAAAACAATCCTTTATTGTAAGGAACCTTGGTATTCTAATGTGGATTCCTTAGGCAGCTTTCAATAAAGTGATATTGAACAGTAAGCAAAAATAATTATAAGAACTTTTTTAATATTTACCCCCCAAAAATCACGCTTTAAAATGGATGATGATGTTCAGTATGTAATAAGTCACAAACGAATACCTCTAAATACACAGTTGGCTTCATAAAGCTTTAAATCAGACCGAGGATAAGTTACACAGACAATTCTATTCAGAGTCATCTTTTTATACTTCTATACACCCTTGTCAATAAAATAGCATCGACTCAAGAATAAATGATTCATAAGGCATTTACAACTTCTTGTCTCATGTAATTTATCTTTACAATTTTAAATTACTAAAGAACCCCAAAGATCTTTTCTCACTAAAGTATTGTGAAGTCATCCATATTTTATTAAGTTTCAAGGACAACCCCCCACACCACACCCACACTCAAAATTAAGTAACCATTAAAATCGCTGTGAAAATTCGTATACCCGTAAGGGGAAAAAACTAATCCTACATTAGAAAGTTGCGTTTAGCAAACCATTCATTTTTTTTACCTGTTACACCACAACTAGTGATTATAAAGAGTTGAAGCTGTCTATTTTAATATCCTGAAACAATGGAACACCACTCTGAGTTTGCATTGTTCAGTTTATCTTTTTAAAATTAAGTGTCCTTCTTCTAGCTTCACTGTACATATTTTTTTTAAAGTCATGAGTATTCTTCAAGTTATTAAGGTAATTTCCTACGTCGGTCCCCAAATAAAAAACTTGATTTAGCCAAATATTAAATTATTGATATTACAAATCTGTTAATCTATAGCACATTTTACTTATTTGTGTAATTTTAAAATTCACTTTCATTTGATTGACTGTTTTAATCTTCCTTAACTAGTGAGTCACTGAAAATACATGGTGCAATCGTAATACGATAAATATGAAAAATAGGAAGTACTTAGGGACTGCAGGGGAATACATTAAAATCAGTCCGTTTTCTAGTTAACATATTCTCATTCTGTTTGTGTGCAAACCCAGTGCATTGAGAAGACAGATCACAAATTCGCGGCCTCGCAGAAACATTGTGCTGATACTATGTTCTGACAGCAGAAATTGGCCCAAAGCTCTAACCATTTCGCCTAAAGGACCCTGACTGGCTGGTGCCATCCAGGTGCAGCACAGTCTGAACAAGGGGAACATCGTGTCAAGTCCCACTCGTCTGTCAGTGTAGTGGATTATTTCTTGAGATACTGAGATTGGCTGCTTGGGATCAGAGCACCATCCGTCTTACCACATAGGGGACGTGAAGCTGCCTGTAAGAGCGTGGACAGAGGGGGACCAGCCGTTCCTAAGCAGGTGAGGAGGCACCTGTAAAGCCTTCACTCCATCCAGGGCTTTGAGTGAAAGATGTGTCATTTTTCACATTTCCCAGATACTTGATATGCACACGGTGTCTGCCTGCTCCTGCTTCATGAAAGGGGTGATTTTTCAAGCTTAGGCAAATGTGGCAAAGCTCAGGGTCTGCTGGTGTCTCATTTTTTCTCATCATGTCACTTGTTTTAACCGATTTGAGAAAATGAGATTATGTTTTCCCTTTTTGCTCATTTATCCAGCTATTTATTTATTTATTTGCTCATTGAAGGGGGGATTATCACAGATAACTAGCCTTGATTCCTCTCTTGTTTTCATACACATTTCATTAGTGTCCCTGAAGATTTAAGACCTACGAAGTGACACATCGCAAGTCTCATCACAAAAAGCATATATTTACTCTTAAAATCAAAACCGAAGATGGCATTAAAGAAGATTGTATTTCTGACTGAAATAATCTAGAATATTGCTATGTCTAAGATCTATTGCTTTAATCTTTGCAGTGATTGTTGAAAAACCCAAGAAAGTTGAATAAACCTAATACCTAGAACCATTGGACTTTAGTTAATATCATTTTCATCTTTCTACATCTAGAAGGGAGTATTTATAGTTGTTATCATTTCGTGGATGAATCTGAAATGGGTCTCAAATGTATAAACGCTTGGGGTTGAAACTGGCTTCAGTGCAGCAGTTTTTTGGGGTATTTGAGGCACAGATGAACCACACACTGACGATAATAAGCAATTACTAAGAGGAGACAATGGAAAAAAATACTGAGTTTAATTGCAGACAGAGCCCAATGATGTATTTCCCAGTTTAAAATTACTGTATTTTGATAATAAGCCCCGTAAAGACATAAGTTTGTTATAAGTAGCATAGCCATAACCCTCCACCAAAAAAATCTAACGTATTTATTGATTAAGAGAGACAGTCTACATGAAAGCTCACTGCAAACTGTACCGTATTTCTTGACTGTATGCACAGGGCACAAAATAAGACAGGTAGCATTTGGTCTTATATTCTAGCCAGGTACCACATAGTTAAAAATGACAGCAAGATTAAAAACAAGATTGTTGTTACTATGTGGATCATTAGCTGTGTGAACAGCAAAATGTCACTCATTCAACGTCTGTGATATGCACATTTGTAGTCTACTAAGGGAGGATGCCAGTAATTCCTGATCTTTCTGAAGAGCTTTACATTTTACAAAGCACTTTCGTGAAGATTATTTTATTTACACTCCCCACAATATCCCTAAATGGGAAATTGGGCCCAGAGAAGAAAAATGACTTGCCCAAGGTCATGTCACTAATGTTAAGTGACAGAGACGATGGCCCAGCCTAAGTTCTGCCATCCTCAAGTGCCACCCCTCACCACTTCCGCCATGGCCACCTTTCAAAATGGGTCTGCAGTTCAAATGAGTCCGTGTATTGACATAACTTGAAAATTTTCACGAATTACGTGAAGGTGCTCACATCTCTTCAAAAAGGCTACTTGGCAAGATTGTGCTCTGTACTGGGAGCCATTAGTTCCTCCTTGGGAAACAGGCTCTGGAGATGAAATCAGACCAAAGTCCCCAATGGCAGGTATTAGCTGTGTGATCTCAGGCAAGTCGCTCAGACCCTCAGAACTTCAGTCTCCTGAACAACAGGGTGGGAAATTACACCTACTTGAATAAGAATTAAGCCAAGCAAGGTGAATTAACCTTAACAGTGTGCCTAAAGCACTCACATTAGTTGTTTTTGTTTTGCGTGCTTATTGTTAAGTATTACAGTAAATGCAGATTTCTCGCGTTATTTGTATGACTTTGTAACAAGTCAAAGACGTTTTTTGCCAGAACAGATTGGAGATCTACTGACTGGAGGTAACCTGGGGATTCCACGTTTTTTGTATTTTTTTTTTTCCCCTCCAACTCGGCACTGGAGCCTCGGACTCTGGCAGTGGCTGATCCAGGCTCAGGACACGCGAGGCAGAAATACCAGCGCGCAGCATGGGCAGGGCCGTTTCCAGGCCCTCCCGCAGGGGCAACAACCTCCCCTCGCCTTCCCTCCCGGATCCAGGGCTTTGAGAAAGAGGGCGGCTGAGGCCCAGAGGCAGCCCTGGGCCTGTGCCCCACGCTCAGCCCCCGCCAAACCCCTCCTCCCGGAGCGACCCAAGGTCTAGCATCCAGCAAGCTGGCGCGCTCCCCTGCAGCCCGCGTGGGAGGACCCGGGCTGTACACGTACTCTTTAGATCCTGCCCCCAGCCGGGAAGCAGAACCCGGGAAAGCCGCAAGCAGCGAGCGCCCTGGGAGGTGTTGCTGGAGGAGAATGCCGAAGAGCGCAGGATCGGTGCCCAGGCTGGCTGCAGAGCCAGAAAAAAGCAAAGGCTAGACAACGCAGCTAGCGGAAGCCTGGCGGATGGGAGGAGGCCAGGAAGGGATTTGGAAGGAAGGAGGGGTGGGGACGGAGAGCTGGGAGCTCTAGAGAACTAAGGATACGGAGCTTGGGCGCGCAACTGGTCCCCAGAGCCCGGTCTTGGCGATCGGGTGGGAGGGGGAGGGGAAGGGGTGCGGTGCAGGTGACGGGTGGAGTAAATGGATGCAAAGGCTGAAGCTAAGCAGAAAATGGAAGGCAACCTTTCCGAGAACCAGGGCGGGCGAGGACAATCGAGCTGGGGGAACAGTAATGAGAGAGCTGGAGAGGCACAGAAGGAGACAGAAATCCTGATTGAAGAGTGAGGCCATGGAAGGGTAAGAAATATACTTTGAACAGAAAAACGAAGAAAGCAAAATGCGTCTGGAACTCAAAATTCGATATAGGAAAAAAAAAATCACGCTAAAGAGAACTTGTCCCGGAAAATGCCGAGAGATAGGAAAAAAAAAAAAAAAAAAAAAAAAAG
>NW_020173397.1:12747090-12772136 GCF_003031525.2 Neophocaena asiaeorientalis asiaeorientalis
AAGGCATCGAGCATACCGCAAGAACAGAAAGTGAAAGAAGGGAGAAAGGAGAGGAGACAAACCAGACAAGAAATAGTAAGTTACTTTTCAATTTCTTTTTCACTCACAAACTACTTACAAAGTTAATTTGGGCACTGACATCCACATAAAATCTCTAGCCACATACACACCAAGATTATGGTATGTATGCTAGATAAAAATGAATCCCAGGAACATGGACACATTATTTTCTTGGTTGCAAAGATCATATTTTGCCTCAAAATTTCCTCAAGTCTTGAAAGTTATCCCACCTTTTGCAGGATATTTCACTCTTGACCAAAGTATTCCAAAACAAACGACTTCTCCTTTTTAAGGTGTGTGCCAAGGGGTGGCGGGACTCTTAGAGAAAACCACCTTTTCTGAGAAGTCATTAGAAATACCTCCAAGACATTTTAGTATCCCCCTCTTTCCCCAAAGCATCCAGCCAACAAGTCTTGAAATTCCGAGGCAAGCTGCCCACCCTGTAGCACTTTCTGTCACTTGCCTTCAACCATCTGTTAAAAGACAGCGGTGAAACGGGAGGCTGCCATGGAGCCAGCTTCCAACTTACCTGGTCTGCGCAGGTGATGGTGCTGGAAAGTGTGCTGAAGGGATCCATGGCAGAGCAGCATCGCACAAGCACTTATCCACAAATACAGGACCCAGGGCATCGCAGAGACCATTGCCATTCTCTAAAGAGAACATTAGACAGGAAGGATTACCCCCAGGTTTGAGCCCCCAGCTCCGTCAGTCCCAGTGGTGAGAGAAGGGGGGTCTCAGACGTCATGTGCCTTTGCTACTTTGCTGGTTAGAATTAATGACCCAGAAGAGGTCATGCCACAAGGTGGGACTGAGGGAGGTCACTCTCCATGAGATCATGAATCCATTTTTGAAATTATTCAAAACCAAACTCTTAGGATGGCCAAAATACAGAAATAAAGTTTTTGACTATCTGTTAGGCAGTTTGAAACACTGTATCCTGACTAAACACGCAGTTTTACACAATGATCTTTAAGCTATAGTTATTCCAGGCATTGAAAGGCTGCACGCTCCTGTTCATTCTAACTTCATTGCAAGTCTGACATAAGCCTGGAAGGAAATAGTGGATTCTTTTTTTTTTTTTTTAATTCTACAGTCATGAATTTTTAATTCCAATGCTGTCGCCTAAACTAAGTAATCATTTCTCAGAGGCATGTTGTAATCTCCTAAAAGAGATGGTCTTTTTGGCTGGACTTAAAACCAGAAGGAATTATCTTCAGCCAGAATGAGTTTCGGATACAAGATCTAAGCACCTCTCCTAGAGCAAACCATAATTTACAATATTGCTTTGCCTCCTAAGAGCCTATTGTGGCATTTGTTGTAGTGTTGATGCATATGTATATACAGGTGGTATATGTATTTATGGCTGAACATCCACGTTTTCTTAAGCGCTGAAACTTTGACAGTCTTCTCGGCACCCATGAGAATCTTAGGAGCTACAAAGGCTCAACTGCACTGCATATTGTCCAGTTTCTCAAACAACACCTTATGCTGCATTTCATATTTGTCAAATTAATCAAACTTCAAGCATCATCCTTAGCCAGTGACATGGAAGCATTTTCTATACAGGAAGCCAGTTAAGTATATGCCTTTCTCCTAGATAGATCTTTGGAACCTAGATTGTTTCTTTCTTTTTTTTCATCTTTCCACTGTCAAATCATACACTTCAAGTATTTCAACGCTACATTTAAAACCTCCTAGTGACCTCCCAGTGTGGCTTCTTTATTCGTGGAAATCAGTACTCTTTCCAAAGCTGTGATGTTCGGCAAGCAAAACGTATACATTATATGTGTGTGTGTATATCGACATAATATAAGATAATTTATGGGTTTTAGGAGAGAGAGAGATGTAGTCTTTAAGAAGGGTTTTAGAACTATAATAGACAAATGGTGACAACCATAATTAAGTGCAAAGTAGGAAAACATTATTTTCAACAGCATGGTGCCTTTCATGCCCCGGTCTGTGATTCACGTAGACGATTCACTTTATAATTAGTTTCACAGCCCACTGTTTACTTTTGTGTACAACGGATTTAACCTCATTGTCTTCAGAACTATCGGTGTACCACAGATGCATTCTCTTCAGTAAAGATAAAGAGCAACATCCCTCCTATGAATTCTGAAATGAATGCATTTGGGTGCCTTTTCAAAATACCCTGCAAATTATAGAAAGACAAAATAGAGGTGACTGTGGCATGCAATGATTGCTTGTGAATTTCAGTTAAAATGCACTAGGAATTCATCTAAACTTGAAGAAAGCCTACCACAATCAAAACAGCAGTTTTTCATTGACGGCTTTCCACACAGATCCTAGCACTCAAAAAGATTGCTGTGACTTGACGTTTGCAGTATTTTCCTTCTTTTTCTTTTTTTCATTTAACTTTCTTTAATTCTCAGCATTACTTCCAAGGTTCCTGCATATAGCTCTCTTTGCTCACTCTCTTACCAAGAGGTTGTCTCTATGGTAATAGGTGTTCCCCACCCCCCGCCCCGCAAAATAATGCATTCAGCCCTACATAGTTCTCTAGACCTGACTGAATAGGTTTGAAATCTGCTTTCTGAATCTTAAATCCTTAAAGAGGCTTCTTACCTGAAAAATCCAGCCAAGAGCAGAGTACTCTATTAGTGTTCATTGGAAAGCTCTAACACTTTCTAAAATCCATCTGTGCCACAATTGGAGATTTTTTTAAAAAGAGCTTCCCAATAATCTTCTTTATCAGGATTTTAAAAATATGTTTTTCTCTTCCGATGCTACTCCCACAGTAAAGAAGACATTGGGTTCATTCAGACTGTATTGTCAGAAAAGGAACCAAGGTTTGAGGGCTGGAAACCTTGTCATTTTCACCTTTAAATCATCTCCTGGCGTCACCTCTGCCTGACGAGACCTTTGAAGTGATGGTGAGATATTGTGCAGTTTCCTGATGAGAATCAGTTTATAGTTAATGAGGGACCATCCCCACTCCAGTGCATTCAGGGCAGAGTAAGGCAGCAAAATGTAGGAGCAGGGCTGCTATATGGCGCTGTAAGTAGCAATAGTCTCTTTCAATACATCCCTCCTCTGTAAAGTATCACATGTCTTAAAGTGACATTACCCTTTATTATAGCTACATTGAATTGTAATACCTGCCCACTAACTCCTGAACAACTCAAGCAGCACTTTAACACTGTATTGCCAGGTACGTCGTTCTCTTAGAGATTTTACGGATACTATTCATTTGCCGAAAGAGTAAAGAGGGAAGGAGAAACAAAAGAAAAAAGCATTCTGCAATATACTGATAGTGTTAATGGGTGTTAGACTCCTAACAGCAAATGGGAAAGTGAAATGTAAGCCATTTCTTACCTCTTAATGTTCTTTTAACCAGTAAGTTAACCCAAAATATTGTTGAGCTTACACAAATTTAACTCTGTCGATTGTTTCTGGCAGCTAAACCTGGGAATACGGTCTATCTAGACTACAATATAGATGTTTATAGGCATAAGCGCAAAGCAAACCTTCTGAGTTTTTTAACATGTTTAATAAATAGAAATATGTCATTTTCAGCATCAAAGACTGGATTTTAATAAAGAAATATGCTCAAGACTTTTTTTAAAAATTTCCCTCAAATAACATGCTGGGGTGGGGAGAGGAGACACTCAGAAGTTCAACATTTTGTTTCTAGTATTATGGTTTAGGCACTTTCTTCTTTGGAAATATAATGTCACTGTACCTACACATTATCGATGCATATAAGGTGACCTAGTTTTCACTTACAGATTGCACTAGCAATGATTCATTCCAATAACTCAATCAGTTATTTCATGAATCTCTTATAAAGTACCTACTATGTGTTAGATGCTGGGGGACAAGGCAGAAAACAAGATTGATGTGATTGCCACTGTCATAGATCATACTGTCTAGTCTTTAATTTTTTTTTTTTAAATCAAGGTAGTTCTCAGAATATTCCAGCCTCAAAAACCTCTTCAAGTGCCTCAGAACAGGCATTATAAGGAAGGCTTGATGCTGTAGTGCGTCTTTAGAAGCCATTCTCTCCTCTCCTGTTACACAGAGTGAGAGAATGAAAGACCCTTCAGACGCATCAGTCTTCCCCACTGGTCCTGCAGAGTTGTACAATACACACAGAATAGCTCTTTGGACCCTAACAACCATTTATTAAAGCTCATCAATAAACAAAGTTCAAGGTAACAGTAAATACAAATCTTAGCGTGAGAATAAGTCGTGCCAAAGTTCTAGATGGTGTTGCATGTTTCATTTCTGTCATTCATTATTGTTGAGTTGGTGAGTATATATAGAAAGCTCACACCGACTGTTCGATATCAAGACAAAAATGATAATAACTATACAGTAGCAGCAGGTAAGGTTTATTGAACCTTCACCATGTGCTGGCACTACTCTATAGTATGTTGCTTGTAAGGTGTAATTTAATCCTTTTTACCACCCCATAAGATAGGTGAAATGATTATTGTCTTCATTTCATGGATGGGGAACCAGAAGGTGAATAGGGAGATTAAGAAACTTGCTCAAGGTATTATAGCTACTAAGTGATAGAGCAGATTTCAAACCCCAATGATCTGGGTCAAGAGCCCACTTCCTAAACGCCAGGATTAAACACTTCATGGAAAAACAACCCTCCAAAATTAACCATTATGTTTTCTCATTTCTTTACCATTAAGACATACTCAAAAAATTATTATACATTCATTCAAGACTTATATACTGAGTACATTCCAGGCATTTGAAATATAGAAATGTGGAAGGTAGTACTTACTCCATGTCTTTGTTTTTTTTTTTCTTTTTTTTGGTTTGTTTCGTTATGCTGATGCATTAAAAATAAAAGGAAGTTCACATTTGCTAATAAAGGCTACCATTTGAAAATGGTACATTATATTTTTCATTTCTAGGGATTAAACTAAGGCTCAACATAGTTTCTTATCTACAATTCAATTTAATAAACTTGAAACACATACTCATGGATTATGTTGAAGGCACTCAGGCATTGTTAGATTTTTTCAAACGACTGGAATAAAGACTTTCCCTTACTTTTTTTTTTTTTTTTTTTGCGGTACGCAGGCCTCTCACTGCTGCGGCCTCTCCCGTTGCGGAGCACAAGCTCTGGATGTGCAGGCTCGGAGGCCATGGCCCACAGGCCCAGCCACTCCGTGGCATGTGGGATCCTCCCGGACCGGGGCTCGAACCCGTGTCCCCTGCATCGGCGGGCGGACTCTCAACCACTGCACCACCAGGGAAGCCCCTCCCTTACATTTTTAAGTGGGTTCTATACATGTATGTGATGGAACAAGAATATCAACCTAGTTCCATTTTCTCTTCCAAATACCTTGTCCATTGTATTGCAGCCAATGATCATTTTCCCTAATAATATAAGCATCAATGGATATTGACATTTAAGGCAATTTAGTCCATTCTTCCATCTCAAAGCAAAATTACTCTCACACCTTCCAAAGAAGTTAGGCCTTTGCACCTTTGACCCTGGTAGGACTCCATTACTTGATCACTTTACTGTTTAGTGGGCCATAATGTTCTGGCCAATGAGGTATCAGCAAAACTGATGGTATCTCTTTGAGGCTGGAGCATTTAATCGTTGAAGCAACACCCTGTAGATCTCTCTTTGCCTCTGGAACAGGGACTAGTTACACTATCTGCCTGGATTCTTGAGAGACTGCAAAGAGCAGAGGCATCCCCTTCCCCTACCCACCCACAACAGATGTAGATAGTAAATAAGAAATATTCTGTTCTTTAGGCAGTTGAGATTTGGGGGCTATTTGTATTTGCACTATAACCTAGTCTATCCTGACTGATGAAGACTTTAACCTATATTGATCATATATTAATTGAATTTTTATGTTTCATTTACTGCCCTAAGCTCTGAGGAGACAGCAGTATACACAGCAGACCCAGTTCCTGCCTTCACAGAGCCCCCTGCTATAGAAATTCATTGGAGGTTTTTGATCAGAGCAGTGATAAATCCAGAGCATTGATGATTGCAGCTAGAATCCCTTCAGGTTCTTATAAGCCAGGAGTTACAAACTGATCACTTACGTGCCCACAGCCATGCCCTGCTCAATCATTTGGTTATACAAGCACAATACTACAAAAGGCAAAGGACTACAGCACAATTGTTTTAGTCCTTCCAGTTACATGAATTCAAGATACCTACTCAGTTGGGCCAAACTCCTAAATATATATACTTCAAATACAGTATCTATGTATATGTACATTTGTTTATGTAAAAAAGAGAGAAAATCCTATTTACCAGAACTTCTCCCCATGGAGAAACCCACATTTACTCAGAAGAAAGGCCCAATGAAAATAATTGGGAGTGAAAGATAAAACACTCAGAATGCTTAAATAGCCAAGAATGTTCAGCATATTGCCCTACATAATAAAAGGCAGGGGGAGGGAGGAATGGCAGATAGAGGATGCAATAGGGCAGAAACCTGGAGGGAGGAAAAAATGGTGAGGGGCAGAGAAGCACAGAGAGAGCTAAAGAGAGAGAGAGAGAGAGATGCAGAGGCTCTCTAGAGGCTCAGAAGAGAACTGAGAACAGAAATGTCCAAAGGGGATTTCCTGGTGGAAAACTATATCCTGTGGAATAGGACTCCACCCTGAGTCTCTTCAAATGATTACAAAAGCTTCAAAATACAAAAATCTCATGTATACTACATGTTATTAAGTTAATTGGGGAACGCACTGAAGGGGTAAAATCCTAGATCCAGCCCAAAGTACCACCAGAAAATCCCTCATTCCCCTGATGACCACACTTTTCATTTCTCGGCATTAGAAATAAAAGTCATCCTTACTTTAGCTTAAGAACAATCCACTTAATAATTTGAATTCACAAATGTGCAGGGAAAACAAATTTGAGACATGCAAGATTTTATGTCTATGCATATTTCTAAATTGAAAAACAACTAAAGGAATTTAAATAAATTACATCTGGGCTGAGAAAGATGCCAAGTTTCGGTCCAATGCAAATGAAAGTGGTTTAGATGTATGCCATTTAAAACAGTTCTAAGTATTTCTTGAAATAACGCATTTTGGCTGTGATTTCACAATGCTGATGTTTTTTCTTGTTCCATTTCAATGGCTAATGGAAATGAAGGCATGGATGAGAGGATCATCGCCATTATCTCCAATCTGTATGTCTTCTGTAACTTTGAAGCCCAATTTCTCTTTTCTGTAGTCACTGGGGCTACCTATCAGTTGGCTGACAATGTCTATTTTCAGTCCCTGATCATGAGAAGACGATATACCTTTTCCTTTGGCTAAGTAATAATGTTACCCTACCTTTCTCCCATAACCCAACTGCATAAATCATTTGTGTTACATCACTCTTTTTCTGGAACTCACTTAAAATTTTCCTGTCTACCCTGGTGTCCTAGTATGTGCCCCATACCAGATACACAGCAACACCCCTAGCTTGTCAGTCTTACTTACTTCATTTACTACTTACTTACTTCATTTACTACTTACTTACTTCATTTAGTAAGTAAGTAAGTCTTACTTACTTCATTTACTACTCTATTCTGTACCTTGCATTTTTTCAAAATACATTTAAGCTAAGACGAGGAAAAGGATAATGAAGAGAAAAGCAGGTGAAGTACAACAACAGAATGGGAGTTTAAATAATACATAATATTGATGGTGATTGACGATCTTATAATAATGATGATGATGATGATACTATTGTATTAGGACCCTTTTTTTTTTTGGCAGGGGAGACTCTTTCTATGTGCCAAGCCCTGGTTAAGCGTTCACATGCTGTGTCTCATTTAATTCTCACAAAAATGCTAATAGGTCTGTATTACAGTGATCTTTATTTTATGGGTGAAAATACAAATTTCAGAGAAGTCAAGTGATTGAACTAATGCCACACCTCTCGTAAGGTTGAAAGACTTTGATGCAAACTCATATTTGATTTTCAGAGCCTAAGCTCTAAGCAACCAAATTCTAGGCAAGCAATATTGGCAAGAAATAGAAAAGTTTACATGATAAAGATAAAAGACCAAGTAAGCAAAGTAAGATGAGCCGGATGTGAAGTTTGAACGTGAAATGCAAAGCATCAGTGATACAAAGGGAGCACTATTTTGACTCTAAGCTTCCTAGCAGTAGAAATGAAGAAGAGAAAAATTATTTTTTAAAAATTTACAGCATCCATAAGGTAAAAAAACAAACAAAAGCACACAAACCAAAAAAAGCCAAACAACTGCTCCAGAAGGAATAAAAATTAATGGTAACAGAGAATGAGCAGAGGCTGAATCATTTGCTATAAAACTGGTGATTCTCAGTTCTGTAACTTGGACCTGGATACATAATGCAGAATTTTCTGTAACTGTAAGAAAAGGGAAATGGAAGGCAAGATTTCTCTTAGGCTGGAAGAAAAGATAACCTTCGTGTTGGAGTTTCATTTTCCACCTCCAGCAGCCTATCTCTACGATTACTTTATCAATTATAATTCCTCATTGCTTATCTTGTCTGTCTTCCAGGCAGCAGAGAAAGAAAGAATAAGGTCATTTCTTTTGTTCTTTCACATCTCATCTCCTTATTCTGCTTTTAGAACAGAAAGAAAGTTGAAACCACAAACAGCTTCACCTCCATTACACTAATCAAAGTAATAAATGAACTGTCCTTTTAGAGACCAAGTGGTCTCTTCATTACGAGAATATGAACATATTTCATAAGCACATAAAGGTCATGAAAATGACTGCTTTGATGATCATAATAAAAACAATAACATGATTTCTATGGTTCATAAAACTCTCAGATTCATAGCCGGATTCATCATCGCTATCCCCCATAACTACTCTGATCTAAGAAATGGCCCTTCACCCTCTCAATGGTTCAGCCAGAAATGAAGACGGCCATCTCCCTCTCCATAAACTCCCTCTTTCGGGCTTCCCTGGTGGCGCAGTGGTTGAGAGTCCGCCTGCCGATGCAGGGGACACGGGTTCGTGCCCCGGTCCGGGAGGATCCCACATGCCACGGAGCGGCTGGGCCCGTGAGCCATGGCCGCTGAGCCTGCACGTCGGGAGCCTGTGCTCCGCGACGGGAGAGGCCACAACAGTAAGAGGCCCGCGTACCGCAAAAACAAAACAAAACAAAAAAAACTCCCTCTTTCAACGTCACTTCCTATCAATTTGACTTCCAGTCTGTGTCTTAAACCTCTCTATTCTCTCCCTCTCCATTCAAACATCTTCACCCAAGTTACCACCATCTTTCACCTGAACTATGGTAATTCTTTCCTAACTAGTCCACTTGCCTTCAAATGCGTACCTCCCACCCATCTCTTCCCCACTCAGCCGGAGGGAATGTTTTTGAGATGCATGTTGATCATTCCACTCTTGTTATTTGAAAATCTTTCAATGGTTTTTCATTGAGCTTAAAATAAAGCCCAAGTTCATGACCATGGTTGACAGGGCTCTGCATGAGTTGGCCCCTCTCTACTTCCCTAGCTTCATCTTTTACAAACACACTCACTCTTGGCTCCTACTATACTCCTCTCTTGGGTCCTTGAGTAGGATAGGGAAACTTTCCCCCAGTTGTCTTCTGGAATGCTCCAAGCCAGATCAACTCATTGTGGTTATGCTCTCATAGCCCTCAGGATATCATCTCTATAGGTTAACTACCATTGCAAACAACTATTTCTGGAATTATTTATGATATCTGGTTTACCTCTTGACCAGAATCACCATGAGAGACGGAAAACTGGCACCTTGCTCAGTACCATATCTTCAGAATCGAGCGTAGATATACTACCTGACATATAGTAGGCACTCAAATGTTGGCATCATAAATAAGTAATGATCAATGAATCAAAAGTAAAATATAAGGCCACTATCAAGATGGCATGCACAGTGAACTGTTTTTCTAGAAATAAGTAGATTTTGTATCCTCCCCAATAGCCTTTATTCATTCTTTTTGGTAGCACACACGTATGAAGTGGCGATACATATTAAGGATGACTCCCTTGCTCTGTGTGAGTCTACTGTTATGGCACTAAGTATAGGGAGTTGGCCCATATATTGTTCAAACCCTTAGCTACCTGCCACTAAATCTGTGTTGGATTCCTTTTTTTTTTTTGCTGGAAGAAAAAAATGAAACTGTCCTGAATTTTCAGCCCTGGTTCTTAGTATTTGATATCCAAATATGATCTGATGGTAGAACTCACAGCTGATCCCTGAAGCATAAAGAAAAGTCTCCAAATGTTAATAAAAAGAAAGCACTTAGAATTTCATTATACTGAACCTAGAAGAAATCCCCCCAAAAGCCTCCTAGTCCAGCCTCTCTGTTCTAAAGGAAATAAAAAGACCTAGGAATGGGAAGAAGCTTACCTGAGGGAATACACTGAGTTCACTTGTGTGGGTCATGTTAGAACACAAGTCTCCTCATCTGATGTTCTCTCTCTTTCTCTCTCTCTCACAACACTATCCAGTAGAACTTTCTGCAATACTAGAAACGTTCTGTATCTGTGCTGGCCAAGATGGTAGCCACTATCCACGTGCGGCTATCAAGCACTTGAAATGTGGCTAGTGCAACCAAGGAAATGAACTTTTAAATTTTATTTCATTTTAACTAATTTAAACTTAAATAGCCTCATATGGCTAGTGGATACTTTACTGAACAGCACAGCTCTAAAATATACCAGCTAGGTTATGGAAAATAAAACCTGTGACATCAAATAATTTTCAGTAAGCTAGAAGAAAAATTTGAATCACCTGACAGTAACCTTCCAAAACTAGGATATAATAGAAGAAGGTAGAATGGGCTTGGTTACAAGTAATAGAAAAAAACTAAACAAACGAAAACAATGCAAATTGCAGTAAATAATAAAGAGGATGTATGGCTTCTTGCAGGTGCACAGTTCACAGGTGGGGCTCACCTCCAGGTGGGTTTGACCCAGTAACTCCACTAAACTATCAAGGATCTAGCTCATTTTCAACTCTCTCTCTGCCCTTCAAGGTGTCATTCTAAGGCAGGCTCCCCACCATGGATGAAACATAGCTGCCAACAGCTGTCTAGGCTATGAGCTTCTTCATCCATATAATGGCAACAGAAAGGATTGTTTCGAGAAGCTCTCTCAGATGAACAAGGAAGAGTCTTTCTTAGCTTCCCCCAGCAAACCACTTCTCACGGCTCCTTAGCTTGACTTGGGTCACTTGCCCCTTCTTGAGCCAGTTACCTTGGCCAGGGGGAAAAGGTCACATTGTTGGACTTTGAGCTGCACCATAAGCCCCAGACCCAAATCAAGAGAGAAATCAGCTTCCTCCAAAAGAGATGAATGGAGTGAGGGAGGTTTGATACTTAAATGAAAATTAAGACAATAATGAGGAAGAAAGGATGAATATTAAAGACAATCACAGTGTGGACAAAAGTTAGTAATGTTTTCATATGTCCTTTTAGCACTAAAGTACTTTGCCATTTTTATAACTTTTTTCTACAAAGTAATATATTAGTATTTTTGAAAGGTAGTAAACAAGATCTAAATAGAAACATTTTAAACTCATCTAGAATCTGTCACATGAAAGTCACCAGTATTCGTATTTAAGTGCACATTCTCCTTTTACTTTCTAAAAATGCCTGGTTGGTTTGGGTGCTTCTCTCTCTCTCTCTCTCTCTCTCTCTATATATATATATATATATACACACACACACACACACCCACATATGTTTTATAATCTGCTTTTTTTTCTCTGAAAATATCACATTTTCCAATGTCAATAACTATTCCTCTAATAGTGACCTTAATCTACATAACCAACCTAAAGTACTTCTCTTTTTCTAAACATTCCTCATCCCTCTGTTGCTTGTAAATTGTGGTTAATCTTACTTTTGTGGCAGGAAACTTCCTTCTACACAAGACAGAGGATTAACAACAAGAATATTTTTCTTTTCTCTATAGGATCCTATAGATACCAATGGTTAACTACAACAGAAAAACATAAATCCCCTTTGCCTGCTGTGGGCTTAAATCCTATGAACTTTTCTTGACACTCTAGGTTTTTACCTGATCTGCCTTCAAGTAAATTTCTCTTCTGGTCTTTGTCGTATTATTAATGTGGCTGATTATCTATTCTCGTTTATCTGGTTTGAATTTTAATTGTGGGAAAGAGATAATTTCCAGAAAAAGAAATTGGTTTCTCATCCACCCTTTTGTCCCTTTCTCCTATTACACCATATTGAAAGTAGGCTTTTCCCACTCTTAGTTTCCACCCTCACGTTCATAGTGTAATTGATTTCATTATGTTTTGACTTGGTCAGTGAGACAGTATAATAGAAGGGCTAAGAGAATGGGCTCTGCAGTCCGACAGCTTGGGTCCTTCTTTCAGCAACACCACTTACTAACTGCCCAGTCCTATTTAAGTAATTTTGCCTGAGTTGCCTCACTGATTCAAAGGATTATTATTAAGATGCATATCAGAATGTCTGGCATATTACAAATCTCTATAAACTTTTAAAATTAAATTTGATATCTAGGCTGTAACTAGGATTTAGCTCTAAGTTTTAAGATGTTTTCTTATGCCTTTGCAACCTCAACTCTTTAAATTTGAAACATTCTTGCTCCCCTTCCATCTCCACTTACTTTTCCTATTCCCCTTCCTTCTCCCAAATCGACCTACTTTTCTAGATTTGGTTCTGGTGCACTGTTCTCCATGGAGTTTTCCTTGGCCTCCCAAGTCTAGGGTGGACACCCCTCCCCTCCACCTCTATAAGATTCGGTGCCAACCACATTTGCTACAGCATCTACTGCTCAGTACCATATTTGTCTGTTTTCTTTTCTTTTCTCTTCATATCCCTCTGGCCTCAGAGGGACTTTCCCTGACCTTATCATTCCCTTTTTGAAAACATGAAATGGTTTTCCAATGCACAGAATATAATGTGGTTTAAAAACCACTGACCAGGGCTTCCCTGGTGGAGCAGTGGTTAAGAATCCGCCTGCCAATGCAGGGGACACGGGTTCAAGTCCTGGTCCGGGCAGATCCCACGTGCCGCGGAGCAACTAAGCCTGTGTGCCACAACTACAGAGCCTGCGAGCCACAACAATTGAAGCCTACGCACCTAGAGCCCGTGCTCCTCAACAAGAGAAGCCACCGCAATGAGAAGCCCATGCACCACAACGAAGAGTAGCCCCTGCTTGTCACAACTAGAGAAAGCCCGCGTGCAGCAATGAAGATCCAATGCAGCTAAAAATTAAATAATTAATAAAAAAAATTTTAAGTAAATAAAAACCACAGACCACAAGACCCAACACAACCAGTGTCTGCCCATATTTTCAATCTAAATATCATTCCATTCCTCCCTACCTACTCCCACATTCACCACGCTCCAGTCACTCTGATCTTTTCTCAGTAATGCATTCAGGTATTCATTCATTCAGCAAGCATTCATGCAACAAACCAAGTACAGAGAACACAATTCAAGAACTGGTTCACAAGATAATCATTGCCCCATCTCACATACTCCAAATACTATCTAGATTCAGGACCTTTGTATAGGCTCTAAACTGTTTTATTCATCACTGTTCACTCTCCATCTGACAATGTACCTGGCACATAGTAGGTGCTCGATCAGTATTAATAGACTAGATGAATAAATGAATGTGTCAGTAACGGATAAACACAGCCATTTCTCATTTATTCATGTTTTAGGTGTTTTATGAATTTGCACAATATTCTAAGCAAGAGCTTGGCAGTGGGCTGAGCAGGGAGGAGGCTGGGAAGAATTTCAGATGATGTGTCTGTACACGTATGGGTGTTTGTGTGGGAATCTGAGTCTGAGAATGCCTAAATGTGCATCTCCAACCACAGCCCAGTGCCAGAGAGAAAGGCTTTTTGCATTGCTTCTTGTTTTTTCTCATCCACCCTTTTGTCCCTTTCTCCTATTACACCATATTGAAAGTAGGCTTTTCCCACTCTTAGTTTCCACCCTCACGTTCATAGTGTAATGATGAGCATGGGGTATCTCTGAGCTTAGAGAGAATACAGCAGTTGCTAGTTTAGAGTAGAGGAAAACAATTATAAAAAGGAGTTCAAGGGTAAACGCTGCACATGATTGAAGCAGGTAGGACAAAGTACTTGAGCACACCCATACTTGGATTCCCTAAACCAGAGGTCGTCAGTCTTGACTGAGTTACAATAACTTGGGGAGATTTTAAAACTCTAAATGCCCCGGACCCTACCTCAGATGACTCAAAACAGGATCTCTGGAGGTGGAACTCAGGCAACAGTGTTTCTCAAAGCTCCCTGCGTGGTTCCAATGTGCAGCCAAGTTTGAAAACCACTGACTAAAACAAAAACTTACTGCAGTAAGTCTCTAGTCACTGTGGCAACCCCACAAATAACTGCGATCTCTTGTTAATTAGTTGCCAACTAAGAGGCACGTTCTCCGTGTTTAACAGATTGAAGGTTAGCCCAGTGTATGCATCTTTATTGAAAGCTTACTATGTGCTTGATATGATAATATGTACCATATAAGAACTCTATTTCATTAATTTGGGTTTTTTTCCTACCTCATATTTAACTGCATAAATGATGTGAACCTTAGGTGTTCCAAGCAATGGTTAGTAAACATCACGATTGCTCCCTTTACATACATCCCCTCTCCCTGATTTTCTATCATTTAGCCACAACCCCCCGTACTGAGCTAACTGCTGGTTCTAGGAGGCTCTCCTGTGGCTCAGGGTAGCCCCATCCCCTGGCCATAATAAGGGATGAGCACAAAACTCAGTTTGTGCCGATAATACACAAGGGCAGGTTTCCAGAGATCTCTTGGAAAGACACTTTTTAATTCATCCAAGACAGCTTTAGGAAGTGATTTTTTTTTTTTTTCTTCCAGACCTGAACAAGGAAGCAGGTCATTGACTAAGAGTCATTAACAAGCATTTGGAGATTCTGAAGAGGCACCAACCCTAACACGAGACTGATACCATGAAAAGTAGAGTGAGCAAGTGGGGAAAAATGTCTTTTGATGAATCAAACAAGCTCTAAACTCCACTCAGTGTTGGACTTGCCCTGTAATATTTTAAGGCAGTTTGAGTGCGGCTTTCCATTACTTGCAACCAAAAGCATCCGAATTATTGGATCATTAAGAGACAGCCCACAACAATGGAAATATAAAACTAAACACATCCCGAAGGTTATTTAACCGAAACTTTCATTTTAAAAATAAGAAGAGGGGCTTCCCTGGTGGCACAGTGGTTGAGAGTACACCTGCCGATGCAGGGGACACGGGTTCGTGCCCCCACTCCGGGAAGATCCCACATGCCGCGGAGCGGCTGGGCCCGTGAGCCATGGCCGCTGAGCCTGCGCGTCCGGAGCCTGTGCTCCGCGACGGGAGAGGCCACAACAGTGAGAGGCCCGCGTACCGCAAAAAAAAAAAAAAAAAAAAAGAGAAGATTAAGACCCAAACAGCTGAAATGACTCACGCAAGGTAGCACAATCTACCTGGCCTTAATGTTACATATAATTGGGCCCGGATCTCAGGTGTCCTCATTTCCAGCCCATTGTTCATTCTACTGAAGAATAAAGTCTTCATTGAAAACATTCACTTTAATTTTCAAATGTTGCTAAATTAGCTATGATGACCCTAATTTTTTAAATGTCATTAAATCTCCTTGGAACTCTCTAGAAATACATATTCCCAGCCCTCTCTCAAAAGACATACTCAAAGCCTATACAGACCATTTGCTTTTCAAATGCAGACGTCATGAAAGAATATGCAAAACTGTTGAAAATATATATCACACAAGCCACCCCAACCAAAAAAAAATTTTTAAGTTCTATCCAGCTAGGCTGCTTCAGTAAATGATGTTGCTGAATATATAAAATACTTGAATCTAAATTTAAAAATGCTCCCCCCACCCCTTGATTAACCAGATTGTCCCCTCCCCTATATATAGGAACGCTATGTGCCTGAGCCCACTTACCATCTGTCACCACATTTTCCAAACTTCTCTTCCACCCCCTCCTCTTACACAATCTTATCACATAAAAATATTAGATTTCAGGGATTTGTATAATTTCATTAAATTTTCTGAGCCAAGTAAAAATAGAGGAAGTACTGGTATCTCAAACTGACTCAGATTTTGAGTGTCCAAGACATATCCATGGTAGCCAGTAATGCCCTTCAGGCAGAACTCATGTGCCCAGGAATAAAAAGAAGAAGTCTTTTCCCTTATTATGGCATTTCATATTAGGAATTTTCAGGTGTTCCCCATATTGCCGAGGGGGATTTGGATAGCGTCCAGAGAGTCCTGAGTCATATACCATCATATTGCTTTGTTTATTACCTTTCATAAAGATTTGTGAGTTTTCTCAGATCATTAGAAAAATACTTAGAAGCCAATTGGGGATTATGCATGTTGCTGTTTCCCCTTCGCAGTTTGGGAAATGATTTTTAATCTTCTGAATACAGGGCACCTCTACTCACCCAAGTGCTTAAGGTAGAAGCTTAAGAGTCTTCTTTTGTTGCTCGCTTTCCTGCTTCTCACATACAATCTATCCAAAATCTCAGCCAATGCTTTTGTTTCCAGACCCCACAGGAGGTCTTTGAGGAATGACCAGTGAGATTGGCTTTAAAATAATAAGTCCACTACACAATGAAGAATTGTTAGGGACGGGCCTCTTAACTAGGTTCTTTCCTGCTTCTCTGCACAGGTAGGAGAAATGAGGCTTATAATGAGCATCCTATTATTCCTACCAAACATCCCTCTTTCTCCCATCCCTAACCCAGGTGGTCCCAAAGGGTACATCAGTCACAGTGCCTCAACTATACTGTGATCACAGAGGTAGTCACATGACTCAGGCCTGACCAATCAGGAATTCCCATGTCCTGCCAGCAGAAATTGGTCCAAGTGTGGTATATTAACCAAGAAGAACACTGGGAGAAAGGGATTTGCTCCCTTTATAACATAGACTTGGGGCTACTGGTGACTGTTTTTATCTGCCATTAGAAAAATTCTGCCTGTGGCAGCAGAAAGCACAGTCACACCCAGAGACAAATAATAAAACTGAAAGACAGAAAAGGAGAAAGAGGGAATACGAGAGTGTAAATCAGGGGTCAGCAAACTATGGTCTGCCTCCTGTTTTTGTAAATTAAGTTTACTGGAACACAAATACACCCATTTGTTAATGTACTGTCTATAAATGCTTGTGTGCTACCATGGTAGCATTTAGTTGGAATAGATACCAAACCTAACTGAGAATGCCTGAATGAGGACATATGAAGTATCTTGCCCTTTTCAAAGATCTTGTAATTTATTGAAGGGCCAGAAATGTAAATACATATTTATAGCACATAAGATAATGGGAAAAAACAAAATATGGAATAAAAAGAACACACAGCATCTAACAAAGAAACAATGGTAACAAAGATGATAATTAGACTACTGATGAAGGCATCTACCATTTACTCATTGCATATTATGTTGATGCTTTACATATTAGATATTAGATACTTTCACTCATCCTCCAAACAATCTTGCAAAGTAAATGTGTCAGTTAGGATAGGACAAGACTTGCTGCAGTAACAAATGACCCCAATATCTCTTGCTACATATCCATGGTGGATCAGTAGAAGGCTCTGCTTACTGTTAACAGCCAAGACCTCAGGATAGTGGAGGTTCCTGCTCAACACATGCGTCCATATTTGCTTCACTGAGGGAAGGGACCATAGCAAATCACACGCTGCCTCTAAAAAACTTCCATGCACAACTGAAACACAGAACTTCCACTCAGATTGCATTAGCAAAAACAAGTCATATAACCATGCCTAAATTGAAAAGTACTATCATGTGCTCAGAAGAAGAGTTGGACATATTTAGAGAATACCAGGAACGTTTACCCAAATAAATACTGGGTAAAAACCTTTCCAATGAAGAAATGTAAGAGAAGTTAGGAGACTTCGTCAAAGACAGAGTTAGTAAGTAGTAGTGTTTGAATTGAACCCGAGTCAGTATGATGCTAAATTCCAAGCTCTTTTATGTTGTACCAGTCAATGTCCTTTCTCATCACCTTTGTGTTGGAAAATAGTAGAGTTTACTGATGAAAGGAATAGTAGGTTTACATGATTGAGGACCAAGAAAGAGATGTAAAATGTTTAGACTTGGTGAGCTTGCAAAAAGCAAATCCGTTAAACTTTTTTATAAAGACATTTACATTATGTAAGCAGTATTTAAGAAAGATATAGATGGCAGTTCAACCAGAGAATTTGACCTGGGGTGGGATGATTACCGGGAGGAGAGGGCAGTATGGAAACAAGAATGAGATAATACAATAAAAAAGAAGGGAGTGAAAGAGAAAGAGAGAAGGAGAGGTTGAGGGAAAGAGAATAGTTGCAAGGGAGATTTTAGGCTGAGACCATCCCTGTTCTTGGGTACTTTAAGTTTAATTCTTTCCTAAAAGGTTCAGGTTCAAATATATATGAGACAGAGTTACTATTTCTTTTAGACGTTTGTCAAGTGTGAAAGAGGAAGAAAAATCTGTTTGTGAAGGGAGTTTACAGTATACTTAAAGTTTATTTTAAAAATAAATAGGACTTGATAGATAGGGCAATAAACAACAGGCCCCACCAGGAACCTGCCAGGAGCACTAACAGGAAGCATCTGTAGGCTGCCAAGAGCCAGAAATAAGAATGAACAGTTCTCATCATCAGAGAGTCACAGGAACATTCACAAACAAAAAGGATATTTGGGGTGCAGCATCTCTAAGCCAAGTTACTCTCTGTCATGAACGCACTCACAGTTTATATAGAATACACCCACAGAGGTAAAGCCACATCTGAATCAGCTGTTGCTTGTTCCCTTTGCTGTGAGTTCCAGGTTTTGTTTTAGCCTAAAATTGTGACACAGTATACAAAAATATGTAGAGACCTTTAGAGAAATTTAATACCACAGGAACATAAAACTTTGCGTGACCTCAATAATTAAGAAGTATGTATGAGCAGAAAAGAGTCTATGTGCTCCCCCCAAAGGTTTATTATTGATATTTGAATATTTATATTTATTAAATTCACAAAGGTTTGATTAGTTATGGATATGTGCTTACCATGTGCTGAGCATGACCACAGAGCTGAGGATACAGACGTGAAGAGAAACAACCTTTACTTTCCTGGAATCTCCTATTTTAGCAAAGGAGGAAAATGAGAAAAATAAATAAGGTGATTAAAGATTGGACTAAGTGATATAAAGCTATGAAAATAATTAATAGAAAACCAAGGGACAAGGAGTGGCACCCACCTGAGGCAGTGTCCAGGTGGTCCTTTGGAGTGGGGAGCTTTGAGCTAGGACTGGAAAGGTAATGAGCAAACCATGTGATGACAAAGCATAGTATACGTTTGGTCCTGTTTCAATGAACAAAGACTTTTTTCTGGAGACAAAAATATAATAGAGCTGGGTTATAAAGCTCATTGGATGAGGAATCAAGATAACTGAGTCTCTTTTCTGCCACTTAATAGCTGTATGCCCGTAAGCTAATCACATAAACTTTATGAGTCTGGATTTCTTCATCTGTGAAATGTGTGGGTTGAGCCCAAGGATCTCTAAGGTGTCTTCTAGCACGAAAAGTTTATACTAATCCTCTCCTATCCCTACTGCATGTGTGTGCGTAGAGCACGTGCGTGCACATGAGCGCACGCACACACACACACACACACACACACACACAGGACACAGGTAAGTCTCCTATTTTCTAACTGTTGCCTGGAATAAACTCTGGGCAAAATATGAAATGCTCATGCAATATAATTTCAACATAAGTGAAAACCACCATATCTATCCTTAGCATCTTCCCAAAACTCAACCTTTCTATAAAGGTCCCTGGGGACAAATGCGACTACCTTATCTTAGACGATACACCCACACCCCTCTCTCAAATTCCTGGTCTCTGGCCATAGCCTCTGATACTCCAAGTGTGCCTGACTCTTCTTCCAGTCTCCTATTTTCTAACTGTTGCCTGGAATAAACTCTGGGCAAAATATGAAATGCTCATGCAATATAATTTCAACATAAGTGAAAACCACCATATCTATCCTTAGCATCTTCCCAAAACTCAACCTTTCTATAAAGGTCCCTGGGGACAAATGCGACTACCTTATCTTAGACGATACACCCACACCCCTCTCTCAAATTCCTGGTCTCTGGCCATAGCCTCTGATACTCCAAGTGTGCCTGACTCTTCTTCCATACTCTCCCCCCAACACAGCCCAATTCAATTTCATCTGATTGGACCAGAAGTGAATGCCCAATTCAAGGAAGAATCAACCATAGGCTGACCACTGACGAGGGAAATAAAGGGAAAAGGTGAGTTCAGGCCAACCAATCCACTTCCAAGGAAGTTGGATTTGGGACTGTGAAACATTGGATGGGTTGGTAGCAGGGCAAAAAATTAAGGACACCTGAAAGACTGCCAAAGCATAATGATAACAAAGCATTCGAACGAAGTCTGTGGCCTCTGTGATTGTTGAGGGTCCCAGACCTGTTTAGATCCAGATTCATTCCCCAGTTTCATTTCCCATGAGACCCTGGCTTTACAGTATTTCCTGTCCCCTATTTCTATGAACTTTCTGTGTCCTACGAACAATCCCCATTTCTACCAAACTAGCTTAGCTGGATTTCTTTCCGCCAAATTGCATTCACTAAAACAAAGGGTGGCTCATTCGATCAATAAGCTAAGCTCCATGGAAATGTTAATGGCGACCTGATTTAGAAAGAGGAGTAATAAATAAAAATGGGGGAAAGGCTCTGCTTTCATGAAATAGAGGTCAGATGACCATGAGGGGCTGGCAGAGTGAGAGGTGAATGGCACCTGAAGCAGAAAATGGATTCCAGAAAATATGCAGTTTGGGGGATGCTCCAAAATTGGTCTGGAAGGACCTCAAAGAGATGAGTAGGATGGGAAAATCTGACCTACAATTTTGCTAATGAGCAGTGCTTAACTCTGTAGGAAATAGCCCCCAAAGCTCTCAGATACGTTGGTCTTTCTCTCCACTCACCTTCCTCCCAGCACAATGCATAACGTATAGTAAAAAGAAAAAATTAATACTTATTAGCGGAGACATAAAATTCTTCTTTCAGGAAACACACAGGAAGATATTTTCTCCTAGTCTCTCTTCAAAGGACTTTGTATTTTCCCACCCCTGCATAACTCTTTAGAAGTTTTTCTTACGTCTGTGGCTTATGCGCCTCAAATTAGGGATCACGGGGAGACAAATCAAGCCTGTCGTTTTTAAGGAGATGGTATGGAGTGATCGTCCAATAGTCACTTCCAACTGCCATCTGTGACAAGTCTGTAAAACATTTCGTTTGCATAATATATGGGAACTATTAAAATACAGCACATTGTTAAAGGAAGTGGGAATATTCTAAGTCAAACTATGTCTCCTCATAAAACCATCCCCCTAGCACTGGCAACAAAGCAGAGTTCTCCTGTATTGCTTTAAATAAGAAAACCTACTGCTCAAGGAATTACTGAATAGATGCTAAACCTAGTTTAATCCAACGCCGCCGACATGTTGTGAAGTTTTAACGAGAAGAAGGCTGAGCAAAGGTCATTTAGCGGAAAGATGCCTGTCTGGATTGAACATCTCCTTGCTCTAGAGCAAGCAAGGACAGAACAGCAATCAGTTTATAAAAGCAGGCACTGGGTGCCATCCATAATGTAGACCTATATATCTGACCTAAAAAGGCCAAAGCTCGTGTTTCCAGAATAGAAAAATGTATATCAAATGCCTTAGCTGGAAGAAAAGATCTTTATGTTTAGTCAGAAGTGGGCCAGCAAACTAATATCTTGACAGCATGCTGGAGATTCGGCGGCTTCTTGGGTTTTTTTTTTTCCCTGCCTCTGTCCGATGACATCCTTGCTCTAAAAAAGGACATTTTGTTTGTCCAGGTGCAGAATTTTTAAAAACATGCTATTATTCTCACAGCTTCAAGCCTGCTTTTCGCTACAGATGTAGTTTTTCAAAAGCATTGGGTTCGCAAAGACCATGGTTGTTAATTAATGACTATTTACATCAGCCCAACAGCCTAGCCATATTTCAATGATCAGTTGGGGAAAATCTGAAGGAGAAACAGGACAGGAGAGCATGGAAGAGAGTTTCTTACCTTCAGTGTTTTAATCAGAGCAGTATAATAAAGTTATTTGTATTATCAGTGACTTCAACCTCACTGTCAAAGTATTTCTATTGAAATGCAAGCCCAGGAAATAATCTTAGGAGGCATTTGTAATAGTTTGGTTCCAACTCTGTACAGGGTGCCCAACAAGAGGCTGGAAAAACTTATAAATGGTTTTCCTTCCCAAATAGCCTGAATGACAGCCAGGCCCAGGTCATACTTCTCTCAAGACAGATGGTGAAAGCACAGTTTACTGTTCAGTTTTAATTCACTGCTGTCTCTTGTAAGACAGCCTCTAAAGAGAGAGGCTAAAGTCAGTCTGCCTAATTTTAGCAACACCAGGATGAAACCTTGTGTTTTCATACTATGGGTCACTTCCCTGTAGTGTTTTATGAAACTTGCCTTGTCACCCTAAATTCATACCTGGTCAAATTTAGATACTCTCCTAAAACACAAGTAGAAGAGAAGGTTGTAATTTTCTGGGCCATTTCTGCCACAATTGTCCACCTCTTGATTTGGGCAGGTGTTTCACATTTGCAGATCTCTGGCTCATCTTGTTTTCACGGCTCCATCTCTTTTATCCCATGATGTCACTGAAGAGAAGTAAAGATCCAACAAATTCTTAAATCTGCCACATCTGGCAGATTTAGTGAGTGCTGACTTGGACCAGCCACTGAGCTACATGCTTATATTCTTTAGCTGTGTCCATCTCACGACATGGAAAGATTAATGCCATTTTATAGATAAGAAAATGGAGCCTCAGATAGGTTAGGTGCCTTTTCCCAAAGTTATATGGCTCATACCTGGCTGACCAGAAATGCACACTTGGGTGTAAGCTTATAGGCCACATGCTAACCCACCGCACTAATCAGCTCCTTCTTTAATTCCACTACCCAGGGGCGTGCTTAAGCACTGAGTCCAGAAACTAGGCCTGATCAACAGCGGCCTTACCTTTGACAGTCCAATCCAGGTTTCTGTTTTGGCGAATTCCCACCTGGCCAGTAAATGCCTGTATTATTTCGTGCCTGGACTGGAAGAAAGGAAATTGATTTTCTTTGGGGTGAATACAAAGACACTTCAAGCAGGTCTTGTCCCATGAAAAAGCTGGCCGTGGTGCACCCATGCACTCACTTATATTTAATCCCCTCAGATAGTGCAGGTTCCATAAGTTCAGAGACCTAGTCTTATATCCCAAGTTTGGAGCCCAGAATGTGGCACTTAGATATCCAAGAATTTGTTCAATGAATGAATGAATAAGTGAATGAGCAGAGACTTCAAGATCCAGGCACAAGAGACCCCAGTGTAGGAGCATTTCACTCTGTGTCCTGCTTTCACCAACTGTACTGCTGATATCAACCCATTCCCGGGTTCCTGGTTTCTGCATTATTAACCCAATAAGATCCCCAGCTCCAGCGCTTCCCTGATAGAAAGCCCAGTGCACCTACAAGCTTACCATTAGTTTTAGAATGAACTTAAAGTTTCTCAGGGGGGCACTTTCATACTACCCTCTGCATACCCTAGCCTCCAGGGAGTGAAAAAAAAAGAGAGATTGTTTTTATGGTAATCAGACTTCTTAACAATGAAATGGTCTTGCTAATGGTCTATCATTTTCGTTCATTCAGAACAGGTTTATTGAGCTCCTACTGTGTGCCAGGTAGTTGTAATAGCTGAGGGTATTGTGAGGATGAAAAACAAAAAGGACGAGCATCTTTGCCATTATGGAACTTAAATTCCAGAGAAGGGAGCCAGTCCGTAAACTAAGAGTAAAACATAGGATGTTTCAGGAGGTGATAAACAGAAAAAAGAAAAACAAAGAATAGAAGTGGGATAGGAACTGCTGACAGCGGAATGTAACGTTAAATAGGGTGGGCGTTAAGCTTTTAATTGTATTCCTCCTCCGAAGAGCTACATTCAAGTCCTAACCACCAGTACCTCAGAACGTGACCTTATTTATAAACAGAATATATGCAGACGTAATTAGTTGAAAAGAAGTCATAGTGGAGTTGGGTGGGCTCTTAGTCCAATATGACTATTGTCCTTTGATTAGAAAATAGTGTAAAGACACACAGGGAGAGCACCATGTGACTACAGAGGCAGAGACTGGAGTGATGCAATCATAAGTCAAGGAACACGAGGACTTCGGACTATCACCAGAAGCTAGGAAAAGGCAAAGCGGGATTCTACCCAGAGTCTCAGAGGGCATGTGGCCCTGCTGACACGTTAGCTTGGCCTTACAGCCTCCAGAACCCTGGGAGAGAAAATAAATATGTTGTTTTAAGTCATCTAGTTTAGTACTTTGTAACGGGAGGCCTAGGAGACTAATATAGTGCGCAGGGAGGCCTCAACTGTGAGGACGGCATCTGATAAAAGACCTGAAGTTGGTGCAGGAGCCACCCACGTGGCTATCTGGGGGGAGAGGGAAGAGCAAGTACAAAGCCTCTGAAGTAGGAGTGGACCTAGCATGTTTGTGTGGTTGCAGGAGGCCAGGGTGGCTGGGGTCGGCTTAGCAGAGGGAGAGTATTCAAGTCCAAATGTAATAAGATCTAAAGACTACGGAGTCTAGGGCTCAAACGTTAGCTGAGCGTCATAATTCCCTGGCTGACTTGTTAAAACACAGATTGCTGGGCCCACCCCTGGATCCCTAGAGTTGCAGTAGATCTGGGGTAGGGTCTGAGAATGCGCATGTCTAAGAAGTTCCTGATGCTGATATTGTTTGTCCAGGGGCCACTTGTTGAGAACCCTTATTGTAGGACATCATAACAACTTAGATCCTTGTTCTGTGTGAGCTAAAAGCTATTCGAGGGTTAGAACAGAGGAGTGACACGGGAGGACTTCTGTTTTAGCAGGATGTTGTGCCTGTTGGGTGGGG
>NW_020173397.1:12772198-12798266 GCF_003031525.2 Neophocaena asiaeorientalis asiaeorientalis
GGTGGAAGCAGAGAGGCCAGTTGTAAGATAATTGGAATAAAAAGTACATAATGTGAAGCACCTGTTTAAAAGGAGTTATGAACCAGTATGTGTTATGTGTGACCCAGGGTGTTTTTTTGGATCAGGGAGGAGCATTTGGGTTAGTTCAGAGAAAACTAATATATAAATAAGAGATTTGAGTTACCCTGGCCTTGAAAGCCTGGCATTCTTGGAGAACAGCACTTATTTAATAGGAGCTATATGACATCTGCATGTCACCAGCTTCCTCTCCACTCATGTCCATGCACAGCCAGTTTAGCAACCAAACACGTGTCACATCTGGAAATTCTTAGGCCCTGTAGGTCATGGCTGGAGGTTTTTGGGTTTTTTTGCTTTTGAAAGAGTAAAGGGTCCCTTTACTCCATCCTAACACCAACTCAGAATTCTTTGAATTTTTTTTTTTTTTGTGGTACACGGGCCTCTCACCGTTGTGGCCTCTCCCGTCGCGGAGCACAGGCTCCCGACGCGCAGGCTCAGCGGCCATGGCTCACGGGCCCAGCCGCTCCGCGGCACGCGGGATCTTCCCGGGCCGGGGCACGAACCCGCACCCCCTGCATCGGCAGGTGGACTCTCAACCACTGCGCCACCAGGGAAGCCCCAGAATTCTTTGAATTTTAAGAATTTTTGTTTGAGTAGTTAATGAGGACTTCGGTGTTCACGTCTGTTAAAGCTCTCAGATCACTCCCAGAGTGACCTTTACGAAGGTTCTAAAATAGATTAGAATACCTATTATCTTTTTATATAAAGCTGAAATCTTACAGTGGAAGAAATTTCCAATGTGAAGAATGAAACAAAATACTAGGGTTAATGATGACCAAAAAAAGTAATATTTAGAAGAGAATCATACATCCAACCTCTTTAAAGCATGTGATTTCTATTAACACTTTCCCTTTCCACTTTCTGTGTACTCTCACCTTCCTGTGGATCTATCATCTTACTGACACACTCACAACAGCTACACAGACAGCTTCAAAACATAATGGCTTTATTTCTTGGCTGTTTGAAAGTTCTGAATTTTGTAATTTGTATTTTATAAATAACTTGACTTTAAAAAAAAAGGTAAATTTTGAAATACCCAAAATCCTGGAGAAAGACATAGCCTGTGACCTTTCTACACCAAGGGGAAAAGTGAAGCATCTTCAAAGTGTTATTTAGACCACTTTAGTGCTGATACACTATATCAATTAGCTGTGTGACCCTAATGCAGAAATTAACTTCTCTGTTCCTAGTTTCCATATCAGTAAATTAAGGGAGTTTGAATGAAATTTCTAAGGCCCCAGCAAGCTCTAGAATTAGCTGATTTAAATTGTACCATTGTATCCTAGATTTATTTTGGCTTTAAAAAAGGGAAGTTACTTTATTTTGTGTCCTTTCTGATTTTGAAACTGAGATCTAAATTCAAATCTTCTGGGGGCTAGACTGGTAGTATAAGTGAGTGAATCAGATGACGAGCAAGAAAACAGAGTCAAGGAGCAAGAACTGGCCACCTATGAGGAGACCATGGTGACCTATGAGAGGACCACGGGGATCTCTAACTGAAGGACACTGATACTCTGCTCTAGCTTATGTGTGCATTGTAGAAACGGAGACCTGGGCTTATTAAAGCTTCCAGTATTTCAGAAGCTCAAAATATTCATTTTTGTTGGCACCACCTTGATCTTTAAATGGACAAGTCATTCAAATTAAAAACATCATCATCACCGTGCAGACCAAACCAACATGTCTTACAGCTCAATCCAATCTAAAAGCTACTAGTTTGCATGATGAAAGCCATATTGGATAAGATTTATCCCTTCAGGGGTTATTGTTGCATGCTAAGTTTCCAAAGGGGAAGGATCAGGTAGCCTGAGCCCTTATCTTAATTAATTTTCTCTCTAAAAAAATAACTAATCTCACGCATGCCCCTGCAAGGAAAAGGTTAAATAAAGCATTTATAATAACCAGAGATAGACTGACAGTCAGAAAGATAGACACAGGATACTGTAAAAATGCCTACAGGGCAACACAAACTGGTTTTGCAGAGGTGGCTTAACCAACTGAGATTTGAGCTGTACAGGCTTAAGTCAAGATATTCGGTTTCTTGGTCAGTTCCATTGGCCAACGGGTGAAAAGCAGAAGTCATGGTTGGGCTGACTGGTCAATCAACATGGCCACAGGATGAAAATTTATTTTCTTTTTCTTCCCTCCAATGTATATCTCCCCATAGACTCCATTCATTTCCAGCTTTGTAGTTAAATTACTCATTGGTCATAAATCCCAAGCACTGCCCCCAAACTCACACCTAGAAAATAAAAAAGTGAGGACATAATTACCACTATAAGTAGGATTGTTTCTTTTATGGAAAGATTAATAGAATAAAGAAGTTAGCATCTTTAGTATATCTAAGTATTTATCTACTGATAATTCATTTAATACATGGAGGACTATAAAAATTTCAAGAAAAGGTACATAGATTTATGGATTTTTCTATATAAATAAAATTAGCTTTCTTTCAGTTTGTCTCCTTGCTATTACATCACACAAAAAATTATCTGCAAGAATTTTCACTAATTTTGGAGAATACAGTTGTGATGGTCCAAGTGAAAATATAGGCTATGTTCTGCATCTAAAGTTGGATTCCTCCACAAAAGAGCCTGAGACAAAGCCTTGGGAATTTATTTGAGAGATGATCCCAGAAGCAGGAAGCATGAAAGAAGAAAAAGCCAATTAAGCTATATTATTGAACTGGTGATGGTTGTAAGCAGCTAGGTTCATTCCTACTGGGGGACCATCTGAGAAAAAGGTAGAATGTGTCTCAGAATGCTCCCACCAAAAACCAAAGTGTCTGAGACATTTATACATGGACTCTTAGCCTCCAATAGTTGAGATTTACTGTGGGTATTACCTTGTATATAGTAACTGTTCATGGCTTTAGGAAAAGTCTTTAGGCAGAAGAACAGAGAGATCCTGGGGACATTTGAGGTAGGATGCCATCAGCATCAGAGGATCAAATTTGCAGCTGTAATTACAGGTAGACTACAAATATATATAGATGCTAAATTATGTAAACAAAATTGGGACCCACCAAAAACATAGGATACCATCCTTCACAGCAGCTAGAAATGAACTGGGGTATAAAGAGAAATCTATGAATTTGCCAATCAAAAGAGAAAAGCTGTTATCCTCATATCATAACTGCCAGTTCCACTGCGTGCTGCCTGTGTGCCTATGTGTGTTCCAGGTGTCTTACATGTATCAATTCATTTAATCCTGACCATGACTATGCCACAGGTACAATTTTTATTCCATTTTTTTAACGATAAGCAAACTAATGATCAGGGAGATTGTCACAGTATTTTAATATACCAATATTAATATACCAGCACACTAGCAAGTCACAAATAAAAAGTTTTCTCAACATCTAGTCAAATTCTCTGGGAAAACAGGACTCAAGTTAGAAATGTCTCAGGGGTATTGAATTGTCAAGAAACACACCTACTGTATATCAGAAGATCCACTCATATAAAACAAGTGCTTATGCGAGTGTACCTGAAGAGAAATTCACACTGAAAGAAATTATGTTTTTTTTAAAAAAGTATTTTTCTCTCCTGCTGGGCATTACCATTGTGGGTCTTTAAAACAGAAGCAGGCTTTTACAATTCCTTAACTCAATAGCACCACTTCAGTGACAAAGACTTGCGGGCCCCATGCAGAGACCTTACTTCTCTTTTGTGGTAACTAATAACTCCCCCACCCTCTGCTTTCTTGGCTTCCAATACAGGTTTTGAATACCACAGGGAATAATATGGAAAAACAAGAAAGAATGGAAAAGGCACCGCTGAAAATTAATGGGTAGAGTTATATCATGTTCCAATGAGCATTTTTATTCTGATTCATTTAATTTTTTTTTAGCAGGTCAGGTGGGTAAATGTGGGCATGACTGAATGAGTCCCAGTAGGTGATACTATAATTTGAAATCCTCTTAATGTTGCCAAACCAAACTGTTAAAATGTGATGCTTGGCAATTAAGACATTTATCCTCCTAGATTGGTATTATTTTCTTTGCTGTTCATGATAGATCTTTTTGTGATTTGAGTTTCAATTCTGGCTCAACTAGAGGGATTTGGTTAAACTGTATTCAACTCTATCCTATTAGTTACCTAGTTAATTCAGTTTCCTGGGATATGAAATGACACTGACAAGCAGATATACATACTGCCACAGAAATTCTTCCCATGTTGCTTAAAAATATAAAAGTGAATAAAAGAGAAAGTAAAAGGAGACACCTAAACAATGTAGAGATAAATGGCGATGGACTTGGATGCAATATGAAAGTTGTCTTGTCCAACCTGTTAACATATGGTCAGACCTGCCAGTATCCTTCTTGGTTCCTTAATTTTTCTCAGAAGGTCTTAATTTTCAAAGCATATGATTCTATTAATAACTGGCCAAAGAATATTTGCATGTGAATTTTTTTTTTAAATCAGAGCCTACAACAGTGAGTATGTTTCTCTCTCATGATATTATAAGAAGGGGGAAATGGACATCTTGGGATTTTTGCTTGTGCTTCAGAACCTCCTTGACACTCTGATACTGTGTGCCCAGTTATGGGGAGACATAATCTGGGGAAAGGATCCATAACTTTCATTAAATTCTCAGAGGGGTCTGAGACCTTTCTGCACAGCACACACACACACACACACACACACACACACACACACACATATATACACACACACACACAAATACACACACACACACATAAAAAACAAGCAAATAAAAAACAAGGCCAGGAGAAAATGAACAACCAATGCTAAGATAATTTGACCTTTTTTTTTTTTTTTTTTTTTTTTTTTGGTAAAAGTAACACCGTACCACCACACCATTGGATAACCAAGAATCTCTCCCTATGACGCCCTCAGAACAAAGCCCTAATTTGACCTTTAATTACTATTGTTGAACAGGTCTTAAGTGACGAACCACTGGCCTTCATCAAGGGGTATCAAGGAGTCATCTATTCTACTACATATTATCTGATCCACAACAGAAGAACTTTCTGGGTCTCTATTTCAGCAAACTGTTCTTCTCCTGAACCCCTTGGCAGTACTCATGTTCTGAAGATAGACAGTCTTAAGGATTGCTTGAATATTCCTCTGTGCCAAGCTCCTGGCTCACATGCAGCACCTATACCAGGCTGTAAGATCTCTATTTCTGTGATCCTACTTAACCCCAGAATGTAATTGTTTTCCTAACCTTATGCCTAACTCCCTCGAATATTTATATAATTATTCTGTGCCTTGCGTATTTCTATAAGCTGCTTTAAATTCTCCTGCAAATAAAAATCATAAGGTAAAGTTACTTGTGAGGAAAGTTAAACCTGGGCAATCAGGTCACACTCCTATCATTTTGCCCCTGACCTTGCTTTATTTTCCCTCCTAGCGCTTACAGCTAACCACCTGACATTACACTACATATCAATTTGTTTATGAGTTTTGTCTGTCACCCCAATAAAAAGTAAATGCAGTCGGTTTCAGGCAGGACATCGGCTAACATGTCCAGCCTTATACCCCAGTGCCTAGAACAAAGTGTAGCCATAACGGGACTTCAGCGGAGATTTGCTGAATGAACTCAGTTATCTGAGCTCATAGAAAAGTTAAGAGACCAATTGTTCCCCAGAGCCCAGCAGGCTAACTTGCTCCTCTGTGCTGTTTTGATTCCTCCTTCTGAACTGTCCAAAGTGTTCAAATAGAATCATGTTTAAGTTCTGCAATCTCTTAAGTTTAGACAGAAATCGGTTCTTTATACATGAATGTTCCCTATTTAAATAACAATATAATTCTTACCACTTGTTTTAAGTGATTCTAAAAGGAGGAAATCATTAGCTTTACAAGCATTGTATAATTAGAAATCTGGGTATATTTTAGCAAAGGCTAATGGGTACATATTTATTTTTCTGTGGAGCTGCTTTTGTGCAGTGCCTTGAAAGGAACTCTTATTAAACTTTTAATGATATTCAAAACAAGCTCTCTTTTATGTTTCTAAAGAAAATTAACATGCTGTTTGTAGCCTTATACCAACTTCAGTTTCATGACCCTTAAATCATCGTTTATACACTCTCAGTGTTCAGCAAAGAAGAAAATATGTCCCATAGAATTTGTGGTTTGTTTTAAAGATGCATGAGAGTACAATTGAGAACCATGCAATTCATAACAAATTCAATCTAGACAAGACAGCATACCATTCAATGCAGCCCCACCTATTTCTTCTTTCCCACAGGAGACTGAAGAATGGAAGTTATTCTATCAAATATGAAATTATGAAACACTTTAATTCTATGACAGCCATACACCAAGGACCAGAAAAATCGTTTCATCTCATAATGTTTTAGAGACCCCAGGCAAATGTAAACAGTAGACACTGCTAGACATTAAGGTTTCATTACAAGCACTAAACAGCTTAACTGAAAATCTACTGATTTATTTGGAATTTCACGGGATTCTGGTGGGAAATTTATTAAATTATTTAGTAAACTTCAACAGAAAAAATTACCATTTACTGAATCTGAATACTGCACTTACAGGCTTACTTATTTCTCACCGTGGTTTATATTAAGGAATATGGTAAAATAACGTCTAGTGTCTAACATTAATTCACCAGTAGCGATCCATTTTAATACTAGACTGTGGGTCTTCCATAAGCTGACTCCCTAGTGATTAAATATTCCTAGGATCTTGTGATGAAATTTACAATGAGGTGATGACCTCTTGTCAGTGAGACTTGTCTGGGTCCCAGAAACCAAGGTTTGGTTTTTACACAGAGAGAATATTCCTCTGTCAACCAGTGTCTTCTGAGAAAACTATCTCCATAATTTCATCATGACTGGTTCCATATAATTCATCTTCCAAAATTTCCAAATATCTAGCACAAGCACTGGATGTTATTCTTCTCTTAAGTGAGGGTGTTCTTGCCAAATATTTATGTCCATAAATTACATATAATTATAGGTGTGTGTCTGTATACATATTCAGATATTATGCACATCTATCCACACACCTGGATATTGTGAGCATCTGTATACACATGGCTGTATACATATATTGTGTGTGTCCGTACACACAGAGACATTGTGAGCAAGTTTACAGATGGTACAATGGAAACAGAGAACTAGGATTAAGCCGAGAAATTCTTTGAATAGTAGGAATTATATGGAGAGGATGGAATGAACAGTGCCAGTAGTGACACACAGTAATCATGCAGAAAAAGAATCCAACAGTATTGATGCAAGTTTATGCATTAGTCAAAAGTCCCAAGAGGTCAGATGACCAAATGAATTTGATCTCAGATAAATCTGGTGGATAAAACCTCTAGGATGATAATGGAGTAGCATAAAATGATAAGTTATCTAAGTGAAAACAACAGTAATTTAAAGCAGGATCTGTGGCTACTAAGACTTGATGACTGAACAGATGGGAAGAGAGGGATGGGTAGAGCTGATCGCAAGGAAGACAGCACAAGGGAATTGTGTCTCTGTGATGAAGTCTGGTTGCATCAGTGACCTGATGAGTGGAAAAGGGAGACAAGAAAGAGAGAGTATGTGTGGAAGTCAGAGGGAGAGATTTGCACATGCTATTCTGCTGGCCTTCAAGATGGAGGAATGGGGCCACAAGCCAAGAAGTGCAGGCAGGACCTAGAAGCTGGCAAAGGCAAGGTAACAGATTCTCCTCTAAAGTCTCTAGCAGCACCCCAGCCCTGCAGACCCATCGATTTTTACCCCAGTGAGATTTCTGATCTACAGAACAAATAAGTCTCTATTGTCCATGTGAATTTTCTAGAACGATCTTATTTTGTACTCATTGGATCCAGTACACTAGAAACAATATTTTTGGTCTGCATAAAATGTATTCATCTTCCATTCTTCCTTCCATCTCCTTAAATTAGGAATGAACAATTTATTTATTTGTGGAGGATTTTTTTCAAGCTAGAAGGATCCAAAGCATCCATGTTGTCTCCAAGTCAAATTTGGCTGTTCAAATCATTCAGCCCAGTAGATCTCATATTAGTTTAGATACATTACTTAAGATACATTTTTAAACCAGTTTAATAATAAAGAGAGAAGTTGATTTTTTTCCTACATTAGCAAGCAATTAAATTAATTCAATTTTCTTTCACCTAATTTTAAAGTTATTTAATCCATTTATACTAGGTCTGTTAGATTAAAGATCCTGAAATTTGTTTGATCACTTAATGCTTTTGTTTGGAGATAAAAGTTAAGCTCTGGTGTCTCTAAATTGAGAAGAAGCAAAAAGTCATTTTTACAGTCCACTTGACATTCTTTCGGTTTCCTCCTTCAGTCACTTTACACGTCCCTCAAGGAAGTGTCTATATATTTTGTCCATCATAACCCAGTTAATTCCTCATCCTGTATGTTTATTCCCATTGAGATGAACAGATCAAGGGCCTCTCTGAGGTGTTTGCCCAGGGCTCCAAAACCATAAATCTGGGACTGCCTTCTTTCCGTGTTGGCATTTGCTGTCCATTAGAGTTTAGATTCAACAAATGCCTCCAATTCCCCTTGATCCAAGACTAACCAAAAGTAGAGTTTATAATCCCTTATGTTGTTATTTTGCTTTAAAAACAACAACAACAAAACCAACAAGGAAAGCAACAAAATACAAGATCAAGCCCACAAGTTTTGAAATCAAAGTAGAGTTTATACAATGGTTCTTAGTCTACCTGCCATGTGACCTTGGACAACTAAGTCAATCTCTTCTAGCTCCCATTTTCTCACATATGTCAGGGAGAAGTTACAGTATTTTAGTTGCTTCTTTAGTTGCTTAAATGAGATACAGTCTTCAAAGCTTTTACACAGCCCTAGCCTTGTGGCAATTGCTCAATAAAACGCCACTATTACTCTTGCTTCTCTTAAATAACTATCTGAG
This sequence comes from Neophocaena asiaeorientalis asiaeorientalis, assembly GCF_003031525.2. Lineage (NCBI taxonomy): Eukaryota > Metazoa > Chordata > Mammalia > Artiodactyla > Phocoenidae > Neophocaena > Neophocaena asiaeorientalis. The sequence continues at coordinate 12,781,156 of NW_020173397.1, forward strand.
TGCAAAACATAACTTTCAACTTTTTTGGGTGGCATCTTCATCTGTTAAGTAAGGGAGTGTGACTAAATAATAACCTTTAGTAGTTATTTTCCCTTTAGTAGTGGAATTCTAAGAACAATATAAACATAAACAGCATAGTTGCAAAAATGAAGGGATATTTAGATAAAAGGATATGGAAAGACAACAATGTTATTTAGATATGTTTCTACAACTGTCTTTTATTAACAATCACTCCCCTATTACCTATGAAGTTCTACCATGCCATAGATCATTTGAGAATATAATGAATGATCTGTGAGGGTTCTTCAATAAAAATTTATAATAAAATAAAAGCAAATATTTATTGTTTATGGCCGGCACTGTTCTGTGTTGTATGTGTACTAACTCATTTGATCCTTGAAACACACACACACACACATATGTATGAATATACACACGCACACATTGGGAAAGTTGTATATGTGTGTATGTGTGTGGGCAAGTTGTATGCGTGTGTGTGTATATATATAAAGATATATATATGTATATATATAAAATCTCCCTAAAATAATACCCTAATATATATTACACACATTATTATATATAATATATACTTATATATTATATAGTTATAAACAATTGATATAAAACCCTAATATTTATATGTGTGTATATATATGTGGAAAGTATATATGTATTATATATATATATTATATACAGTTGATGAGGAAACTCAGGCAGAACTTTCTTAATGTATTTATTCAGCACAATTTTACTTTATCGTTAAATTTTTATCATTATCATTAAGTTCTAACCTTGCAGGACAAAATTGCTTTGTGATCTAACACTCTCTCTACCTTTATACATTTTTTTTTGAAGAACACACTGGACTTTGAGGACATACCTGAATTTCTAATTTGAAAACTATTTCAAATATCTAGGAAGGCTCTAATAAATTTTTATATAGCCTAGCAGGGTCTAAATAAAAGTGTAGAGTGCCAAATATGGGAAATAAACAGATGACTATGTTAATATGAGGCTTAAGTATTGGCATAAAAGTTTCAAACACTTTAAAAGGGAAACTGCGTTAAATAAAGAGTGAAATCAGGAAGCTATGCCCAAGGAGAACGACAACTCTTCGGCAGTACTGTCCAATAAAAATATAGTGTGAGGCATACATGTGAACCATGTGTATTATTTTACACTTTTTAGTAGCTTTTTAAAAACAGCTGAAATTAATTTAACAATATGTCAAACACTTTACATGCAAAATATATTTTCATGTCAACATGTAATATTAAAAATTATTCATGAGATTTATTACTTTCTTTTTGTCGTATATAACTCTTTGAAATCCAGTGTGATTTTGATACAGCACAGCTAAATTCAGACTATGTACATTTCAAGTGCTCAACAATTACATATAACTGGTGACTACCAAGTTGGACAATGCAGGTTTAGGTCTGTCCAAACTGTGGCTGATGTCTAAGGTATTACAATAGGTTAATCTACTAAAATCATGTATTCAATTTTGAGATTCAAGAACTGTTTTAAGATGGTATCTGTAGTTTGTATAGAAATCACTGCTAGTTACAGGTGATAGGTTTCAGCTTTGCAAGTACTGGGATCGTAGGAGGGAGGAAAAAGAACACTAGGCAGAAACAGAGGGTCTAGAATCAAGTCTCGGCTTGATAAAGTCACTTAAAATGCATAGAGCTCATTTTTCTCACCTCTAAATTGGGGAATATTACATATTCTATGTACTTCTCTGCATCGTTCTGAGGATTAAATGAACTAATTTAAGTTAATTTGCAGAGAATATGATATAAAGAATGGTAACGACGATCGTCGTTAAGATAATGGTGATGATTAATGGTTGGTGAGGAGGAAGATGATGTCAGAATCGTTGTTCTTTTTAAACTAAAATCTATATTAAATAAACCTTCCATAGGAAAATAATTCTAAAAATAGATCTTTACTTAAATCATTAAATTATAAAATTGTTAAAAGTAGAACTGTCAGCCAGTTACATAATTACTGAATTTGCTTAACGGTTGTTCTTATTTTATTTATTCACCAAAATTAGATGTTTAGATCTAAAAATATGTCAAGAGATAAAGGAGGTAAGCATGAAGAACATAATGGGAAGGGTGATGTTTATTTCCATGAGCTATATGAATTGGAAGTATATTATAGACAAGGGAAAAGTCATTTTGACTACATTATCATAATAAATGACTATGTTAACATTCTGTGCCAATGAAACAGATAAACTAGAGGGATATTATCTTTTACCAGGAAGCAAGAAATTTTAATAAATAGTTTAATTAATTACTGTCATTAGCTGGATTGTTAGCGATTCATTTATTCTAGACTGGTTTGTCACAAACATCAAATCCTCTTCTAAGAAGAGGACGTGATTGTGTGCTGGAAAGCAGTTAAAGAATTTTAGGAAAAGCATGCAGTGAAAGATATTCATTGTCATTAGCCTTCACTTTTGGTGAAAGAAACGTCAGGCATAACATGAGTGAAAAGTCTGAATTAACTCACAGGTTTGCAGAAGTTTTTTCAAAAGCTTTGTGTATATTAGTCAAAGTGAAGCAGAGACTACATACTCCTGATTTGAGAAAACAACAACAGCATATCTTAAGGTTCTATATCAAAGAATAATAAACAGGTAAAGAATTATATATCTAAGGACAAAATTCATGCTTCCTCCTTTGGTTTGGTTTAGTTAGAGAAATCGGGTTCTCAAATGAAATATTCTACGGAAACCCAATATGTAAAACAATCTAAAGTGGTATCTTTTTAATGTAAATTAATTTTATGTTCAAATTTATATTTTCTTATTAGTGTCCATCAATAAGAAGGCAATTTTGATCAATTAAAATATTTAGGGGCTTCCCTGGTGGCTCAGTGGTTGAGAGTCCGCCTGCCGATTCAGGGGACACAGGTTCGTGCCCCGGTCCGGGAAGATTCCACATGCCGCAGAGCGGCTGGGCCCATGAGCCATGGCCGCTGAGCCTGCGCGTTCGGAGCCTGTGCTCCGCAACGGGAGAGGCCACAACAGTGAGACGAAAAAAAAATTAGAATTAGTTTAAGATTATTATCAAGCTTGGGTTCTCAGTTTCTGTGTTTGTACCTTTATATATGAATTGCTATAAATATTAGGATAAATGATATGAAATTCCTGATACTGACCAATGATAACCAGCAAATATGACAACATCATGTAGTTCAAGGTAACAGCAGTAATTGGATATGTTTGTGTTTCTTAAGTATTTCCACCTGTGATCTTTCTGGTCCTCTTAATTTAGAGCACCCAGAAACTTGAAATACGGTGAAACTTGTTTTAAAGTTTGATCACTAACAATATCAAGAATTTGCTCACCCACACTATCATAAGAGTAAGAGTCATACAGCTACAACTTAGTAGGTTCTACTGAGGGTTCTGACTCACTAAAAAAATACTCTAAAAATGTATATCAAGCAGAAGGAAAATTATGTCACATGGAAAGGCTAAGTTGCAAGAAGAAATGTAGGAAAAGATACTGGCACATATGTGGGCAAGTTAAAAAATCACTAACACTATAAAATATAATAATATTGTCTACTTTGGGAGGAATTAAAACTGAAACACTGGATAATGGTAATATTTAAGTAAGGAGAGATGATCAGAGTAAATTGCTGTAAGGTCTTGTATCATTCTGTAGTATGATAAAAATATTAACTCCAGATGTCATTAAGATAGGCAGACATGTTACAATAGCTTGGGTAATTACTAAAATGATAGACATACAACACAGACCTTCTAAACTAATAAAGTGACAAAGCAGAATGAGAGAAAACTCCATCATCAATCTAAAATAAGAGAAGAAAGAAAAAACAAACAGAAAAAAGACCTGCAGCACAGAAATAAGATGACAACAATAAATGTAAATATGTTAGAAGTCATATGAATGTAAACAGGCTAAAATCTCTAGTCTAGTTATACAAAATTGTCATACTGGTTTTAAAAAATCCAGCAGCTATCTGCCATTTCCAGGAGATAGATCTAACTTTAAAGACTTAGAGGAACTGAAAGACAAAGGATATATCAGGTAAATATTAACTAAAAGAAAATGAGTATAGAAATAATAATATTGGACAAAATAGACTTTAAGAGAAAGATAATTCATACAAATAGTAATAGTTTAGTACTAACTAAGCATAATAGGAATTTAATTCACTAAGAAGATACACAATTCTAAACTTGTATAAACCTAAAAACATAACTTCAAAGTACATAAAGTATAAAATGTCGACTACAAACCTAAATGGGAAGGAAATCCAAAAAAGAAGGGATATATGTATATGTATAGTTGATTCACTTTGCTGTACAGCAGAAACCAACACAACATTGTAAAGCAACTGTACTCCAATCAAAATTAATTTCAAAAAAAGCAAAAAACAATGTCGACTACAAGATGAAAAATAGGCAAGTTCACCATCAGACTGGAAGGATGGTGTACCTTTTGTACAAGCAGGAAAAGACTTACTAGGGATATAGAAAATTTAAACAACACAGTTAGCAAGCTTGATCAGAAATTCCTAATGTCTACATGGTCTTGATTCCCTGACCTCCTTTCCAGAAGAAGGGGGAAAATCCACAGGTCCCTGTTATCTTGAATGCGTCTGGTCTCCTGTGTACCTAGACTGCAGAAGTGTGGGAATGATGGAAGCACAGTTTTCAACAAGCATCACATGGATACGCTGGTTCCCTTCTGAACAAAGAGGGACGTAGTCCCCTGATTCCATGACAAGTAAAGTCCACATTCTATCATGCTTAAAGTAATTGCTGAAACTATCCGGAACAGGACAGTGCCAATACATACCACACACTTTCTTGTCACCACACTGTGTGCTGCTCTGCCCTTAGGAGAACTTTGTCAGAGATATCACTGACATTTCATTGACCTTGTTCTCACCTGCCTGGTTTCAAATGAGCAGATGAGTGCACTTCTGAACTTTAATCCAATGATACCGTGCAGAGTTAAAAATCCCTAATCATTAGCATGTTCTCAAGATTTTCAAACACTGCCTATGCATAGAAATAGGCTGTGTGTGTGTCAGAGGGTAGGGGTGGTATTTCAAATTCATCACAAAAAAAGATGGTGAACCTGGAATTTCAATGTGTTCAAAACTGGTTCACAGGTATTATGAGCATGTATGTTGGGTTTTATTAATTTTTATGTAGTTAAAAATACAGTTAAAAATAAAATCATAATTAAATGTATGAAGAACCACTGAAGAACTCTCAGCAGAGCACAGTTAAGAAAACCACCAGACTATGATCCTGAAGATTGCTACACAGATGCTTAGACACACAGGAATAGCCAAATATGCTCACATTGGGTATTTCCTACTAATGAGTTCATTTCAGCCATCATATGTTTATTCATTATGCTAGTCACTGTGGGGTCAAATCCCTGCCAGCAAGTATATAATCCAAGAACATGCACAAATAACCAACACACACACACACACACACACACACACTATGCAAGACTCAGTGTGGTTAAGTACTATGCGCAGTAAAACTTTCTGCCGAAAGTTATTCACTGACTTGTTTAGTAATTCAATTAAAACTTTTAAAGCTTCTACCAAGTGTCAGGCACCATAGCAGACACTGGAGATGCAACATGGACCAAGATAGATAAGATTCCTGCTCTCTTGGAGCTTGCATCCTAGTTCAGGAGACAGCCCAAATCAAGAAAAGAATGAATGAATGAGTTAGTTCCAAAGAGTGCCAACTTCCTTGAAGGAAATAAAAAGACGATATGTTGACTGCAGTTTTGCAACTTCAGCCCTACTGACATTGTTGTCTGATAAGTCTTGACTGCGGGGGTGATACTGTGTATTGTACGATGTGTGGTAGCATCCCTGGCTTCTACCCACTAGGTACCAGGAGCATCTTCTCAGTTAATGACAACTAGCAAGATCTCCAAACATTGCCAAATATCCCCTGGGGGGAAAATTCCTCCCCATTTGAGAACCATTGTGCAAGATTGATGGGAATGAGAATGAGTTTTTTTGTTTTTGTGGGTTTTTTAATTATTATTATTGGATGGTCAGGAAAGACCTCTTTGAGGCAAAAAAAAAAAAAAAGCCAACCAGGAAATATTTTGGAAGAAAGATTTCCAGGCAGGGTTGAACAGTAAGTACTAAAGCAGTAGGTGATAATGAACTTGAAGTCCTAAAGGAAAAGACAGAGGCTTGTTTGACTAAAGCACAGAAGCAGGAGATGGTATCAGAGAGGCAGACAAGACAAGAAGAGATAGAGCTTTACAGGCTGTGGTAGGAAGTTTAGATTTTTTTTTTTTTTTTAATGCAGTGAGAAGTTTAGATGAAGGAGACAATTTCAGGTTAACTGTGAAGGAAGAAATGTTTCTAGCTAGACATTTAAAGGAGGATAGGCCTGGATTGTTACAGGCTGGAGTGAAAGAAGCACTCCAGGGATTGACAACAGATCAGAGAGGACAGAACCTGTCTGAGGTGGAACAAAGGAGGTGCAGAAATGGAAGTGCAGAATTGTCAGAAATGTGGAATCTAATGCAGGAAGAAGGGACTTTTGAGGGGAAACCTCTATTCCAACCACCACTGGGATGACAATTCAGAGGAACGCTCTCAACGAGAGAGTGTTCTAGGCAACATACCGAAAGCAGCTGTAAGCTGTGGGACCCACTGCATGTGTATAGACTCTGGTTCAGCCCCAAATGTACCCCCTTTAGGGAGGGGGGGCCCAAAGCCAAGTGCAGGCTGAGCTACCTGACAGGAGCCAGAGACCAGGCAGCTAACACAAAGATGTCAATGGCTTGATCCTAATACATTCTTGTTAGAGGTTTACAGAGGAAACACTTTCAGACCAGTAAAGACAAAGATCATGAACTTTAGCTCTTTATTCCAACTCCCTCATTGCTGTACCATTACTACCATTTTAAAAATATTGGCATGTGTGAGGCATTGTTCTAAATGATTTTCTCAGTTAATCTTCTGAACAATCCTATAAGGTAGATTCTCTTATTTTCAGCATTTAAAAAAAAAAAGCACTGGAGTCTCAAGATATTCTGTTACTTGCCCATGGAATCTGAAATCTAAGTAGTTCTAACTCAAGTCCAATCTCTGAACCACCTCATAATACTCAGATAAATCAACCAATACTATACACTGCTCAGATCAATCAAACTGACACAGGTGATTCCCAGCTAATGTCTGGTTGAGGAATAATTAGTGATAAATTGCTAGCATTTGAATACCCACTAGTGCCAGTTATTTTTCTAAGCACTGTAAATGCATTATCTTGTTTCATCTTCACAAAACCCACAAAAAAGGTCTTATCAGTTGTCTCATTTTACAGATGAGAAACCTGAGGGCCAGAGATCTTAACTAACCTGTCCAAAGTCACACAAATAGCAAGTGGTAGAATTGAGATTGTAATTTAGATAGTCAAATGCCCAGGTCTTCCTCTCTAACTCTAAATCATAGAACCCAGTTCTCGTCCAACAACAAGAAACGTTTAGAAACTCTTATATAATCTTATTTCATAAAAATAAGACATATGATTGAAAATACTGCAACATTATTTAAAAGACGTTCACAAAGATGTCTGATAATGTTCTAAGCAGAGGCAATCCCTTGGAAAGCCTCCCTTACTGTGTTTCTGTTTGTGCAGTAGTTCCAAAGAAGATATGATAAAGTCACTTATTAATTCATTTCACATGATATGAATTTCTAAATAAGCGTAGGAAAAGAGGGCTTTGTGCATTGCTTCTGCAGTCTCTTGTTAATGCATAGGCCAGTTAACGAGTTCAGACATGTCCAAGTTACTTCAGGTAAAGATCTGTTGCTACCCCATCTGCACTCCCTCACCAGATCTTCTAACCAAACACAATTTGAGGAATCAAGAAAGACCTAGAGTTGCAGAAGTTACTGTTTGGGGATCTGTGTATTTGACGTCAGAATGACAGACTGTTACTACCGAGGTGTTAGCACACTTCCCGTGGCACCAGTGTGACCTAAGAGATTGACCCAATCTGTTGGTGATGCAATCTGTTGAAAAGTGTGTATTCTCACACAAAAAAATTGGAGGTATTAAAAGGCATCCATGAAGCAGTAAGAGAAAGCCAGTACTTGGCATTAGAAATTGCAGATTTGGGTTCAACGGTACCATTTACAAGCTTTGTGGCCTTGGGCAAGTCACTACAACAGCTCTGAGATTAGGGCTCTTCATTACGCAGGAGGCAACATCATCCTGACCCTGGCTACCAGGCAGGTGGCAGTGCAGATCAATAAAACAATGAATGCAGGGGTGGTTTATGGACTGTATGATGATGCTCTAACAACAAAGGACAACGTTCATACTAGAGATGCCAAACAGCTGTTACACAGTTGACTCTTTACTGAACTGGGGAGAGTACATCTCATCTTTGTCCTCAGGTCTTTTTGACAATGGCAGTGTGCTGCAGTAGAGCTGACTCAAGCCTATGTGCTCTGGAGCTAGAGGAGAGACGAGGTCAACGGGAATAAGATATTTATGCTTCTGGCAGCTGCTTAAGATAGAAACAGAAAATTCTTATTCTTTTAAGGCATTAAATCCAACCTGTCTAGGTACAACTAATGTGAATGAGACAACCTTTGCAGGCCCAGTAGCAACTATCTCTGAAATCTTTAATAGTAATAATACCAAGAACAATAATTGCAGCTCACGTATCAGTTAGCTACTTTTACAAACAAAATGCTCTAAGATTCATAGGCTTAAGAACAGTTATTTATTCTTGGTTCTCTAACTGCATATTGGCTGAGCTCAGACAGGCAGCCCTGACTCAGACTGAGGCCCACTGGGGCTTGGCTTCTCATCCCGGGCTAGACTCGCGTCTGTTCATTCTGCAGCCGAGGCAAATGGGGCAGTAGCTACCTGGGCCAAGGCCTTTTCAAAGCAATGTCAGAGGTGCAAGGGAGCCTGTGTGTCAGCACATTTCAGGCCTCTGATTGAATCTGTCTAGGTCATAGTCACTAGGCATTTACTATGTGTTCAAGCAACTGTATACTAAGAGCTTTACCCCCATTCTTTCATATAATTTTCATAACAATCCTGTAAAGCCAGGCCTATTTTTATCCTCGTTTTAAAGACAAAGAAATGGAAGTAAAGAGAAATTAAGAAACTTTCCCCACATCCTGCAGCTAGTCAGTGGCAGGGTCAGGATTCTCATATAGACAGTGGGACTCCAGGGATTTGCCAGTATATTCTATTGTCTGCTTAAATCCTTAATCCATCAACACTGCAATTAAAATGGGACTAGTTTCAAAGCATTGAATACATCTGGGTTCCCATACCATGGCACTTAAAAAATATATGAATTTTGTTTTATTTATGTTACGAGATATTTGCTCTGCACAAAGCATATATAACATGCATCTACCCTACGATGTCTAATAAAATCAACACATAAATATACCACCCAGAATCTAGAATATTGCCATATCTTCGTATGTTCTTTCTCTGTATCACCCTTCTGCCTCCTCGCTGAAGACAACCGCTCTCTTGAATTTTGTGTTTATCATTCACATGGTTTTTTAAACAGATTGATCATATATATATCGGTGTCAAATAATTTTGCTTGGTTGAAACATCAACTGTGCTCTCATATGTATCTATTGTTAATCCATTTCTTATTGTTATATAATAGTGCATTTAGGGACTTCCCTGGTGGTCCAGTGGTTAAGATTCTACGCTTCCAATGCAGGGGGCACAGGTTCGATTCCTGGTTGGGGAACTAAGATCCCACACGCCATGCGGCGTGGCCAAAAAAATAGTGCATTTAGTGAATATATCACAATATATCAATTATCCTACCAATGAATATTGGGTTTCTTCTAGTGTAATGCTATTAAAAATAAAGCTTCTGTGGACAACCTCACTAGTAATGTATAAGAGTCCCTGTGTGGCACATCCTTGCCAACACTTGGTATTGTCAAACTCATAACTTAGGGGAAGTAAAATAATATTTTATTGTGATGTTAATTTGTATTTCCTTGCTCACTAAGAAGTTTTGGCACATTTTTCTTAGATAATCTACCATATATGTTTTCTTTTCTGTCACCTGCTTATTCATGACCCTGGCCAATTTTCCTACTGGGTTATTTATCTTATTGATTCATATCAGTTATATATGTATTATATTTATATAAAATTGTCCATTACATGTATTAGTAATGCCTTCTCTCAGTTGCGTTTTGTCTTTTCATTCTATTTATAGTAAATAGTGAAAAGATTTACCAATCTTTTCCTTCGTGGTTGGTCTGACTTGAATAGTGTCCCCTTAAAATTCATGTCCACTCAGAACCTGTGAATATGACTTTATCTGGAAATAAGGTCTTTGGAAATATATAATCAAATTAAGATGAGGTCACAATGGATTAGGGTAGGCCCTAAATCCAATCACTGGTCTCTTACAGGAGGGAAATTTAGACAGAGAGAGAGAAGAGCCACAGGGAAGAGGACCACATGACAACAGAGGCGGACACTGGAATGGGGTCACTGCAAGCCAAGGAAAACCAAAGCTTGTCAGCAAAGACCTGAAGCTGGGAAGAGGCAAGGAGTGATTCTTCCCTAGAGCATTCAGAAGGCACAGGGGCCTTCTAGCCTTCAAAACTGTGAGGGAATAAATTTCTGTGTTGTAAACCACCCAGTTTGTGGTACTTTAGTACAGTAAGCACAAGAAACTAATACAATGGTTAACAATTTTTGTGTTATAAATTTTTTTAATCCTAAAGCTATCAAAATACTATATTTTCTTCTAAAATTTGAAATACTTTGCCTTCACATTTAAATTTTTAATTCATCAAGTACTGATTTTGTTTATGGGCATGAAATAGGGAACCCATTATATTGTTTTGTTTGTTTGTTTTCCTATTTGGGTAATAAATTGTCCTAGTACAATTTATTGAAAGGTTCAATTTTTTTCTCCACAACTTTGCAAAGGTTCCACTATATATGAAACTGCCACATAAGTCTGGGTTCCTTTTGGGCCTTCGAGTATGTTCCATTGGTCAAACTGCCTATCACACTATTCTGTGCTGATCATTATAAATGTATTGTAGTTCTTCCTATCTGGTAGAGCTAATACTTTCACGTTTTTCCTCTCTTTTTTCTTCAGGAGTCTCTTGGTTGTTCTCAGGCATTTGATCTTCCATTTAAATTTAAAATCAGCTTGTAAAGCTCATTTTTAAAAGTCTGTTGGGATTTTGATTAGAATTTTATATAATCTATAGGTCAACTTGGAAGAATTAACATTTTTATAATATTAGCCTTTCTATTCATAAAAGTGATTACCTATTATTATTTATATTTTAAAATGAAGTAATAAAGTGTTATAATGTTCTGCACATCAGTCTTACACACTTACTATTGAATTTACTCCTAAGTACCATATATTCTTTTTTTTTTGGATTGAACCCGCACCCCCTGCAGTGGAAGCGTGGAATCTTAACCACTGGACCGCCAGGGAAGTCCTGTAGGTACCGTATATTCTTTGTTACTCATGTAACATCTTTTCAAAATTGTGTTTTAAAACTTTTTGCTTATATATGATTGCAATCTTGATTGCCAGTATTATATCCACCTTGCTAAATTCTATCGTGTTAACTTATTTATACACAACTCACAGTTTTCTATGAGAATAATCACATGCCAAAAAAAGACGAGAGCTTGGTTTCTTCCTTTCCAATACTTATACTCTCTGCATCTCTTTCTTTCCTTGCTGTACTGGCTGGATCTCCAGTATAACGCTGTATAGTAGCAGTAAAAGTGGGCATCTTTGTCTTGTTCCTAGGTTTAAATGTAATGCTTCTACTGTTTTACTGTTTAGAATTATGTTTGCTGTAGGTTTTCATACTCCTTAACAGATTAAAGAAATTCTTTTCTATTCATAGTTTGCTAAAAGTTTTATCACAAATGAGCTTGGAATTTATTAAGGGCTTATTTGACATCTATTGAAATTATGAGGTTTTTATCGTTCAGTGCATTAATGTGGAAAATATATGAATAAACTTATTTAAAAGCCACTTTATAAGAGGTATGATTGACACACAAAAAGCTGTACACACGTGTAAAGTATACATCCATGAAACCATCATGACAATCTATGCCATAAACAAATCCATCACTTCCAAGTTTCCCCCACCCTCTTTATTTATCATTAGTTTTGAGTGTTATAAAAACATTGTACATAATATCATATTCTGAGCAAATTTTTAAGTATATAATACAATATTGTTAGCTATAGGTACTATGCTGATCTCCAGGGTTTACCCATCTAGCATAACTGAAACTTTGTATCCATTGACTAATACCTTCCTGTTTTCTCCTTCTCCAGGCCTCTGGCAACCACCATTCTACTCTCTTCTGTGAGTTTGACTATTTTAAACTTCTCATGTAAGTGGTGTTCTGTGGTATTTGGTCTTCTGTGTCTGGCTTATTTCACTTAACATAATGTCCTCCAGGTTTATCCATTGTCACAAATGGAAGGATTTCCTCATTTTATAAGGGTGAATAATATTCCACTGTGGGTATATACCACATTTTCTTTATCCTTTCATCTGTTATGGGCATTGAGGTTGTTTCCATGTCTCGGCTATTACAAATAATGCTACAATGAATATGAGGTCACAGATCTCTTCTATAGTGATTTCACTTTGTTTCGATATACACCCAGGAGTGTTATTGCTAGATCGTAAGGTAGTTTTATTTTTAGTTTTTTGAGGAACCTCCATACTCTTTTCCAAAGTGGCCGTACCAATTTACATTCCCACCAACGGTGCACGTGGGTTACCTTTTCTCCACACCCTTGCCAACCCTTGTCATCTTTTGTCTTTTAAGTAATAGCCATCCTAAGATGTGTGACATTATATCTCACTGTGGTTCTGATTTGCCTTGTTCCTGATGATTAGCCGTGTTGAGCATCTTTTTGTATACCTATTGCCTATCTGTTTGCCTTCTTTGCAGAAAGGTCTGTTCAGTTCTTTTGCCCATTTTCAAATTGGGTTATGTGTTTTTTGCTATTGAGTTGTAAGAGTTCCTTACGTTTTTTGGTTATTAACCCTTTATCAAATACATAGCTTGCAAATATTTTCTCCCATTCCACAGGCTGCCCTTTTTTGTTGTTGATTGTTTCCTTTGCTATGCAGAAACTTTTTAGTTTGATATAGTCCCACTTGTCTATTTTTGCTTTGGCTTCCTGGGCTTTGGTGTCATACCCAAGAAATCATTGAAGAAACACTTAATGTTAACTTACCTTTGAATCCGTGGAATAAATTCAATTTAGTTTTGATGTACTGCCTTTTGTACAGATTGCCAAATTTTATTTTGCTATTATTTTGATTAATATCTTTGCATTTATACTTATGAATGACATCACTTCTTGTTTCCACTTTGGCTCATAGAATGGAATTGTGGAGTAGTCTCTCCTTTTGTATTCTGTGAAAGAATCTGCATGAAATTGGAATGATTTGTTCTTTGAGAGTGTTGTAGAATTTTCCTAGAAAGCCATCTGGGTCTGGTGCTTTCTTTGTACGAATGAAAGATTTGAGGGATACAATTAATAAGGCTTTATAAATTTATGAAAGATTTGAGGGATACAATTAATAAGGCTGACTCTACAGAAAATACACACTAAACCTTGTGCCTAACAACTAAATGGGACACATTCTTCTTAAGTGAACATGGAACTTTTATAATATATTACCATGTTTTATGCCAAAAAGTAAGACTCAGTCATTTTCAAAGAACTAGCAATATTGAAAAGATTAATAAAATAAATAATATCTAATAAGATGGACACATGCCAGCCCTTTCATAAATGAGAATGCTATAGAAATATCCTAATGTGATGTTAGAGTGCCTCTCTCTGTGAGTCTAACAATTTTTTGCTTTATATTTTGTGAGGCTATTTTGTGAAGTGGGTACATGTTTAGAATTATTGCGTCTTCCTAGTGAGTTGAGACTTTCACTTTTATTTAATGACTTTCTATGTCTAATAATCTTTGAATTAATTTTTTCTGTATACATTTACATGCATGAACCACACGTGTTTATTTTCTAGCACAGTTCTAATGTCAAAGAGCTGGCCACACTGGATACAAAAACAGACTTTCATTTGTCAAATATCTGATAATTTTTGACAACTTTTAAAAGTTGGTTGCTCATTTTTATTCCACCTTTTATTTCTTTAAATGGTTCATACAGTGATTTATATTCTGTATCTGATATCCCTACATCAAGTAATTAGGTGCTTAAATTTGATTGCTAGCTTGCTTTTGCTGACTCTCCCTCGTGGTGATTTCTGAGCTCCTATTGGTTGACCTTGACGAATTGGGAACCTGGGGGTGGGGGTGGTGCACTACGGTGAGGATACCTTGCAGTATGCAGGCTTTGCTTTTGCTTCTGCTGAAAGTCAGGGGATACTACTAGCCTGGGAGGATTGCAGACCCCTCGGGGGCCGCCGGCTTAATCTAACAATCTCGGGCTTGGCTTGTCTAATTACCCTTGACAGTCATGTTCCAATAAACCTAGAGATAAACAGTACACAAGTATATACAGACATGGTATATCTGATAGTGTATAAGGTAACTATTCTACAGCATTTTATATCCTCCTCGTCCCATCATTGACTCCAGCTACTGATGTCATCATGGATTTCTTCCAAGTTTTGACCAGCTTTGTGCTGTCACAACCTCACAGTGATTCACTCGTTTTGAAGGTTGGGTCAGTTTCCAATATTTTACTCTTTGCACTTTCAGTGTCATGAAATAGCTCCAATACTTCTTTCAATGTGAAGTTTTTGCCAGTCTTCACGTATCTCTTGATTCTTTCCCCAAAATTTATCTAAGAAGTCATGGCATGTGGTACCTACAAGAAGCTGCTTAATTCCTGGGCCTGTGAGGTAGTTGATGTCCATGGGGCTACTTCTGACCTTGGGGGCTGGGAGCAGATGGATAAATGTGTCCTTGTCCTTAAGGTGGATAGCTTAGGTGGGGCCCTAGTCTATCAAGATTATTAAGATAAATGGCCTTATAAGAAGAGAAAGCGAAAGATCTCTCTCTCTCTCTCCTTGTGTGCAAGCACACATACAAGCTCGGGAGCGTGAGGGAGATTACTGCCACCTACGAAGCAAGAAGAGATGCATCAGAATGAAATCTACCTTGCCAGCACCTTGTTCTTGGACTTCTCAGCCTCCAGAACTGTGAAAAATAAATTTCCGTTTTTTTAAAATCACCCAGTCCGTGGTATTTTGTTATGGCATTCCAAGCTAAGACAAAGTGTTTTATTTCTTTGTTAAAAAAAATCCTGTCAAGAGTAGTTTAAACTCCGCTTGCCTTCTTTGCATCATATAACTTAACGATACTGAGCCAGCATCTCTTCTATGGAAAATTGTCATACCCTTTTCTAAGTATGAATCAGCTTCCAACATTTTATCCTTGAGTTTCAATGTCATGAAATATCTCCAAGAGCTCCTTTACTGTGAATTTTTTTGCTGATGTTACATCCTCTAGGACACCTTCCTATTTTCATCACAATCCCTTTCCTCATTTATGCTGATAAGCTTGCCTTCGCTAAGTCCCTCTGACTGTACATCTATGTAGGTTAAAAGACGACATGTCTATCGTTTAATCATTTGAATCCTACATCTGAAAACTATTAGCTGTGTGATTTGACAAATTACTTATTCTAATTTTTTTGAGTCTTAACATTTTCATTTGTAAAATGGAGCTAATAACAGCACTTAGCATTGTTTTTGTTTTTTCTTATTATTCATTAGGCACTTTTACACCAGGTAGGATGCTAAAAATGTTAATATGGTAATGCCTAGGAAATATTACATTTAATATTTCTTTTCCGTATAGATGTTAGTGTTTTCCATATTATTTGGTAAATGTGTATTTTTTTAATTGATGTATATTTTACTTACAATATGTGTTAATTTCAGGTGTACAGCAAAGTGATTCAGTTATATTTTTTTCAGATTATTTTCCATTATAGGTTATTATAAGATATTGAATGTATTGATAGTTCCCTGTGCTATACAGTAAATCCTTACTGCTTATCTGTTTTATATATAGTAGCTTGTATCTGTTAATCCCAACTTCCTAATTTATTCCTCTGCCCTTGCTTTTCCCACTGGTAACCATAAGTTTGTTTTCTATGACTGTGAGCCTGTTTCTATTTTGCATAGAGACTTTTTAGTTTCCACATAAAAGTGATATTATGTAATATTTGTCATTCTCTGTCTGACTTACTTCACTAAATATAATATTCTCTAGGTCCATCCATGTTGCTGCAAATGCCAATATTTCATTCATTTTTATGGCTGAGTAATATATTTTTTGGATTTTTTTGGTCTTCCCCCAAAGATGGCTTACATGTTTAAAAGACACTCTGCTCACCTCAGTTGCTATTTACCCATAAGATTAGAATACCATTCAGAAAAGTCATGATCTGCAAATGAATATGAACGGTCTCTTTTCATGTGGCTTATTTTTAAAGAATAATTAAAATAATTAGTGGTTAAGTATACTTGGCTCAATGCTTCTTGTGATCTTTCCACTAAGGTTACTAGAAATGAACCAATGCACAGAAGCAAGTCAAAATAATATCACCTAAAAATGACTATACCCTTGATTTATAAAGCCTCTTGCAACACAATACTTAAACTAAGAAACACCAACTTTTAAAGTCCTGCCGCCAGTTTCTGTAGAGTAATGCTGTCTTACTATAATTTCTATTATTTTAACTTTTTCTTATCTATTTATAATTTATTGAGCAATCCACAAAAATGCTATTTTTTAAAATTTATTTTTAACATTTTTATTGGAGTATAATAGCTTTACAATGGTGTGTTAGTTTCTGCTTCATAACAAAGTGAACCAACTATATGTATACATATATACCCATATCCCCTCCCACTTGAGCCTCCCTCCCACCCTCCCTATCCCACCACTCTAGGTGGTCACAAAGCACTGAGCTGATCTCCCTGTGCTATGCGGCTGCTTCCCACTAGCTATCTATTTTATATTTGGTAGTGTATATATGTCCATGC
>NW_020173397.1:12798315-12817931 GCF_003031525.2 Neophocaena asiaeorientalis asiaeorientalis
ACTTTGGAGAAATACCAATTGAGGTCTTCTGCCCATTTTTGGATTGGGTTGTTTGTTTTTTTTATATGGAGCTGCATGAACTGCTTGTAAATTTTGGAGATTAATCCTTTGTCAGTTGCTTCATTTGAAAATATTTTCTCCCATTCTGAGGGTTGCCTTTTGGTCTTGTTTATGGTTTCCTTTGCTGTGCAAAAGCTTTTAAGTTTCATTAGGTCCCATGTGTTTATTTTTGTTTTTATTTCCATTTCTCTAGGAGGTGGGTCAAAAAGGATCTTGCTGTGATTTATGTCATAAAGTGTTTTGCCTATATTTTCCTCTAAGAGTTTTATAGTGTATGGCCTTACATTTAGGTCTCTAATCCATTTAGAGTTTATTTTTGTGTATGGTGTTAGGGAGTGTTCTAATTTCATTCTTTTACATGTAGCTGTCCAGTTTTCCCAGCACCACTTATTGAAGTGGCTGTCTTTTCTCCAATGTATATTCTTGCCTCCTTTATCAAAAATAACGTGGCCATATGTACGTGGGTTTATCTCTGGGCTTTCTATCCTGTTCCTTTGATTTATTATTGACTTTATAATATATAATTCCCTAGTCAAATACTAATGAAAACTTTAATTCTCCAAATATCACATGTCCTCTAGAGATTTACTATTTTGATAAACAGTTTATTGTTTGAGCTGCAAAAGGGGAACTGACATGTATACATGGGCTTCTTCTTTAATTTAAGCATATGCTAAGAAAAGGAAGCCACATAGGTGTTTCTTCTACATAGAATTGGTTTTAGGATTGTAATGCAAAAGACCACTTTGAAAAGATTGTTTTCTAACTTTAATCAGACCTTGATCATATTTAGGAAATATGAAAAAAAAAGATTGTTGCATTAAAAGTTTGTTATTTAAATGAATATAAAGCATGGGTTAGTCATTCCTGACAGTTTGATGAGATAAGGGAGGTTAAAAAAAAACACACACACACAAACTAGCTGCTATCACTCTTGACTTAAATCTATAATTTTTCTGTGTTCTGTTTCCATGAAGGTGAGTTTCAGGTGAAGAATAATAACTCTGAATAGAGGTATAACTCTGTGAAGAATAATATCTTCCATCTAATCAGAGGTTTCTTTGAATAATTATCTTCTTGGCTAACCTGGAACACTGAGATTATATATTTATAAAATATATTACATATATTATATACATATATAATAGATTATATTAATAGATTATATATAATCTCAGTGTTCCAGGTTAGCAATTATAAAAAATATATTTTTAATATAAATATATTATATATATGTATATAGTGATATATGTAAAATATAGGAAACTTCGATCATTACAATATTTTAGGTAAGGTAGCCATACTGGCTAAAATAAAAGCAATGGAAAATAACATGGGTTAGGAGCCCTCATATATTTCTGATGTGAGTGTTAACTGGCAACCACTTTTGGAAACTGACATTTTCTACCAAAGATGAAAACAGGCATGGTCCATGACCCAAAATTTCCACTCCTCGGTACATTCACAACAGAAATGTGTACATGTTCATAAAAGATATGTATTTGAATATTCATAGCAGCATTATTTTTAGTAGCCCTGAACTGGAAACTACCCAAATGCTCATGCCACTGGAATGGATTTATAGCAGGATATTCACTCATCAGGAATAAGGATGAACCATCTGAATGTCATGCAGTCTCATGGATCAGCTTACAAACTCAATGCTGAATAAAAGTCAGACACACAGGGCTTCCCTGGTGGCGCAGTGGTTGAGAGTCTGCCTGCCGATGCAGGGGACACGGGTTCGTGCCCCAGTCCGGGAAGATCCCACATGCCGTGGAGCGGCTGGGCCCGTGAGCCATGGCCGCTGAGCCTGCGTGTCCAGATCCTGTGCTCCGCAACGGGAGAGGCCACAACAGTGAGAGGCCCACGTACCGCAAAAAAAAAAAAACTTAAAATTTCCAAAAAAACAAAAGTCAGACACACAAAAAGTACATACCATATGATTCCATTATATAAAGTACAATGTAGGCAAAATTAGTCTATCTTGTGAAAAGTCAGAATAGTTGTTATTCTGTGGGTTAGGGGAGTCATATCTGAACAAAAGCATGAGGGGGCTTCTAATGTGCTTGTTTGTGAGTGCTGCTCACACAGGTGTATACAGTTTGTGAAGCTATATTTAACTGTACACGTCCATGTGTACATTCCTCCATGTAAATGATAGCTAAATAAAAATGTAGGCCTATAAAATAAAAATAAAATGCTTGTGACAAGATGATTTCATTTGCTCAATTCAATTTATACACTGTCTTTATGTTAATTTGAGAATAAACAGCTGTGTACATAGTAACAAGACTATCTTCTTCCTTCCAGAATATTCTTTACAAATTAACTAGTGATACATTCACAAAACATGATGCAAAGTCTAGTTCTTCTACAAAATGGATGGAGTAGTGTTTCCATAGTGTTGCAGTAGCATTGTTGTAGTTCTGCCACTTATTTTCCTGATAGGCTTAACTAGGTTAACACACCTGAAGATTGCAAAATAAATATGTTGCACCCCGCTTCAGAAAGGCATTTTATTACACAAACATTAAAATCTGTTCCTTTAGAAAATATAGCATAGTTAACTGGATTTGCATACTATTGAGGTTTAGGGTCAGAACTTTGCTCTTAAAATAAAAAGTATGTAGAGTCGAAATTACCCCTGAAAATTCTCCAGTAATGTGACAGACCAGAGATTGAATTACAACTCACAACCCTACAAGATAGATGATTTTTCCTCTAACACTAATTTGACCATTTTTTCCTCTGATTTACTATGAGATAAAGGAGCTGGCTTGAATTTAGAGCCATATTACTAAAAAGAAACAAAAATATCAAAATCACATCCATCTCAGAGGCACCTGGAGTTGTAATTACCTGAGCTAACAGTAGATTTATAGTCCCCAAATCAGAGTTCCTGTAGGACACACATTCGTTGTGTAAAACGGCTGGCTAGTTATCCATAATACTTAAATTATTTTCTCTTTCATTCTCTCCCAATCCCCAGATCTGGCCCCTCTGTGGTGCACCCATAGTTGAATTCACAAAAATTAATTCCAGATATGGAACTCCACTGTACTAAGAAAAGGCCTGAACTTTATAGCCACACAGATCTGGATTAATGGCCTGGTCTGTCACTCACTGTCAACTGATGAAACTTAGTTTACTGATCCGAAAAATGGGAATGATATCTTACATTGTAGTGGTAAACCTGAGAGATAAATGTATATAAACACCTCATGAGTTGTATAGTATCTCGCACATTTGGAGTTCTCAGTAAATTACAACTTTTATTATTGTGGTAGAAGGATATGAAAACAAATAAAAGATATGGAATTAGTATGACATATTCCCAAAACAGAGTTAAAATTAATTACTCTTTTTTAAAACTTTTTGGAAAACAATTAAAAAAATTTTAAATACATACATTTCACCCAACTCAGGGTCCTTGCCGTAAAGCTCAAGACCATGTGACAAAAGGGGTTTCCTTTCAAGGGCCCATTCTTTTGGAAGACTGACTTTGAAGGCCTTCCAGCATGAGGTGGAGTCTACTTCCCAGCCCCTTGGAGCTGGGATGGCTTGTGGTGTGCCTGGCAAGAGAAGGCAGTAAAAGGGGGCAGAATGCCCCTTCCAAATTTGGGCCTCAAGAGGTCACTTGATACACCACTTTGTTTCTGGGTACTCTGCCTTGGTCATGGAACAACCTCTGGCTAGCATGCAGGAGTTGGGAAGACAATGTGAGTCACAGGCCAGTCAGCCTAATTGTGATCCCAGACATGCATGAGAGCCCAAACTAATAAGCAGAGCCAACCTGCAGCTCTATCATGGTCACTCCCAAATGGCCGCACACACGTGAGGGAGACCGGCCCACACTAGGACAGCCCAGCAGAGTCGTGAACCAAATAAATGCTTGTTATTTTAAGTCATCACATTTTGGGTGGTTCTTTACTCAACTGTACTTAACTGACACACAGCTCATACCCTTTTTTTCATCAGTTCTTCAAAATTTTCTTTTAACCCTAAATCATTAGTTGCATTGAGGCTCAGCTACAACTTAGTATCCCTATATATTATGTATTGTTACATAATATATCATGTATTGTAACAATACATAATATATAGGAATACTATGTATTATATTACAGTAGTATGTTCAGAGAGCCCACAAGATTCCATTGAGACATTCGTACACAGAAACCTGGAGTTGGTTTTATAAAAATGCCCCAACTTGCATCAGAACCTTCTACATTTATTTCTCAGTGGAACTCCTGCAGACCTACAGTGATAAAGCCAATGCTTAGACAGTAATTAACAGTTTGATCTGGTCATTTTCCATCTGTCACATTATAAAAAAAATTATTTAATCAACATATGTACAAGAGACTTTTGTCAAGGTACTGGGGTAGGCACCTTATTATTGATATATAATTAGGAGACACCTAATTGAGGAGATCAGCTTTAATTTCAGCTTAGAACTGTGAATAATTACGTAGGAGAAGTTACTTTTAATCTTATTTTCAAATTTAAATAGGCACATAGAGTGAAACTTAAATTTGTCTTCTTCCCTCTGCCTCATTCTAAAGGCAATCTCATTGCCAACTCCTATGCATCCTTTCAGAGATACATAATGTATACATAATGTATATGTATACACAAAAGTATATGTATGTATACATAATGTATATATATACACAAAAGTATATGTATGTATATTTATGTGTAGAGATGTATACTTGCTCCCCTTCTTGCTCCTTTGCATTTTACAGTTTATCTTGGGAATCACATCATATCAGTATAGACAGATTTTAAGGTGGAACCTTCAACAAGACAAGCCAAGTCAAGGGATACAGAGGTTAATGCTGTTGGGTGACTGTGATTACAAGTCTTCCAGTCTCTGGAAGGGTGTTAAAAACTTCAGATTTTTGATTCAACTTTCAAATTTTTTATTCCTTTCATTGAAGAAAGAGACAGGGTATGATTTCCAGAAAGATGGGGGTCATTAGAGATCACTTCTCCCCCTCCATATAAACCAACATTTAATGAACTTATACTATGTGTTGAGCCCTGCAGAAGTCACTGATTTTAATAAAATTAGCCCCAGAATATGAAAGAGCAGAAAGGATTGAGCTTCAACTTGAATCAAGTTCCTTTAAGTATATAATTCTTTAAAAAAAAAACAAAACATTTATTGCCTTAATGATATTAGCAAGTCTTATGTTTTCTAAGAACGCCTATGTGAGGAATCAATCTACATCCTTAGATTCTAAGGAAGGCAGCTGTGCTATTGAATGTCAAAATGTCTGATTTATAGACCAAAGCCCGGAAGTAATTAGATCATTCAGGAAGTGATGGTGCAGATACAAGCCCTCAGTTCAAGGATCAAAGGCCATAACTACTCAGAAGCAGAGTTATACAACTCAGGACTCTACATATTTCAGAGTTTTTTTTGTGGCTTGATGATTGCTCTTCTTGAAATTAGCCTTAGAAATAGTTTAATGCACTACACCCACACATCTAAATTCCTTTATGCACCCAGGACAGAAAAGAATCAGAGATACAGTTCCTAAATTTTTGAAACAGTTTTCAGTCTATATTGCATATTGAAGAAATACAAGTTGTTTGGGTTTTTTTTTGTTGGTTTGTTTTCATTTTACAACCTACTTCAGATGACGCTAGCTAAGTCCTAAAGACATGAAGTCAATAAGATAGTAGCAAGTTATTACAAGAAATTGAATCTGCAGGTCTTTTCTAAATAATCAGATCAAATTCCGGGTGCATTTTCTATCATAAAAATTTCAAAGCACTTAAAATCTGGGACAGACTTTTTCAGCAATGTTACAGGAACTAATGTGGGAGGAAGAAAGGGAGGGGAAGGTAGAAAAAAGGGAGGGGAAAGAGGAAGAGGGGAGAGGAAAGAAAGGAGAAGGGTGGGGAGGGGAGAGAGGAAGGAAGGAAGAGAAAGAACCAGCGTAACTTACTCCCAAAACTTCCTTCCATGAAGAAGCAATTCTATTAGAGAGAGACTCTTAGATTACTCTGAGGGCTAGAAAATATTCTTATCTGGACTTTAAATTGGAAGATTACTGTGTATGCTGGTTTTATCACAGATGAAGCAGCAAATTTTCTTAGAACATCAGCAAATGGGCTTCAGAGAATTGTACACTGAACACAGTGACTGCTACAAAAATAACGCTTTGGGTTTATTTCTGATTAGATGAGAACCTATAAAACACTGACTGTTTCAAAAGAGAAATGTGAATCAAAAATTCTGTCTGAGGAAACACTGACATGAACACCTGGGAAGGTAGGGGTGGGAAACAGTTCTCACTATTTTTTTCCCTCTATTATATTTTCTCTTCCTGATAATTTTGGGAATAACATCATGTCCTATATTCATTCCTCCACTTACTGTTAATGCTCTGAACTTTCTGTTTCTGCCTGGCAGGGATCCATCAATCCACAATCTTTCCACTATTAAATCTATATCTCAATATAGGTCACTTGAGTCAAAATTACTCACTTATGGATAAAATATAACCCTCCACTAGAGGGACATATTTTTATCTCAACATTCAAAGAGTCGCCTTCTTAATATTCCCCAGTGTTAATGGAGGTTACACTCATAACTCTTCTGGAAGAGATAATAATTCAGAAATATACTCTCCCCTTGATAATGAGGCATAACTTGTATCAACATAAAATGAGAATTATGTGACTTAGAGGAGGCAAGACCAGACCCCTTAGTGTAGCCTAAGGGTGAAAGTTGTGACTCCTCCATATTGTGACAGTCTCCCCTGAAAGCATACCAGCATCTATGAAAACGCCGTCATTACCTCCATAGCTGTTGCCTAGAGCCCAAACAGTGAGAACAAAATTAAAAGAAGCTCTATATCAAGTCAGTATGTTGTCAGTGTCACTGAACATCCCTCATCCTTTATTTTAAATAATGGCATATTGTATTTCCTAGTAAGGGAGACTCACTTTGCTATTATACAGTTGACCACAAGTGATAGATTCATTTTCTTAATCATATTCTCTTATTGTTATTTACAGAAGGGCCATGTGAAGCTTTTACCCCAAATCCTAATTTAAGTTTAAATCACTATAACTATGAACTGTTTTACACATTTCGCAAGATAAAAATGCAAGTTTGGGCATCAATCAGATGCTTAACGAAGACCGTAACACTTAGACAATTCCAATTAAAAACTAAGTTTTTATAACATTGAAAAATCCACTGCATGTCCAAGTGGTATATTGTAGATATTATTTAGGAATTTTTACCTTTAAATCCTCAGGTTTTCCTGTTCATGTGTTACATAATCAAACACAAGGTATATTACCCATATCACCTGTTTTAAAAACTAACAGTAAATACAAGCCCCACCAATTGAGCTTGTGGATTTACCAGACACCTTACAAGAACAGTTCACAGAGAGAGAAGCTTTTTAAGTAAACTCACATATGGAATTCACCTGCGGGTGGACAATTGGGCTAAATAAGACACCAAACAGAACCCAGAGGCACTACCATGTATAAAATAAATCAGCTAATGTATTTTACTCTTAGGAAAGTGTACTCACTAATGACTTATTTACTCTTATTTTAGACATACTTTGAACAATTTTAGTTATTTCAGTTCCCTGTTCAAAGGCTATTGTAAAAGACAAATGATAAAGGGAAGGGGAGCTGGTAAGACACACTTTGAGCAAGAAGTGGTGTCTAACACTGAGGGAAAGGAGAGAATAATATAGCATCTGACACAGGTATTCAAAAGTTTAGCTCTGCGGGACCAGGAAGTGCATCTCATGACACCACTATTGTCCACAGAGCTCAGTAACAGCAAAAAAGATAATCTTAAGGTATCTTACACAAAATACAAAATTCTGTTCAAAATACTGTTTAAGTTAGCAGAGAAAGCTAATAGAAAGGCTTTCATTTTATGGCTAAGTTTTTGTTGCCACTGTTAAGGGTTTACTCATAGAAGAGATAACTATAATTAGCAAGCAAGTCGCCTATGAGGACTCAGACTTTCCAATATCATAGGGTCAACAAGGTTATTGCGTGTGCTTGGATCGTGAACTACCAGGAATCTATTTCATTCAACCCATAGTGAGCTCCTATCCCAGGCAAGACACCTGCTCAGGAAGATGCATTGGGAAAGAATGACCTTATTAAAAATACTAGTTAAACTTTCTCATCCATTCAACTTAATAAATTCATTAATCCAGTCACTAATTACAATGGCTGTTAGAAATGTTTTAAACCTATGCCTACATCCTCTTCCTCATCCTATCAAAACACAGCTTTAACAAGGAAAATGGATTACAATGATGATAGCAAACACTTTAACTAGCACTAGGTAAGTTTCAGGCACTGTTTTAAGCCCTCTATATATTGCTGCATTTAGTCCTTACACCTTCCTGAGAAATAGGAAAATTTATCACTCTTATTTCAGAGATGAGGAAACAAGCAGAGAGATTAGGAAATTTTCTCAGGATCTCACAGCTAGTAAGTGGCGGAACCAGGTTTCAAATGTCAAAGTTGCTCACAGGGAGGAGATAATTAGCATCACCATGAATACGGATTTCTAAAGAAATCCTTATATTAATGATATATTTTATATAATATAAGGATATAAATGATATATTTTATACAAAATAAGGATATAAATCCTTATATTAATGATATATTTTAAGTATCATGAGTGCCAATTATCCTAGATCTGGAACTATCAATGTGGTATACCTAAGTTTAAATAAATGTATAAAACTCTCCAAAATTTGTCATAGTTTGTTCCAAGGTATTGGCTTTGCCTAGAACCAGTTCAAATGCAAACTGCCTCAGTGGGCCTGAATGTCGGAAATATCAGATAGCCTTATATGCAATGGCCTAATAATATTTTCTGTTAAATCTAGTTTATTATGCAATATTCAACTTTTGCCATCAATAATGGATCATGAGAATTAAAATTTCAAATAAATAAAAAAATACAAACCATACAAATGAAAACAAATAATAAATGCTGGAGAGGGTGTGGAGCAAAAGGAACTCTCCCACAATGTTATTGGGAATGTAAACTGGTACAGCCACTATGGAGAACAGTATGGAGGTCCCATAAAAAAACAAAAAATAGAGCTACCATATGATCCTGCAATCCCACTTCTAGGCATATATCCAGATAAAACCATAATTTGAAAAGATACATGCACACCAATGTTCAGAGTGGCACTATTTACAATAGCCAAGACATGGAAGCAACCTAAGTGTCCATCGACAGATGAATGGGTAAAGAGGATATGGTATATATATACAATGGGGTATTACTCAGCCATAAAAAAGAATGAAGTAATGCCACTTGCAGCCACATGGATGGATCTAGAGATTATCATACTAAGTGAGGTAAGGCAGACAAAGACAAATATCATATGATATCACTTATATGTGTCATCAAAAAAGGATGATACAAATGAACTTATTTACAAAACAGAAACAGACTCACAGACGTAGAAAACAAACTTATGGTTGCCAAAGGGGAAAGGTGTTGGGGAGGGATAAATTAGGAGGCTGGGATTAACATACACACACTACTATATATAAAATAGATAACAAACAAGGACCTACTATATAGCACTGGGAATTATATTCAATATTTTATAATAACCCATGAGGGAAAAGAATCTGAAAAAGACTATGTACATACACACACCTATACATATAACTGAATCGCTGTGCTGTACACCTGAAACTAACACAATACTGTAAATCAACTATACTTCATAAAAAAGTAAAGAAATGAAAACAACTGTATGCATGAGAAAAGGGTCTTTCTCAAATTAACGTTAGAAACACTGGATTCTTTTGGTTGCACATGGCAGAAACCTATATCAAACTGGTTTTAGGCAAAAGGAGGTGTGCAGGACATGTTTCATTCGCTCATGACACTGCAAAGTCACAGGTTCAGCTGACTGCAGCAGCACGAACATTGTCCCTAGGGCTCTGTTGTACTTAGCTTTTAACTCTTCTACCTTGGTGAGGGCTGCATTCTCAGGCTTTTCCAACAAGGTGCAAAAAGCTGCAAGTCACTCCAACACTAACTTACATCATTGAGTTGATATAAGTTTCTAATTGGCCTGGCTTGGATCGAGAGCCTCTCTTGATCTAATCACTGCAGCATAGGGATCAAACATTCCAACTGGGCCTGCCTGAGTACCTTCAGGGTATTCACTGCCTTACTAGGACCCCCGTTGACTGGGAAAAGGGCAGTTGCTCAAAGGAAAAATAGGATGTTTTGCTACCTGAAGAAAGGGGAAGATATTCTGGACAGGCAGAAACAACATTTGACTGCTACTGTCTGGATGCACACCTCTCCATGGAAAAAGCTCACGTTGCATGAAGGTAACAACTGCTTTGTACAGAAGATGAATCAGGTGTCAAGCACTGTGCTAAGCGTTTCACATGACTCACTTCATTTAATCCTTATAATAATCTTGAGGGAGACACTACTGTCATTATTTCCAGGAAGGATACACAGTGATGCACCATTTTATCTACACCAGATATTCATACCAGGACTCTTTAATTGCCCTATGCCCCTTTCGATTAATTGGTTCCCATGTACACCAGCTGATCTATTTTGAATGAGCAATCTTGGTTATTTCCAATACTTCTATAAGGCAACTGAGGCTCACAGAGTCTCATAATTCAAGAAGTACAAACCCACTAGCAGGAACTCAGTAGATATTATTTATTAGTAGTGTTAATTATATCAGAGCAATAAACATGACAAACACAAGGTCATTAGATTTTAATTGTTTAAGAGCTTCACTGAGATATGCTTTACATTTCATAAAATGCACCCATTTTAACTTGTCACAGTCTGACAAGTTTTGCCCAGATACACAGCCTTGTAACTACCATCTACCTAAGACAGAGAACATTTCTCCCACTTAAGTGAGCTTCCTCGTACCCCTTTGAAATCACTTCTCTCCCCTCACACCTGGCGACTGCCAATGTTCACCGTCACTGTAGTTTTGCCTTTTCTAGAGTAGCATATGAATGGAATCATAGAGTATATAATCTTTTGTACCTAAGTTGTATTATTCAGCATAATGATTTTGAGAATCATCTATATCATTGCATGCATCAATAGTTTGCTCCTTTTTACTGTGGAATAGTATTCCATTGTTTGGATACATCACATTTTGTTTATCCATTCACCAGGTGATGGAAATTTTGCTTTACTCTAGTTTTTTGATATTATACATAATGCTGCGATGAAATCCTAGGATAGACCTATGTTTCATTTTTCATGGGTAAATACCTAGGAAAAGAGTTGATGGATCATTAAAACAAGTGAATATTTAACTTTACAGGAAACTGCCAACCTGTTTTCAGAATGGCTGTGACATGTTTGTGTTTCCATAAGCAGTGAATTAGAGTTCCATTAGCTTCAGTCTTGCCAAGATTTAGTCATCATTAGTCTTCTAAATTTTAGCCATTCTAGTGGGTATCAAGTGATCGTTCTTTGAGAATTTAATTTTCATTTCCCTGATGACCAGTGATATGGAGCATGTACAATGTCTTTATTGGTCATCATGTATCTTCCTCAGTGAAGTGTCTGTTCAAATTTTTGCCCATTTATTATTGGGTTACATGTTTTCTAAGTTCTTTACATATTCTGAACACAAGTCCTTAGTCAGATATATGGTTTTGCAAATATTTTCTACTAATCAATAACCTTTCTATTTTTTAACAGAGGCTTTCAAAGAGAAATTCTTTCAAACTTTGATGAAGTCCAATTGATCAATTTTTTCTTCTGTGGTTCATGCTTATAGTGTCATACTTAAGAAATCTTGGGTTAAACCAAGAATGCAAAGATGTTTTTCCTGTTTTTGTCCCGAATTTTTAAGGTTTTAGGTCTTACATTTAGATTTATGATCCATTTCCGTTCAATTTAAGAACGGTATAAAATAAGAGTTGAGATTTTCCCCCATACAGATATCCAACTATATTACTTTTCTATGATTATAGGGAATTGACACAAGATTACTGGTTTAAAACAACACCAATTTGTTACCTTACACTTCTTTATGCTAGAAGTACAATATAGATCTCACTGAATCAAAATCAAGTTGTCAGCAGGGCTGTGTTCCCTTCTGGGGGCTCTAGGGGAGAATTCGCATCCTTGCCCTTTCTAGCTTATAAAGGTTGCACACATTCTTTGGCTTAAGGCTGTCTTCCTTCATGGTTTCTTTAAAACCAGCAGCATTGGACAAAGTGTTTCTCACCTTGCCATCTCTCTGGTTGTCTTTTGCCTCCTTCTTCCTCTTTTAAGGATCCTTATGATTATACTGGGCTCAGCTTGATAATTCAGTATAATCTTCCTATGTTATGGTTAACAAAGTTAATTCCATTGCAACCTTAATTTCTCTTTGCCATGTAGCCAAACATATTCACAGGTTTGGGGGATTAGGATGCAAGCATTCTGGGGGGCACCATTTGCCCACCACATCAACTATACCAGGACCATTTGCTGACAAGACTCTCCTTTCCCCCATTGAATGAACTTGGCAACTTTGTTGAAAATCAGTTGACCATGGATGTGCGGATCTATTCCTTTTCTCTACTCTGTTCCTCTGATCGATTTGTCTATCTTTTAAACATGACCATGATATGTCTTGTTCGTGGTAGATTTCTACCAAGATTGATACTAAGTTCTGAAATCAGGTAGTACAACTCCTTCAACGTTACCGTTTTTCAAAGTTACTTTGGCAATTTCAGGCCCTTTGTATTTCCATATAAATTTAGAAGCTTGTCACTTTCTACAAAAGCTTGTCGCTTTCTACAAAAATCCTGACAGAATTTTGGTGGGAATTGCAATGAATCTATATATCAACTGGAGAACTGACATCTTAATAATATTTCGTCTTCAATCTGTGAACATATTATCTCTCTCCATTTATTTAGGCCTTCTTTAATTTATCTCAGTACTGTTTTGTAGTATTTAGTATACAGGTCCTACATATCAATCTTTGTTCAATTTATTCCTAAGTACTCTGCTTATTTCAGGTGTCATTGTAAATTCAATCGTACTTTTAATTTCAATTTCTAACAATTCATTACTGCTGTTAGAAATACAGTTCACTTTGTATATTGACCTCATGCGCCATGAAGTTACTAAACTTACTTGTTCTAACAGCTTTTAAAATATATTTCTTAGAATTTTACATACATGATAATGTCATCTGCAAATAAAGATAGTTTTCTTTCTTCCTTTCCACGGATGCCTTCTGTTTCTTTTTCTTATCTTGTTGCACTGATTTGGACCTCCAGTATAATACTGAGTAGAAGTGGTGAAAGCAGACATTCTTGACTCCTAGCAGACTTTAGGCAAAGCATGCTTAATATTTTTCTAAGTATGATGTACTGTGAACTTATTGTAACTGCTCTTTACCAAGTTAAGAAAATTTTTTTTTCTAATGCTGGTTTTATGAGAATTTCTATCATGAATGGGTGTTAAATTTTTTTCAAATATATATATATATATATATTTAGTGGTACGCGGGCCTCTCACTGTTGTGGCCTCTCCTGTTGCGGCGCACAGGTTCGCACAGGCTCTGGACGCTCAGGCTCAGCAGCCATGGCTCACGGGCCCAGGCACTCCGTGGCACGTGGGATCCTCCTGGACCGGGGCATGAACCCGTGTCCCCTGCATCGGCAGGCAGACTCTCAACCACTGCACCACCAGGGAAGCCCCCCACATATTTTTTCTATGACTATTGAGATTAAACTTTCTTGTTTGGAATGAACTATTCTTTTTATATAGTGCTGAACTTGAGTTGCTAATATAACGTTAAGAATTTTTGCATCTATATCCATGATAGATGGTCTGTAGTTTTCTTGAGATATCTTAATCTGGTATTGGTGTCAATGCAATACTGGCTCCATAAAATGTATTGGGAAGCGGACTCTTCTATTTTCTGAAAGAATTTATGAAAGATTGGTATACTTTATCAAATGTTTGATAAATTTCACTAGTGAAGCCAGATGGTCCTACTTTTTTCTTTCCTGGAGCTTTCTAAAATTATGAATTTAATGTCTTTAATGTACATAGGGCTATTTCTTCTTGAGGCTGATTTAGCAAATTGTGCTTTTCAAGGTATTTGTCCATTTCATCTAGAGTGTCAAAATTAATGGCATAAAATTGTTCACAATATTCTCTTTCTTGGTTTCTCCTTTTATTTTTATTATTTAATCATTGGGACTTGTTTTACAGCCCTGTATTAGTGTTTCTTTGTGAGTGTTCTAAGTGTTCATAAAAAGAATGTATATTCTGCTGTTTAGGTATGACTATTTTATAAATGTCAGTTTGGTCAAGTTGATTCCTTACTGTTGTATATCCTTACTGTTGTTCTCTTTATTCTATCAATTACTGAGGGAAATATTGAAACTTTTAACTATACTTGCTACTAACTGTTAAATTGTCTATTTCTTCAGTTCTCTCATTTCTTGCTTCATTAGGTATACAGAATCTATAATTGTTTTATCTTCCTGCTGTATTGATCTTTTTAGGATCAAGTATCTCTCCTTGTCTCTATTACTCCTGGTCTTAAAGTCTAATTTATATGATATTAGTATATCCATCCCCTTCTTCTTATGCTTACTCTTTGAATAGTGTATCATTTACCATCATTTTACTTCCAATTTATTTATGTACCATATACATCTCTTGTAGACAGAATATGGTTGGATCTTTTTTCTTTAATCTAATCCAACAAGCTATGCCTTTTAATTAGTATAGGTAATCTATTTATATCAGTGTGATTGTTGTATAGCAGTATTTTAATCTGCCATTGTACTATGTACTTCCTATTTGTTTCATCTCCTTTTTGTTCCTCTCTTCTTTCTTTCCTATCTTCTTTGGTTTTCTGAAAATATTTTTGTAAGTCATTTTAATCCCTATTAACTTTTGACTGTATTTCTTTGCATTATTTTTTATTAGTTGCTTAGGAATAACAACATGCATTGTTAACTCATGATAATCTACTTATATTTAATATTGAATTATGACTTTTTAAAAATATCAGAATCTTGAAACAGTGTAATTCCATTTACCCACCCTCCTCTGTGCCATTGTTGTCATATATCTTAATACATCTTATACATCCTACACTGCAGTTTTTAAGAAATTAAGAGAAGAAAAAAATTACTTGTATAACCTCTTATACTTCACCACATATGTATATTTTCCAGTGCATCTCATTTCTTTCTGAATATCCATGTTACCATCTGGTGTCAGTTCCTTTGAACCTAAAGATATTCCTTAAGTATTTCTTGAAGTGCTAGTCTGCTAGCAATACGTTTTCTAAATTTTTGTCAAAAACTTCTACCTTATTTTCATGTTTATAGAACATTTGCACTAACTATAGATTTCTTGACAGCCATGCGGGGGTTTGGTTGGTTGGTTTTGATTTTTTAAATTATTCTACACTTTGAATGTAAGTGTAGAATAATGTAAGTCCAATGTCTTTTGGCCTGCATCATTTCTGGTGATATGTCAGCTGTTGATCATATTGTTGGTTCTCTGCATGTGATGTGTTTTTATTCTCCCACTGCTTTCAACATTTTCTATCTTTGGTTTTCAGGTGTTCTACTATGGTGTACTGATACTGAGATTGAACTGCTGGTTATGTGTATGTGTGTGTGTGTGTGTGTGTGTGTGTGTGTGTGTGTGTATTTGAGCTTCATCGAGCTTCTTCGATTTCTAAGTTAATGAGTTTCTTTTGCAAATTTAAGAAGATTTGACCAATTTTTTTCAGTTTTTTTTTTCCTTTTCTCTCACTTTGCCTTGTGTGACTCCATTTGCACGTATATTAGACTGTTAAATATTGCTCCACAGTTCTCTGGGGTTTTGTTTATTTTTGCTAAATATTTTTCTCCATGCTGATCAGATTGGGTAACTTCTACTGATATTTTAATTTCACTGATTTTTTTTCTTTGCTATTTCAAATTTTCTGATGATTTCATATAGTGAGGTATTTATATCCAGTATCATACTTTATAGTTCTAAAATTTTCATTTGCTTTTTTTCTTCCAGCTTATATCTCTCTGTTGAAATTTCCTATCTGTTTACTCATTAATTATATTTTCCTTTAATTATCTGAATGTATTTTAAATTGCCTTTTTGAAATCTTTGCTCAATACATTGTCAGGGCCCACTTAGTTTCAGTTTCTATAGACTGTCACTCACAGTTAGGCAAAGAAGCACTTTCCTGCTTCTTTGCATATCTAGTAATTTTTGCTTTGAGACTGTATGTTGTAGACTATACTTCATAGTGACTCTGGGATAGTCTGAGGATGACTGGTTTGTTTGTTATATTTTTTTGTTCTAGCAGGCAATTTACTTGCCCAGAATCAAACTGTGAAATAGTCCTCCCTACAGTGTGCAGCAGCTGGTGTTTGATCAATTTTCTTTGGCTTCCAGCTGCTGCTTGTTTGGCTCATGCCCTGGGAGTCTCCCTGTACCTGCAGAGATTAGCTGTCAGCCAAAAATTGGGGTATACTTTACATTTAGATTTTAGGGCTCACTCTGTGGTTATTTGGTTTCTGGGGGCTTTCCTCTAAATTTCCAGATGTTTTTCCAGCCTCAACTTCATACCTCTGACACTTAAGATAAGGAAGCGTCCTGCTTTCTGCCACTTGAGTTTTGTGTGTTTTGGAGAACACACTCAGCCAAAAATGCAGCAAAGTCACAAACCTCACCAGCAGCGGTTCTGAATTTCAATGGCAGCTGATTCTCTAGTTTCTATTTCACTTTTTTCTAGGCTGTCTCAATTCCAAGAATATGTGGTTTTGTGGTGAGTTAGGAATTTGAGGAGAGTTTATACTCAGATTTTGGACATTAGCACCTTTGGAGCTCTTCCACTTTCAAAAGTTCCTCTTTGAAGTTCAGACGTTTCTGTGCTCTGAACTCTATCACCTGCTTCTTCATACTGGTAAGGGAGGTTAGGGTAGTTTTTATTGAGATAATTGTAAATTACATGAAGTTGTAAGAAATAATAAAGAGAGATTCCATGTATACTTTACTCAATTTCCCTCAATAAGAACATTTTGGAAAGCTACAATACAATATCCCAAACAGGGTATTGACACTGATACAATAAAATTACCTTCTCCACACTGGCCAGTTTCACTTGTGTTTGTGTGTGTGTGTGTGTGTGTGTGTGTGTGTGTGTATTTCCTTCTATTAAATTTTATCAGTTGTGTTGTCGGTTTGTGTATCCACCACCACAGTCAAGATACTCAACAGTTCTATCACCACAAGGATCCCTTGTGCTGCCTTTTATGACCATATCCACCTCCCTCCCATCCCAACCCTTCTTAACCCCTGGAAACAACTAATCTGTATTCCATTTCTAGAATATTGTCATTTCAAAATATTACATGAATGGAAACATATATTATGTAATCCTCTGGGATTGACATTTTTTACTTAGCCTAATTTCCCAGAGACTCATCCAAGTTGTGGGCTATATCAATAGCTATTTTCTTCTTATTGTTGAGTAGTATGTCATGGAATAAATACATACACACTTTGTTTACTCTTTACCTGTTGAAGGACATCTGGCATATTTCCAGTTTTTAGCTATTATGAATCAAGCTGCTTTAAACATTTGTGTATAGTTTGTTATTTTTGTGTATATGAACACAGGTTTTCATTTCTCTGGGACAAATGCCCAAGAGAATAATTGCTGTATCATATAGGAATTGAAAGTTTAGTTTAAAGAAACCGTAAGCTGTTTTCCAGAGTGACTGTACCATTTCTCATTCCCATCAGCCTGAGTGATCAAGGTTCTCCATCTCCTCATCAACAACACTTGGTGTTGTTACTCTTATTTTAGCCATTCTAATAAGTATATAGTGATATGTCATTGTGGTTTTAATGTGTATTTTCTGGGTACACTCATACCTAGTGTATATAGATAACCTTAACAAACAATCAATAAGAAAACAAGCAAAAGACATGAAAATACATTTCACAGAAGAGGATATACAGATGGCAAATTCTAGAGATGAATCTTTTAAAACTATTTTCTGCAAGAGGAATTACCTGACACTTTCATGGCACCATTACTGCATTGAAATTACATAGAAAAACATGTATAGCATAGGTATAATGTAGAATTTCACTATATATTTGAACGTAGCACTATTTGAAACAAAAACAGGCTCTGTATAGATAAAAGACTAAAAATAAATATACCAAAAGATACAACGATTATCTTTGAAGATACTAACATAAGTACCTTTTGTCTACATTCCATTTCTTTGTACTAGTGGGTGGATAGAAAGGTATCCTCTATAATGACTAAATTATTTCAGCATTTTTATTAGCTTACAACTTAATTATTGCTCAAAATATGTTTCTCAAAAAGATTAATGAAAATTCCAACTTGAATATTACGTATGGTCACAGAAATTTCTACCTATTCCTGAATTCAACTTTGAAATGGTAATACACTTCTCTAAATCTCTTGAAATTATAAGTAACTTCAAATAGGAGAACATATAGATTTTCCATTATTAAGCATGTGTTTGGGTAATGCTTCCTGATAGATTTAGCGGTATCATCCATACAAATAACATGCACATAGCACATTATTAACTATAGTAGCATCTCATGAGTAATTTGTGCAAGTTTTAATCATCTTTTAAAATAAGGACTTTAAGTCTAGCTTTCTAAAATATTGCAATTAGTATGCAATCAATTAAGGTGAAATACATCTAAGGAATATTATCCAAATATAAGATATTTTTTGAGTTGAACATTTTTTAAAGCAGCTTCATAAATGATAAATAAAAAGTAAGTAATGAACTAAAATTTTATGAACATTTAGGCGAAGTCTCTTAGAATAAGCTGGGCCCTGGACAAGTCTTTCTTTGCTAAAGATGATACATTCAAGTTACAGTGAGTCACTTAGAATTTCCTATAAATGCAGCGAACACTCTGGATTTGCTTAAACAAATCTGCATAATCCATTTAAAGTTTATTTTGGTTCATTTTTTCCCCCCAGGACTAACAAAAAATTTGCCCTCCCCCCAAATCAGTAAATCCAGCATCTTAAATTCAGTCTTGTAGGCTCAATTATTATACATAACATACCAGAAAGTTTTGCTTTTAAATTTATAAAAGTTCATAAACACCTATAATTAAAAGAGAAGTAAAAATGACTTATTAGATAATCAAGCCATTCCCATGCCAAGATTGCAAAATTCCGAAATCTCTAGGTGGAACGCATAAACCTTTCATCTTCACCGTAAGGCCATTAACATTTAAAAATTGGCAAGGTTGGCATTTCAAGTAGTAAATAACTTCTTATAATACTACCATCCACACATCAATGCCAGTGGCTCATGTTCCAACCTGACCTGCCTGTTTATTGAACTCATTGAATATTACTTTTAAGAATGCTCTTTTTGGGGCTTCCCTGGTGGTGCAGTGGTTGAGAGTCCGCCTGCCGATGCAGGGGACAACGGTTCGTGCCCCGGTCCGGGAAGATCCCACATGC